>NC_066509.1:6505429-6522929 GCF_024679095.1 Eriocheir sinensis | reverse complement strand
ACCAAAACACCAGAATACCGAGCATAATACTGAAATGATAAAGAAGAATATGTATACACAGTGAGTTATACCACCTTGTCGCCCCCGCCGGAAGAGGAACCCAAACCACGACCATGGGCGGTGTTTACTGGGCACTCGTAAGCTATTGCCGCCACGCACGAAACAATGGTCGAGTGGTTCCTACTTTCCATCACTGCATTAAAAGGTCTTCGGTGCTGCGTGCATCTTTCATAGGACAGCGTGGAGCGGGAGGACGAGTTTGGAATTGATATCTGTGTGCAAGGGTTTAATATTACTTAGTGTGTGAGTTTGTGTGTGTGAGCAGGATGATGAAGTGAATGTATGGCAGTGCTTTTTAAGTGTATTGGAAGGATTTTAAAGAGTCAGTGAGTAGAGGAACACGTCAGAGTATAAGCAAATTAATGAATGAGTGAGTGGATGATTTTGCTCTCTGAACGTGGATGAAAGATTTTAAAGAGTCAATGAGTAGAGTAATACGTCAGAGTGCCAGCATATCAATGATTGACTAAGTGAGGGAGTGAATAACAAGAGAAGATGGCGCCACTATAAACACTTGCCTGCGCCATGACGGGCTGCGGCCAAACACCATCCAGGTCCCTCAAGCAAGTCTACCGGCGCTATAGGCGTAGACGTGAAAATAAAAAAAATAAAAAAATAAATAGAATTCCCAACAGCGTATAAATAATTCACTACCAAACCTTAAGGCCAAGACAATGATATGAAGATAGCCATACCGAAAAATGTGAAAGCGAGGAACTATCTGAAGAAGAGAAATATCGATAAATTCTTGATGAAAGTAACAAAAGACTATCGCTCGGTACAGTATTGATGAAGGTGGCCGATTGTTCTTCCCTGGCAGGCATCGATGGACAGTGAATCGCCTTAAAGTTCCATCATATCGACTTAGGCAAGAGAATCACCCTTTTGCTTTGCTTTGGCCCCTCCCACATCGCTGTCCCTTGGTTCTCTTTACTTCACATTCCTCTTTTTTTTTTTTACTTTCTCCTTGTTCCTTGTCCGGTCTCCTATAGTCCTCCTCTCTCTCCCCTTCTTTTGTTCCTTTGCCTGTGTCCTTTGTCCCTCTTCCATTTCTGTTTTTTTTATTCTTCTTTGTTCGTTCTCTCTTATGTGTCTTTCTTCTACATCTTTCCATTCCTTTCTCTCGTTCCCTCGCACCGTAGCAGGGAAGAATAGATTAAAGGGAAGGGAGGAAGGAAGCAAAGAAGAAAACAATTAAGGAAGGACGAAAGGAAGGAAGCAAGGAAGAAAGAAATGAAGGAAGAACGGAACTAAGGGCTGAAGGAAGAAAGAGAGAAAGAAGGAAGGAAGGAAAGAAGGAAGGGAGACAGGCAGGCAAGGAGGAAGGGAGGAATACAAAGGGAGGAGATATGCAAGGAGGAAGGGCGAAACAAAAGAGGCGCAAAGACTGGAGCAGACTGGAACGAAGGGAGGAATAATACAAGGAATAAAGGGTGGAGGAATGGAGAAGGAGGGAGGGGAGGGGTAGTAGAAGGCATGTATAAGGGGACAGAAGAGAAAAGGGGAATAAAAGTTTACCCACAGGACGCTCGCCTCGCCCTGGCACCGTGGCACTCCGTCAGGTGAGAATTATTCATAAGCGGAGTGTACTTCATCACCCGCTCGACCTTGGGTTGAAGAAGGAGCGAGTGTACACCTGACAGTAATGGAACGCCGGAATACCAGGCAAAGAAAGTATACTACACCCGGCCGGCGAATGTATTTATTTATTTATCCAGAATTACACCTAATTTACTCCGTTGGCTGGCACTGTTTTTTCTGGTAGTTTTTAGGGGGCTCTTCATCACTCTAATAACTGATTCTGTTGCAAATTATTCGTGTCTGAGATGTGAACAAGTAACGAAAGGGCGATAGTTTACAGTGCGATATTTTTGGCAGGGTTCTATTAGTTTAAGAGAACATTGCGTTGCAGGACGTGAATTTAGTAGTGCCTGTTTCTCTATTTTTCTTCCCGGGGGCTGCAAAATGGTTAAAACGGCGGGATGCAGTGGCGGAGAGCTGTAAGACCAAGAGTAAGATTATTTTTATCCAAGAAACGAGTAGCTCGCGGACAGGGTTATTAACAGTGCCGAGAGTATGTTACGATCTATCAAAAATGTGTCAGCCATCGGAGTGTGTGTGTGTGTGTGTGTGTGTGTGTGTGTGTGTGTGTGTGTGTGTGTGTGTGTGTGTGTGTGTGTGTGTGTGTGTGTCTGGAAATTGATCTGGAAAATGGAAGGAGAGTTTTTATTCCAAGTTATATATATTTTCGTTTCTTGTGTATTTGTTTTAGACAGGCAAAGGACCGCTGAAACAGAAACGGATGGTGTACAAGCCACTCGCATTTTTTCGCTCCGTTTCAATACCCCGGGAAAGAGGCCGAAGGTGAAACTCGTACGAAACAGAAACGCCGCAGATATTTGACCGCTGCGGTAACCTGTATTATATTTTTAGTATTATTATTTTGTTTGTAGGATCCCCTTTGTCGTCTTTAATACCAGTTTGAGATATGTGTCTTTTGAGTATTTTTTTATGATATTGTATATAGTTAAGTTATCCATTGTCCCCTTCATATGCTTTCTCTTTTTTTTTTTTTTTTATCTAAGGAACATCAGAGTATATAACCATCAAAGTACGTATATATGTTTTTCGGATCAAGAACACTAGAGGACGTATGTGTGACTTTCTTGGCATCAATATTCCGCTTCTTTATCTTCCCCTCTCTTTTTTTTTGTATTTGCTACTCTAGTCTATGCGTGTCGTATTCACAAAGGAAATTAAAGCTGGAAAAAATATGTAAGTTACTCAGAAAGGTGACGCCGTTCCAGGAGGAGAGGAAGAACAGAAAAAGAGCAAAAAAGAAAATATGAAGAAAAGGTGCAAGAAAAGCATCCGCCAAGGAGAGATGCTGGAGGCTGAGGTAAAGAGAGACGGGCGAAGAATTATAGGAGGGAGGGAAGGAAGGGAGAGAGGGAGGAGAGAGGAAAGCATGCGTGCGAGGGAGATAAGCAAGAAGGGAGGGATACAAGCACCTGGTTGGGAGAACTAAAAAAAAAGTGAAGGCAGTGGTGTACAGTTGATAGGAGGGCGGAAAGGGAGGGAGAAGGTTGAATGGGGGTGGGGAGAGGAGGTAGCGTGCGAGGGAGGGAAGCAAGCAGGAAGGAAAGGAGAGAAGCATCTGGTTGGGAGCACGGGGAAAAAAAGTGAAGGCATTGGTGTACATTTAAAGACGAAACGGAGAAGGCACACGAGAAGGCTGAGGACTGGCTGGCGTTTAGGAGGAGTGGAAACGTCCAAAAAAGGGGTGTTTGTGAGGGTCGCCAAGGATTTCCCGGCAGTTCAGGGAGACACTTAAGCTGCTCAGTGCACCGGTGGCAGGGCGCAGGAGAGAGAGAGAGAGAGAGAGAGAGAGAGAGAGAGAGAGAGAGAGAGAGAGAGAGAGATGGGACGAAAGGAAGAAAAAGGAAGGAGTAAAGAAGCAGGCATTTGACCTCACTTAAGTTTAAATGATGTAGGTGGTGGTGGATGGGGTGGTGATGGTGGTGAGGATGGAAGCGGTGGTAGGGATGGTAATGGCTTGGCGGTGATGATGGTGGGGGGGGGGGGACAGCCGGAGGGGGCAATTTCCAGCCTTCAGTACAAGTGCTTCTCAGGAATCCCTCGGGCTCGAGTGCACGTTGAAGCTCTCGTTTATGGTTTTTTGAGTTGGCTGAGCCGCGCCGAGCCTCGCCTGCCGCTGGAATGCTCTGAATGGCGGCGATGTTGAAGCGGGATAAATGAATGAAAAAATAATATGATGGTCTTGGAAATATAAAAGTACCGATTACGACGAGCGACGGGAAGCAATTGTCAGGTGAAAGATGTTACTAGCGTGCGGATTTTTCTTTACGTATTTTGCAGCAAGGGAAGCAACTCAGAGGCCAAAGCAAAAACAATAAAAATCCCCGCTACAGGCTGCTCTGCAATGTAATATTCCTGTGTTTACGAAGTTACTGTAGCATCCGTCTTATATTAATGGAACTATGAATGAAACCACTTGTCACTGATGGTTTCCTAGTGCTCTTTTCGTCTGGACTGAGCGGATACCAGGAAAAAAATAGGACTCCATGCTATGCACCGCCCGCCTCAAAGACAAAGTAGGGCCACCAAAGGAAGACCAAACGAGGAGAACCAGAAAACACGGGTAGACGACAGAGGTAAAAAGTGGAGGAAAAGGCGAATGTGTGTGTGTGTGTGTGTGTGTGTGTGTGTGTGTGTGTGTGTGTCGTCCCGTGAAGCCCCGAAGCCACAAGTTGAGCGGCTTCCTGTTGTGGTGACGGTCGTGGGGGTGTGAAAGCGGCGTTAGGGATGGAGGAGTCACCGAAGTAGAAATAAGAGACGATCGGGCACCCATCGGAGCGTATTGACCCACTTTCTTCGCCTCGCCACCAGTCTATACGAGCGTCTATACAGTCTATACCAGTCTATACTAGTCTATGCGAGAAATCACGCAAACACTTACCAGTACCTTTGTATTATACGCAACAAACCCAGTCGATCCATTGCCAGCCTTAGCCTCCTTTGTTTCCAGGTGAACCCCCTTCCTGCACGATCCTTATTTAATCTCCGTCGTTCCACTTTAACGTGATTTGCATGCTTCTTGCCGCATCACTTTGAACTCCGAGTCTTTCACGCAATGTTGTTAGTCCAGCAAAAAGGACTGAAGATTTGCGGCGACAAGAAGGAAAGTTAAAGAAAATTAGAAGGCTGTTTTTAGTTCTGCAAAGATGGTTTCATGATTTGCAGCTCTGAGAAACTCCCTTGATTCATGTAACTGTCATTTTTACCTTTCATATATTCACACAGTTTACTTTTCCTTTATTGCTTCTTATTCAGGTGTTATAATCAATGCAATGATTTTAGATTCATTCACATATAGTCATTAGTAAATATCAGAGAGAGAGAGAGAGAGAGAGAGAGAGAGAGACGGGGGTTGGGGGGGCTGGGGCAAAGTAACTTGACTGGCATGGTAAGTGTCTGAGGTACAAGATGGCCACAAAAGAGGGAGTGAACGAGAGATGTTTTGGTGCGTGATGGAGCTGTGTTGGTGTGTCGCTATGAATCATGTGTCTCGTGTGTGTTGAGGCGCTCGAGTTGCGTTGCGGTGTGTTGTGACGCGTATTGGCTTGTTGTTGTGTATTGAGCCGCGCCTGCTTGTGTTTGTCATTGTCGGGCGTTCGCTGTTCCTTCCTTGTTTTATTCATACGCTAGAATGTTATATCGTCACCTTCGTAAACAAACCGCCTAAGTCATTATTTTCTACTTTACAGGAAATCAGGAAAGAACTGTCATTATCTCATTTGGCTTAAGATTTAGGCAGAAATGAAAAGGTCAATTCTAGAACACTCAAACCCTGAATGACGAAGGCAACTATACAAAAATGGGCGTCACATGTTGAAAATTTGATGTAGACAAAAACCTGGAAATCGGTGAAAAATGACTTAGGCGATTATTTTATGAGGGTGACGATATATGTACAAGTAGAAGCTTTACCTATACGGCAAGACCTTCCGCTAGTAAGTGTTGCTCTTCCACGAAAACACGAATATTATAGTATTGATCCAGTTTACTTCCAGAGCTGTCTTGGTTATCCCCTTTCAAAATAGTCCAGGCAAACATTTTCTGCATTGTTACCTTTTAACGATAGCACACTTCCCCCCCGTTTTCATATTGTATTTTCACAAGAGAACTATTTATCTATCAATCTATCTGTCTATATCTGTATATGTCTATATCCATCAATGTATCTGTCTATCTGTCTTTGCGTATCTATCTATCTATATGCGGAAAAATAAAATGCAAGCCGTGAAGCGTGTGTGAATGTCGCATACGATTTTTTTCACATTCTAAAAGTCTTAAAGGAAAAGAATAAACATATAAGCGGCGGCGGTGGGGTGATTCGCATCGAGCCGAGGGAGTCAAGATCAGCGCGAAGTGGTGCACACAAACACTCAATTACCTTTCGATATTTGTTCTCATGACTCTCTAATGGAACCTCACGAATGCTGCAGGCGCGGGATGAAGCTGGTATGCAGAATCACGCTAGTGGTGCGAGGGTGCAGCTTACTAATGTTTGTAAAAATTGGGACGAAAATAAACTTGTCTATGAGCAATTAGTGATGGAATCTTAGGTTGAAGTATGGTTTCAGATAAATTTGAAGCCTCCAAATGTTACGTAGAAAGACTGGCTATCACCGTGGTCTAAACGCGTTATTCTGTTCCTGGTTAAGCTTAGCCTGGCCTTCCTGTGCAATAGCTCTTCGTTTATTCTGACGGTGGTGAGGCCCGTCGGTAGCAGCAGGGGGTCGGCTGGTCGGCGTGCTGCCCATCCTGAGCCTCACTGTGTCAGCATTAATGTTTGATTGGGGTAGAGACGGAAAGCCGCTTAACTGCGTGCCTGCCAGGGTATGAGGCGCGGCCGGTGCTCGTCGTGGCTGGGCCGTTGACTGACCTCTGCGGTGTTGATGGGTACGCTGTCTTTCCTGTCCTGGGGCCTCGTTTTTTGTTCTGCGGTGAGATATTGTGTTTTCAGTCCAGAAGGAAAGAAAGGCGTATCTTCGATTTTGTGAGCCCTGTGCTGTGTTTTACTGCCTCTTCTGTCCATTCACCTTTCTCCTTCTTCCGTTCACGTTTGAAGGATATTTTGTTTTCAGTTTTATAAGAACGACTACAGTCTATTTTTCACGTCTTTGGTGTTATGAGACTTGTGGTGTATTCGTGATGCATGATCTAGTAGGCTCTGTTTTCTGTGAGGGATTACAAATAATTTTGCTGTCGGAATAAAACTCATGAAGCATTTACGAAACTTGTAGGCAATTTAATTTTTATTCAAGATCGAAAGTTTATTTTTTCCTGCTCCTATAATGAAGAGCTTATTGGCCTGTCATCGCAGGAGATTGTGGGCTGAATTTTAAGTTTGTCTGAGCCGCGGCGAACTCCATAACTTGTTAAGAGGCGGGCGATTACTCCGAGTTATAAGTGAAATTATGATTAGCCGTAATTTTTTGGGGGGCAGTCATTTGAGCAAACACACACACACACACACACACACACACACACACGAGGTGGTGAGGTAAGGTCGTGGGCCCGTGCAGTCAACACCGGGCTCTCACATCCCCGTTATCATCGTTCATCACACAAGTTACTACTTCTTTACTCGTGACCCAAGCACGTGTGATTGCATTCGTTTGTTGCTTAGTAAGCCAAATAAGGGGTTGCTGTTCCGTGAGTTGCGACATTTCCACTTAGCGTCTCTCACCTGTATGGTCCACTGCTCACGGCCGGATAAGGTTATTGTTAATTTTCTTATTTTGTTTCATACTGGTAATAACTAGTTTTCCATTATTCATTCTTTTTTTTGTAAAGGTAGCAACTCGTTTTAATTGTAGTATGTAATAAACTGCCATGCTCTATTTTTATTTTTATTTTTTTTGGCAAGCACGTTCGGGCGACTGTTCTAGCGACTGCGACACGAAATGTATCTCTCAGAAAAAGAAAAAAAAAAGATCTCGGCAAATTTAAGAAGTTAGAGGTCATTTGAATTTACAAATTCGGTTATCAATGCATTTCGAGTGTAGTGTTGTTTCTACATTGAAATTCCTTAATTGGTGGCTATAGACCAGTATGGTTTGAGTGTGAATGTCAAATATGAGCAGGTTGGTGTTTAGTATTGTGTTATCGTCAAGTATTTCCTGAATTGGGCCACACAACGAAGGAAGTATTTTTCACCTTTGCACAAATAATACTTTGAAGAGGTGTGATAACAGACCATTTCCACCAAGGTAACTGAGTATTTTCGCAGTTCTCCTTCCGTCGTCTGTACGAAGCTCGATGTCTATAAAATGGAGTGTATTACATGGTTACTGTGTCGTGTTTCTTATCATAAACTTAGAGTAGTGCCATTATTTTGGTGTTATTACAGACTTTTTCCTCAACTGGTGCACACAATAGCCGTAGTTCATGTCTTCCGTCCATTGCGGTGCATTTCGCTAGCCATAAAGTCACACCTATGACGAAGGCAGTTTTTATCCGTTCAGACTCATAATTCAACATGCCGTGGGTGGAGGATCGAAGTAGCGACTCCTGACAAGCGTTGAACGTCGATAACCGTTCAGCCGTCTCAGCCTCCTGCCAGCTTAAGGTCTAATTATAGCTTTTGTTAAAACTTTTAGCTATATATTTATTTACGATTCAAGTTATCAATTTACTTGTTATTCTGAAAATTCTAGACTGTATAATCGCCACAGTATTATATTTCCTGATAGCGTGTATGCATCTCACTCATCCCAACTTTTTTCGTATATTTTCAACGAATCGGTTCATCTCTATACTTATAACCATGATTTTTATTTATCAACACCATAATTGCCATTCCGAGCACCTTTACAAATATTTTTGAAGCATAAACACTTCCTCAAAAGCGGAGTGCGTTCCTTCCGTGTATATGTTACCGTTGTGTATAAACATGCCATTGTGTTTTTATTTTCTATTCACAAGTGTTATTTTTTTCTTTACGGGCAAATTAGAAGCTGAAAGGGATTGGTTGGTTTGTCGCCTTTAGGGAGCATCGCGATCTGACCTCACCTTTCCATCTCCCCAGCCTCGCTCCAGCCTCTCCTCCTTCCCTCCTTCAGCCGGGTCATGTGTATCGGCGTAATAATTAATGATGACTCAGAATCTACCCCAAGACCTTTATTGACATTCAACCTGACGTGGGCCCTCGGGAGCAGCCGTGTTTAGGAGAGGGGGAAACGGGTCAACTGTTTTCCTTTCCATTTCAGGTTGAAGGATCGAAACATGTGAGATGCGCTGCTTCTTGCGCTCACACGATTATCTCAGTTCATGCATAGATGGCTTAGTTGTTTTTCAGGAGAGTCAGTGTTGTGAAAGATTCCCTAAGTCTGAGTCTTCAATAATCTGTTTACAGTATACGTAAACACACACACACACACACACACACACACTTAACATCCTCCACTTATATACGTCTATGGCAGCAGGTATCTTTTATTAGTTCGGTTCCCCGCATCTCGGCGCCCGTGGATCGTGAAAAGACTGTTGCGGCTATCGGCCACAAGCATTTTCCTTTGCGGTAAAGTGGCGCTCTTGGTCCTGAAACTCGGCATTTTATCGGCTCACGTGCCACACCTGCTCGAGCCGGCGTGTTGGAGCTTCGCTGAGCCGAGCTTATGTAGCCCCACTGAAAGGTTGTGAGTGCGGGTGAGTTACTGACATTACCGTCCTGGAACTTATATCATGGGATGGAGAGAGAGGGAGGGAGATGTGTTCGGTGAGAGGGGGGAGAGAGAGGTGGCTGGACTGTGCGTCGGGGTTGGCGTGTCAGTGTGAGGCTGTTAGCGTGGGAAAAGTGTGTCGACGGAAATATTTCATGTCCCAAGTCGCCCGAGGTGGAGGCGATGGGAGTTGACGTTAAGCGGCGACGGGGCACCATCGACAGATTTGGCCCCGCAGAGTTAAGAACTGGAATGGTGCCGCAAGAACCTTGAATCATCAAAATCAGTCATCGGATTGCTGACGTCAGGGTTCCAACCACTTCTCCTCAGTCACTGTAATGGCCTTTCTTCATTCAGTTTGGCCTGTTACTAATGGGTATAAGTTCTGACAACATCGAACATGTAAATCAAAGAATTGATGGTACAAAAACTTGCATCTGTAACTTGGGAATACTTCTGAAATTGAAATGATATTAAAGTCGATTTTACGGTATTCGTTGAAAAGCGTGATCTCGCCGGAAATTGCGCTCAGCTGTATCGCCGCTGCTCAGAACACCTCGCCGCCGCCTCCGTGACTTACATTTTTGTTATATTTGTTATTATTATTATTATCATTATTACTTTTATTATTATTATTATTATTATTATTATTATTATTATTATTATTATTATTATTATTATTATTATTATTATTATTATTATTATTATTATTATTATTATTATTATTATTATTATTATTATTATTACTATTATTATTATTATTATAGGCCAACAATTTTGGCCCTTCTTGGTAGCTCAGCTGGGGCCCGGGGGAATATGCAGCCATGTAAAAAATCTCTATTAAGAAACCATTCCCCCACTCTTGCAGACTCTTGGAATTCACAACAGTATTATAAGTCCAGTTCGACAACTTAGTTATAAATAGAATAATGTTCATAGAATACTGCTGTCTTAAACTAAACAGCTGCAAATGCCTCATAATTTTTATAATATGCAAACGTGGTTGACCGAGTTTGCTGAAAAGGTGCTGAAAGCTTTGACTGCAATGGATATCCTGCATGCGAAGTATCCTTTAAGTTGTGGATTCAAGCTAAAAGATTATCGTAGGTACTCGAGCTGATTTTGATGGTGGGTGGAGGCGCGGGCGGGAAGGAGAGCGGTGGAGGTGAACACAAGGAGGGAAGGTGGTTGGCTCCGGACAAAGCGGGAAGGGTGTGGGCTGGGGCCTCGGGTGTTTGCAATATAGAGAAGGAATGCAAGGATAAAGGTCAGAGCGGAGGTGAAAGGTCGCCAATCTTCCCAAAACAACGGGTGCCGGAGCCTATATTAGGGAGAAATGGTGAAGGAAAGAGCTAATAGGGACCAGGCCGTGTTGACGTGAGGTTAAGTTAGCGGAAAAGGATGTGTGCGGGAGATTGTGCCCGTATTGTGAATGAAGGGACAGGAGAAAGGAACAATAAGGGCGGAACTATGCGGAGGCTAGGAAATAAATGAAGGGTTTGTGCTTGGAATGAGACGGGGACAGGAATGGGAGGCATGGGAAAAGGGGCACCCGAAAAAGGGAACGGGATAGTGATGAAAGAAGGGGGAGGCCGGTGATGAATGACAAGGGCTTTCTTATGGAGGTGGATATGGATAAAAAGAATATTGACAGAGGGACGAGAGAAGGAGGAGGAGAAGGAGGAGGAGGAAACATTAGAGAGGTGCGATGAGCGAACTGCGAAGAAAAGTGTGTGGGAGGAAGAAATGAATATAGATGTTTGTAGAGAAAGTAGCATAATGTTCATGTTTCAGAGGAGGAGAGGAATGAGAGTGTGTGGGGAGGTGTTGTTTTGGTGAAGGGAAGGAACTTTAGCCAGGATGAAGGGAGAAGGAGAAGGGGAAGTGATTGATTCTGGTGGAAATTGTTTTAAAAGGGCGGGAAACTAAAAGGAAAGAGGAGAGAGATGTAATAGATTAGGACTCTTTTGGGGAGTAAAGAGGGAGGATAAATGTGACTAACAAATATAAAAAGAGATTGAGATTATGGTACAAGAAGGAAAAAAGGGAAAAGGGAAAAATATGAAGAAATGAAGATTAAGGTGCAAGAAAAGGGGAGGGAAAGACCTTGCTGGGGAAAGGTAAAGGGAAGGGGAGGGCAGAGGGAGGGGGAAGGGAGAGAAGGACTGGAGGTTGGGGGTTGTCTAGGATGAAGGGAGAGAGTGGTCTGGATGAAAACTGTACTTAGTGGCATGAAACGAAAAGGAAAAGGATGAGAAATGTAACAAGTATGGAAAAGGGGGAGAATAAATGTGACTCACAAAATTAAAGATGGAATATTATGGTGCAAAGGAAGAATAGAAGAGGGAAACGTAAGAAGAAATGAAGATTATGGTGAAGGAAGAGAAGAAGAGGGGAAGGAAAGAACTTGCTGGGAAAATGTGAAGGGTCCATTTTTGAAGGGGAGGTGAGAGGAAGGGTGAAAGGAAAGAAAGGCTGAAGTTTTGGGGGTTGGGGAGGTTAGGGTAAGGGGAAAGAGAGAGAAGGGCTGGAGTTGTGGGTTGCCTGGGAAAAAAGTGAGTCCTAAGTGTGGTGGCCAGGAGCGAGTCTTCCGCCGCCCACTCGTCTTGCTGGAGTGCAGAATTTTCGTGTATCATCAGGATTTCAAGGAATGTGGAAACGATTTAGAGTGGCTGTGTCCTAAAGTTCCTCCTTCTAGCTTCCCAGTGGCAGAGGGTAGGCGGTGGCTGAGTGGTTAGGGTAGGCGGTGGCTGAGTGGTTAGGGTAGGCGGTGGCTGAGTGGTTAGGGTAGGCGGTGGCTGAGTGGTTAGGGTAGGCGGTGGCTGAGTGGTTAGGGTAGGCGGTGACTTTGTGGTTAGCGTGCGGGCCCAGCATTCACCACACCATGGACAACGTCGGTTCGAATCCCCACGCTACCACCTCGGATTTTTCAGTCACCGCCGAGTGGCCTAAGACTACCCACATGCTGTCCAGAAGACCACCCATCAACCCGGACTCTAGAAGAAACCGTCTAAGTGAACTAAGAATGAGTTCCGGGGGGCACCATGAGCCAAAGCATGCCTGGCGCCACTATAAAAAATTTGCCTGCGCCATTACGGGCTTGAGCCGACCAACAGGCCCCTGAAGAAGGCCTACCGGCGCTATAGACGGAGATGTAAAAAAAAATATAATAATAATAAATAAAAAGTGAATACTGTCCATAGCCTAAACCAAACACATTAAGGTTGAAGAATGAGGCTCGTGAGGGTTTATGAAATATTGTTTACCGTGAACCGCTGACTGAGCAGATTGGTGATTGATGTTTACTCATTTACCGCAATTAGCCTCGTCTTAGCTATCCATTTACTGCAGTTTACTCCTTTCCTCACTGAAGTCTATTTATTATATTTATCGCTTATATAAAACGTCTCTTTATTAATTGTTCGCTTGTGTTTGTGCCCCAGCGGCCCGTGCTGACGCGCGAGGGGCGTGGCGGAGGCGGCGGCGCGAGAGGGTGTCGGCGGTGCTTCGTGTCGCTAAATTATTCAATAGGCGAAAATATTCCTGAAAAGCTCTACCTCCTGAGAGAGAGAGAGAGAGAGAGAGAGAGAGAGAGAGAGAATGTAGTAAAACCGAAGTAGTAAAAGAAGTATGTGCGTGAGTTGCATGTGTACGTGTCGTGTTTGTGCGTGTGCGTGTCTCAATGTGCGTGTCTACGCGTGAATACGTGCTTATGCGTGTCTGCGTGTTTGTGCATGTTTACCTGTGTGTGTGTGTGTGTGTGTGTGTGTGTGTGTGTGTGTGTGTGTGTGTGTGTGTGTGTGTGTGTGTGTGTGTGAAATCAGTGTACCCAACGTTCTTGACCGAAAAAAAACAAGGAATGATAATTTCTCTCATTATTATTATAACATAAAATCACGAGGTATTGGCTTTTCAGATATTATATTATATTCACAACAGACGCAAATATTTTAGTTTCACACAGGGAAATGAATGGGTACCTAAAGGTTAAAAGCATTCAGAATAAAAAAATAAAAAAATGAACGATGGAGAGAAAAGGGTACTGTGAAATTAAGCGGCGGATGAATGTACAATATATGAAAATGGATGAACGTAAAGCATAGCAAAATCCATTTAGTATGTATTCCGGTTTCTCGTCTTTCTCGGGCTATTTATGTTTTGTTCAGACGTTACTCATTCCTCTCTTCTCTGCGGTATACCATAATAAAAAAAAGAGAATACTTGCGTGACATTAAAGGGAGGCATAACGGTAGAAAGGTAAATTATATGTAAAAAAAAAAAATAAGGCAAAAATAATGATGAGAAACAAAATAACTCAAATACATAACAGAAGCTTCAATATAGCAGTGACCCCCCCCAAAAAAAATGAGACATCGACGATAAAAAAAATATTGGGATGTGAATTATGAGGGAAGTAATACGGGGACTAAAAAAGCGGAAAGAGAGAGAAAGAAAAGTGCCAAGTAGGGAGTTCTTATCGTATCCCTGCGGCGGCGTGGGAGTGCGGAGGAGAAAAGCAAAATATCCATCGATCCTCCCCCCTCCGAAGCACCACACACACACACACACACACACACACACACACACACACACACACACACACACACACACGTCCATACCAGCTCCGCCATTGTACGTTCCTTCATTATCATCGTTATCGTCGAAACTTTGTCCGTATTCTCCTTTATTCAACAGTTTTAGCATTGTTTCTCTCTCTCTCTCTCTCTCTCTCTCTCTCTCTCTCTCTCTCTCTCTCTCTCTCTCTCTCTCTCTCTCTCTCTCTCTCTCTCTCTCTCTCTCATTTTATTCATTGATATTTATACTATGTCAACCTTTACCTATACACAATTCAGTAACGCATTCTATATACCTCATAAGGTAGTATTTGCGCCTGTATCATTTAGCAAACTCTGTATTTATTCATGCCTAAATAGATTATGTAGAGAAGGGGGTTGATAGTGATGGGTCGAGTGATGGTGAAAGTCGTGTTGATGGTGACGGCAGCGAGGGAAGGATATCGATAATGGTAGTGGGCAAGGTGCTGACGGTGAGTATAATGTATGGGAAAGGCAGGGACAGAGGGGTAATGGAAGGGCGGGAACAGTGACAGTGAATGAAAAGGCACCGAATAGGGGGTAGGGATCGAGAAGGTAGCCAAGGCGGGGGTGAGAAGGTACAACGATATTAGTGACAAAGAGAAATAGCGTGACAACATATCGTGGTCGTCAGTGACAGGCCGGTGACTCTCGTGTTGTTGTGGTGGCGGTGGTTGTGGTGGTTTTGGTGGTGGTGGTGGTGTTTGTGGTGGTCATGGCGATTAGAATCAGTTTGTCATGGATTGAATGTGATTGATGCGTTGTCTTTGTGGTTGAGGTGTGTGTGTGTGTGTGTGTGTATGTGTGTGTGTGTGTGTGTGTGTGTGTGTGTGTGTGTGTGTGTGTGTGTGTGTGTCATTACCTAATACATTACGTGCACAATCTTATCTCACTCTCATAATCTTAACCTCTTCGTAGAAAAAAAAGGTTTATGTTACGTGTCGAGGTTTTTCTTCAGTAATTCAGATTTACTCACTTTCTTGGTAAGGGTAATCACTACACTCTTCGAATTCAGCAACAAAGCGTGTACTAAGAAATGTTGCATATGACGAAAATGAAGGTCAACCCTCGTATTCATCTGATGACATGCCTGTCTGTCCACGTCCTACCCACCTGTCAGTCCCTCCCACGTCACCTCATCTCGCCTGCCAGTCTACTCCTCCGCCTAAAACAACCCTTCATTCACCTGCCAGTCTGCCCGTCAGCCCCCTGTCCATCTCTGAAACATGCCTGTCATTCCAGTCCTCATACTTACACACTTTCCCATTCAATTCCCTCATTCCTATCTCTCTGTCAGTTATTATCCCACATGTAGCCCCTTCCTCAGCCTGCCAGTCCCCTAACAGGCTCATCACATCCATTGGTTTGCGTGTGAATCCTCCTCCAACCCTCAGTGCTTGTTAGCCTGTCTGTCGTCCGAATTCTCCGTCTCTGCTCCGCCTTGTTTAATGAATGTTGACGGAAGAGTTCATGTTGGAGGAGAGATATTATGCTCAGGTTATTTATAAGATGTCCCACTCACAGCAACACCCTCCTTCTCTATGTATTTTTGTGTAGGGGAGGGGGAGGGGGAACTTTTGCATTTGGTTTCGTTACATGTTTTATAATTTTCGTATTTATTCCGTGGGGTTTCGTTTAATTTTGAGTTGAGCATCTTATTTTGTAATTTTTCTTTTCTTATTTCCTCTTCTTCATAGCCGGTTGTCACACACGCACGCACTCTAAGTCTCTGTCTCCCAGCATACGCACGCACACAAAAAAGCGCTCGCGGGTACACACACACACACACACACACACACACACACACACACTTTCTTATACATCCATAAACATATACATACACATTATTTTGCATTCTTCAGAACGTCATTCGATTATTCATCAGGAAGTAATGTCAATAGCGATGCCATGCAAAGGTCAGAGGTGACAATGTGTGTGTGTGTGTGTGTGTGTGTGTGTGTGTGTGTGTGTGTGTGTGTGTGTGTGTGTGTACTTTCTCTCTCTCTCTCTCTCTCTCTCGGCATAAAACAATTTCGCAATAATAATGTCACCAAATCAGATGACTGGAAATAGAAAATGAGGCAAGTAAAATACAACTATATTTCGTTTTAGTTTCAAATTCAGTAACGACAAAGAAAATGCCAGGAATATGAAAGTGTATTAAAAATTTAATCTAACGAAAGAAGCAGCGGGGAATGTTAGCTTATGATCCATTTTACATCGCTCTATGGAAGTGAAACGCGAGTCGGCCATCAATGTGGAAGTTTACCCTTAAGACATTGATAGAGTACATGCCAAGTGCGAGTTTGTCATGCCGGGCTGTATAGGAAAAGTAGGGTGAGTGATGGAGTACGGTGCGGGGTGTGTCTGTGTGTGTTTTTGTGCTCGTGTGTGTGTGTGTGTGTGTGTCACTGGGCAACAGGAGGCCAGGAGGAAAATAATTTTGTCAGTTGCTATGGCGAGGGAGGAAGAGGATCATAGAAACAGGTAAACAGAGGTGTTGCAGACATGTTTCAGGTGCGTGGGCGATGCGGAAGGGAAGGAATATTCAAAAGAAATTAAAGTGAGTGTATGTTATGTGATGGACTGTTAGTGAAGTGATGTACCCTTTTAGTGACTATTGAATTGCAACATCTGTGCTGTTTCGTAAGGGAAGAAATATTGAAGAAACCTTATACAATTTTTTTTTAGATGGAAGGGTAATAAATTTTAAACTTATTGCTTGCATGACGTTATAATTTTCATCGTGTGGGTGTGTTTGCGTTTTATTGTTTGTTTGTTTATTTGTGTGTGGAGAGAGAGAGAGAGAGAGAGAGAGAGAGAGAGAGAGAGAGAGAGAGAGAGAGAGAGAGAGAATATTATTAACATGAAGTGTACAGACGGTCGATTTCGGTGAATTAATTATCAGGTGCACGATAGTAATGCTCTAATGGGCTATGAATTTACTTTTTAATTTAATGTTTTTTTTTTTTCTCGCGCATGAAACCCTTTCAAGTCATACAGGCCGCGCGGGGAGGTGAAGATTTTTTTCCTGTAATAAAATAATGACTCACATACTCCTGGTGTACTATCTAAAGCAATCTACTTTCTTGTTAACCCGTATTCTTCCTTTGGGCCCATTTGTTCTATTCTATTGCACCAGAGAAATAGTGGAATTATTATGATTTGGACCTCACAGGGAAAGAACTCGTCTGAATATATTTTTTGAAGTGTGAGGTGGGATTAAGCACTTATTGCTTATATGCAGAGGCATTGTTCCGCTGCGTGTGTTTGTGTGTGTGTGTGAGTGTGTGTGTGTGTGTGTGTGTGTGTGTGTGTGTGTGTGTGTGTGTGTGTGTGTGTGTGTGTTTTAATAATGAAGAGTTCATGCCATTCTCCTCCTACCTGCACTCTACGATTACTGTGGTGTTGATACACACACACACACACACACACACACACACACACACACACACACATTCCGTGGCGCAAATGGTTAGAGCGCTGCGCTGCCAGGCTTCACGGCTTGACAGGGCGGCGGTTCAAGCCCGCTCAGGCCGGATTTTTTCCGTTGACTAGGAGTGGTTACTGCCCCCCCTTGAGCAAGGAGGATGG
>NC_066509.1:6402929-6500429 GCF_024679095.1 Eriocheir sinensis | reverse complement strand
ACGCCGACGACTCCACTCTGCATTATTCAACTTCTTTCAATAAAAGACCCTCTCAACAGGAAGTACACGACTCCAGACTGGAGGCTGCAGAACGCTTAACCTCAGACCTTGCTATCATTTCCGATTGGGGCAGAAGGAGCCTTGTGTCCTTCAATGCCTCAAAAACTCAATTTCTCCACCTATCAACTCGACACAATCTTCCAAACACCTATCCCCTATTCTTCGACAACACTCAGCTATCACCATCTTCAACACTAAACATCCTCGGTCTATCCTTCACTCAAAATCTCAACTGGAAACATCACATCTCCTCTCTCGCTAAATCAGCTTCCTCGAGGTTGGGCGTTCTGTATCGTCTCCGCCAGTTCTTCTCCCCCGCGCAGTCGCTATCCATATACAGGGGCCTTGTCCGCCCTCGTATGGAGTATGCATCTCACGTGTGGGGGGGCTCCACTCACACAGCTCTTCTGGACAGAGTGGAGTCTAAGGCTCTTCGTCTCATCAGCTCTCCTCCTACTGATAGTTTTCTACCTCTTAAATTCCGTCGCGATGCTGCCTCTCTTTCTATCTTCTATCGATATTTCCACGCTGACTGCTCTTCTGAACTTGCTAACTGCATGCCTCCCCCCCTCCCGCGGCCCCGCTGCACACGACTTTCTACTCATGCTCATCCCTATACTGTCCAAACCCCTTATGCAAGAGTTAACCAGCATCTTCACTCTTTCATCCCTCACGTTGGTAAACTCTGGAACAATCTTCCTTCATCTGTATTTCCTCCTGCCTACGACTTGAACTCTTTCAAGAGAAGGGTATCAGGACACCTCTCCTCCCGAAATTGACCTCTCTTTCGGCCACCTCTTATGATTCTTTTTTTATGAGCAGCGAGTAGCGGACTTTTTTTTATTATTGTTTCCTTTTTTTGTGCCCATGAGCTGCCTCCTTTGTTGTAAAAAACTCTTCTTTCCCATATAATTGTAAATACTGCAAACATGTCTCTTTGCCTGCAACGGGAGGCGACAAACACGTAAGCATCGACAAAGTAACACGCCTGTAATGTTCCTGCGGCATTCCCCGTTCTGGCGGCCGATCCGCGGGATTAATAAATGCAGGAGAACAAGTTTCTAGCTGTCTGGGGTCCCCGGGCCGCTTCGTACCTGTGCCGGCCGTGCACTCCATGCTCCCTGAGTGCCGATGTTGTGCAGCTTCCTGGACGATGCAAATAAGGGAGGGTAAAGCAGGCGCCATTAGATGCCCTGACGCACCTGGTGTTGTCACGGCGCTTCCCCGAAATGTTGTTGTCAGTGTGAGGCTTAATGTCGGGCTTGAGGGCCTGATCCCACGGCTATTAGATGCACCTCTACCCCTTACACACACACACACACACACACACACACACACACACACACACACACACACACACACACACACACACACACACACACACACACACACACACACACACACACACACACACACACACACACACACACACACACACACACACACACACACACACACTAACATACTTTTAATTTTTGCTGATTCTTGCATATTAATGTTTTTTCCTGCTTGCCTGTGTATGTCTTTCTGTCTGTTTGTCCGTTTGTCTTTGCATTCCTATCTATCTGACTTTCTGTCTGTCTGTCTGTCTGTCTGCCTGTCTATCTGTCTCTCTGTCTGTCTGTCTCTCTGTCTGTCTACTATCCTATCTCCCTCTCTTCTCTTTTCACCTGTCTCTCTCCTTCCTCCATGTTACCTAATCAACATTCACATCACAGAGGTAGTCGCCGATGACGTTCCGATGCCGAAACGAACGCCAGTGAAATCAGCCTTCATATTAACTTTCCAGCAGGTGAAACGAACACCTTCTTGCCAGGTAATCTCTCCGCCAACTCATTCTCTGTTTAAACATTACCGAGAGCTCTTCGCCGAAAGAATCCCAATCAATTTTCTCTCCCTTCTGCATGAACTTTTTCAATTAATAACTTTCCTCATATCGAAAAACGGTTTGGCCCCTTCATCTACATCGCCGAGCCTCAAAATTAGAATATGTACGGACGAAGTTAAATTAGTTCCTGTTTAGACTAAGTATACCAGCATCCAGGTGAGAAAATATTTAGAGGCTACTGCGCCAGGTATAAGTAGCGACACTAATGACTTTATGAAGTTAATTAGAGGAAGGTAGGGGAAGTCTGGTGAACTTAGAATCATTAGAACTTTCTCTAGAAAAATCATTGACACTGCTAAATGAACAGGCAATAGTCATGTGGCAGTAATAGATTTTGTGACCGGCTCCACCCCATGACTTGCCTCCTAATCTATTATGTTAAGACAGCTAAGAACTCCCAGTGTGTTTGTGTTACAGAATGTGTCAGGTGAAACTCTGAAAACTCTTACACACACACACACACACACACACACACACACACACACACACACACACACACACACACACGCACACGCACACATATTCATTTTCTCTCTCTCTCTCTGTCAAATTTTCCTGTTCTGCGTCTTAGTGGTGGCGTGAGCAGGTGCACTCAAAGGCTCGAAACACCAAATGCAACGCGAATATTACGGGAGAGTCTTGCATACTCGTGTATCAGAAGCACACTTGTACATGACCTTGTTGATTGAGTAAGACCTCAGTAAGCTTAGGCAGGGACTCTGTGACTCTGCATGCATGTGTGTGTGTGTGTGTGTGTGTGTGTGTGTTTGTGTGTGTGTGTGTGTGTGTGTGTGTCTGTGGACACAAACAAAGGATGCGTGTCTACATGCTTTCTTGCGTGTGAACGATCGGCGCTTATAAAAATATAAAAAGTACCCAGACCAAGGTTTAGAACCAACGGCCATTTATCCTTTTTCACAAGTTATTTTTTCGTTTAATTTCCTTTTAGTGCCCTTGCCGTACAGAGACATGAAACGCCGCGGCAGGCGAAGGAGGAGACAGGGATGGTGAAGGGAGCAGTGCGCGAGCCCCGCCACCCTGGTTGGGGCTCAGGAGGGAGGCGAGGGTTAGGGGCCGCTTGTCGAGTTAGATTATACCAGATTGCAAAGGGTGTGTAGCGCGTAGGCTATCTGGTGTTGGAGTGTCATCTGGAGCCTGGACGTGGACAAGGGCGGTGAGGGGAAAGCGCTCAAGGGTTTTGGGTAGAGGGAAGGGTACAGTTGATAGGGGAAGGGAACTGTCCTGAAAATGTGATTTTGAGTGTTTTCAACGGTACCTAATGCCTGGGTGTTCAGTGGGGAGAGTTCAGCCAATATTAGCTGGTACGAAAATGTGTGCGAATGACAGAGATTGTAAATCAATACGAAGTGAGGAAAAAATAATTTGAAATGGGTTTCAGTAATATCATTGAACAGTAATTCCATTCGATACCTTCTAGAGTTCAGATAATATGTTGTAACAGAGAAACTTTGACGTGATCATAGGAGAGGGTATTAATGAGCAGGTAGTCAGTCAACGGGGTCCCATGCCCAAGAGGAGGCGTAGCCTCGCCCACTCAAAGACTCTATTCCCGATGGTCCCTCCAAGAAAGTCCATTCAAGCGCCTTTTTCAACCTCTCAGCAGGACTTATCGAATTGCTCAATCCATGAGCTTTGTGGACGACACCTTGACCTCTGCTCAGGGTTGTCTCTTACAGGTACAATCCGTTGAGTAGGATCGACTTTTGGGTTTCGTGCCACATGCACTTAAAGCTTGAGCGTCCGATCAAAGACTATGCAGACTTTGATTTAGTCTCACGGAGTAATCACTGATGTAGCACAAAGTCATTCCAGCGGTACTCCATGATTCTGCGAAAACACATCACCAGTGGCATCAATTTGGGTCTTCAAGTCACTTTTTAGTATCCATATCTCACAGACATAAAATAAGACATGGAGCACAAGCGACTTGAATATTCGAATTTTTGCCCTTATGTACGCAAGTATCAACAACACCATGCACTCGCTTTACGATAGTCCACACTGGTGAAGGGAAGGAGAAAGGAAAAATGGGAGCTTCATATAAAAGTTTGCCATCTGTTTAGGTAATGTCTGCCTTTTTTTATTTTAGAAATGGAGTGCCATTAAACATCGAAATACATCCAGGCAAGGTAAAGCAAATTAGTGCTATGCAGGTAAAACGACGCGGACTTAAAGGAAAAAAGGAAATTATGTTATAAGAAAGCAAACAAGACAACCATAAGAAACCTGCATAAAACCAAGAATAACAGGCAAGGCAGTGTATTAATTCTCTCTCTCTCTCTCTCTCTCTCTCTCTCTCTCTCTCTCTCTCTCTCTCTCTCTCTCTCTCTCTCTCTCTCTCTCTCTCTCTCTCTCTCTCTCTCTCTCTCTCTTCGCCTGATAAAATTATGGTTATTTCTACGTCCAGGGAGTCAGCCCCCGGGGAGGCCTGACCATACACACTACTCTTGTTTATCCCGTTATGGTGAAGACGAATGGCGCTCTTAGGCTTAGGCAGCAGAGGAGGCGAGGAGGAGGGAAGGAGAAGGAGGAGGAGGAGGAGGTGGAGGTGGAGGTGGAAGAGGAGGAATGTGTATGTATGTAATGTAGATGGTCCTGATTCAGAGTATCTATTAATTTGTTCCATATTGCCTAACTATTGATCATCTAACAGGTTATGTATTTATGTATATTCGTACGTATGTATGTATTGTATGTATATGT
Source organism: Eriocheir sinensis (assembly GCF_024679095.1). Classification (NCBI taxonomy): domain Eukaryota; kingdom Metazoa; phylum Arthropoda; class Malacostraca; order Decapoda; family Varunidae; genus Eriocheir; species Eriocheir sinensis. Next base: position 6,495,757 of record NC_066509.1, on the reverse strand, counting down.
ATGTATGTATGTATATACGTGTTTGTGTTTGTATGTGTATGTATGTATGTATGTATGTATGTATTTTATGTTTGTATGCATATGTGTGAATGATGTGTATATGAAATTATTTTTTGTATATTTATTAAATCATTCACATATTTTTTTTTCCAGAATGAAAGTGCTGGCCCCTGACTTGATGTACAGGAAAATATTAGGCAAGTGCTGATTTAACAATTGTCAAGTAGTTGCTCTATTGTTCAGATTATTCATGTATTCCCATATCTGGAGCGTCAGCAATATAAGAAGATGATCATGGGAATGCTGTCTGTTCCACAACTAATCTGTACTCTAATATTTTCTTTTTGTTGTTTAAGATGCTCATGATGGTCTTAAGTATTATATTTGTGTGTATCGTACCTGTTTCATATTATTGTTTATTAAATAGTTTAGATATTAGCTATCCCACACTGTTCATGTTCTACTAAAAAACATATTTATCGGAAGCCGGAAAACCTATGTTGCACCCAGCCAGTGTATGCAGGTTTCATGTGGCTTTTTTATTACGTGTTCTGTCATATTGCACGACTATTGAATTATTTACCTTTCCAAAAACATGCAACTTATTTATCGCACTCTTATATCTCTACCAATGACGTGTTACCATCACTTTCCTTCTACAGTATGTATAGCGACGTATTTGCCTACGTCACCGAAACACTGTCAATAACGGCGCATCCATCGCTTGACATGGCTTCCAATTCCATTCCGCGAGGCAGGTTATCCCGTAAACATGTATGGAGGTACGCTTGATTGGGCCTACTAAGTTATGGTCCATAGCGGGACGGTCGGTAAGGGCCGGATGGGTACAGGTGTGTGGGCGATGCGGATAAGGACGATTGGTATGAATGGTTTGGGTATAATGGATGCCGATATGCGGATTCTTGTGAACGAGGGACACTGGGGGAGGGAGGGAGAAGGGGATAAATTGAGTGAATGAATGTTCGAAAATGGTTTGAATGGGCGAATAAGACTGACAATGAAAAAAATAAAAAGGGATGCTTGGTGGTTAGATGCATAGAGCGTTGTCAAAGGAATGGTTGTAGGATGGAGACGCGCTTGGTGGGAGGGAGAAACAGGGAGACTGAGGAGACTAGTGAAGGTCGGATGGGACTGACTGTGAGGAAGGAAAAAGGAAAATTATATTAGGTGGTTTGATCACGAGATGCTTTTGAAGGAATAGCTGTAGGTGGGAGATGTGATGGGATGGCGACGGGGAAAGGCGGAAAGAAGTGACTGAGGGTTGAGATAAATGGATGTGATGATGGATGGGACTGTCCGTGGTAGGAAAGAATAGAATATTGGGGTGATATTGAAGTGATGATTGATAGGTTGAGAGTGAGACAGATGAAGAGGAAAGGGGGTGAGAGATAGAACAGTGTAAACTAGAACGAACAGGTGAGAAGAGGCAAGAGAGAGAATTTGTGGAGGTGAGAGTGGATGAGAAGGACGAAGGAGGTTGTTTGGGTACTTTGAAGAGGTTGTGGGTGTGATTATAGGATGCAGGAGTAGGGGTAAAGGTGGAAGCTGGGTTAGTGAAAGAGATCTGTAAAGGAGAGAGTGGAAGACTGAAAGATGAATGGAGGGGAAGAGCAATTATTTATATCACAATTTTTCCGATACGTGATTAGAGGTGAAGTTCGTTTTTGTAGCGGAGTTAAAAAATGAAAGACAAAAAGAGAAAAGATTGCAACGGATGATTTAGAATATAAGTGATGAAAAGAAAAGGGAAATGATAATGTGAAGTAAGAGACAAACAATAAAAAGAAATTCGAGTTGGAGAGGCGAAAACACGGGAAAAGAGGCGAATAAATGGAAGGGAATGTAAGGAAGAAAGGCAAAATTAAGGGGGAAAGGAAAGAGACGGAGAAGAAAACGAGACGAGGGCCGTATGGGAGCAGCGTGGAAGAAGATAATGGAGGAGGAAAAAGGAGAAAGGTGGAGGAAGGAGGAAAGGAGAGAAGGACTGTGGCGCCAGACGTGATCCATTTTTCATGCTGTCTTTTTTTTTTTGTTTCTCCCGCAAGATGGCGACACAAGTGATCATATGACGACAAGACACAAGATACATATGACACATCGTGAAAGTGGAGTCGTGTGTCCAAGATAGATACGTATTGGAACTGAAGGAAATGTTTGTGATACTGCACCCGAAGACAACTATGATGAAATTGCTACTGAAGAAAATGATAATCGAAATGCTACTGAAGAGAACTACCCGAGAGTCCTTCTGGAAATGCGATACTGGAATTGACATGGATGAAAAACTGAAGAAAAAATTTTTTTTTTTAATATAAGACAAAGCAAACATAAACCGCAAGTCTTCCGCTCTTCCGCTGGCCTTTTTAGAGTTGACATCGGGGAGCAGATCAGCCGTAGTTTAATCTGTGTGTGCTTTGTTTAATACGAGTTGATGGGAATTCTTGTCCGGATACTCTATCGGCAACGGCGGAACAAAGCATTACGCACATACAACACACACACACACACACACACACACACACTTATTTTTCCTTGTTGATACCGGAACACAACAAGAAATCTCTGGCTGTGTGTGGGAAAGACCAGTGCAAAAAAAAAATATATATAAAAGTGTTGGGCTAAAAGTAAAAGAGATGAAAGCAAGGAAAGGAAGATTAAAATGAAAAAAAAGAGCACAGCGTGGAAGGTAAAAGAATAGTGCTCGAGTTATTAACGTAAAAATGTACAAACGCAGAGATACACTTGTGAATATAGCTACACAGGGAAATAGACAAACGAGCTGGGTGTGATAATATAGTCTTAGCCCCAGGTGACTAGAGTAGCCTGCTTTCTATCTTCCTCAGGTGTGTTGTCATCTCTTCTCAGATCACACGAGAGGTAAAAAATAATCAAGTTATCCGGAAATGCAAGTTGAATTACAGGAGTTTTTTTCACCTTTAGTCAGTATTCTAATGAAGCCCTTTACTCGTACATGTGTGATAGGACTGTATGTACATAGGTTAGGATAGGTTAGGTTAGTACATGGGTCTTAGCGTCGAGCCCCTCCTACATGTTTTCAGTAACTTGAAGGACGATCTTCCATTAGGATAAGATAAGGTTGATGATTCGCTATTCAAAAAAGAAATCAAAACAATCTGGTCCACAAAAAAATGACGGTGCAGCTTTATTTTATAGTTAGTGCAAATACGGTGGAAAGGTTCAATTGTAGGTTAGAGATATATGGTTGGGGAGAGCGAATGATGAAGAATTGGTTGACATGAAGTTCCATGCGTAGGCTGATTGGTCTTCTCTAATCTCCTTATAACCCGATGTACTAGTCTTGTTTGTATAATCGATCACGTTGCTCAGATGACTACTGTTGGGTTGTTTGTGCTGATCGCGGCCTCATGTAGACACGATACATCAAATCCCTCCCCATTAATTCATATTCTAATGGTTTATATATCCTCATATATATATATATATGTGTGTGTGTGTGTGTGTGTGGTCGGTCTCCTCAGGTCTCACGGGGGAATGCAATGAAAAATAAAATAGAACGACGTGACGCAACACGATTCCTGACGCGGGTTTTTTTTTTTTTTTTTTTGTCATTATTGAGATGTCCGGACGCGTAACATGAACTGATACACACACACACACACACACACACACACACACACACACACACACACACACACACACACACACATACGGCGCTCGAGGCAGATTTGGAACAAGATAATGAGAATAGATTTAGGATGAAAATAGATGAAGAAAAGAATGGGAAAACAGCATAACAGATAAAAAACATATATAAATGATTAATGTTACCGAAGAACGTGAAGGAAAGAAACGACTACAGAAAATGATAAAGAACAGAAGACAAAAGTAACAATTATGGAAGACTAGAATAACTTATAAGAGAGGAATTTTGTGGTTCCTGCAGGTGACCGAAATATCTTCAGGTGATAAAAGTAATACCGCCTTTAATCAAGTAAGGAGACACATTAAACTTCTGGCTGATGTGTCTTGCTTCGTGCCTCCCGTCGTGAGAACAGTGGCGAGTGTCTCTCCTGGGACCTTCTCCTCCTCCTCTTCTTCCTCCCTTCCTGTCTCCTACTTTTCTTCCTACTTCTTTTCCTCCTCCCCCCTCCCTCCTACTTTTCTTCATACTTTTTTTCCTCCTCCTCCTTCTCCTCTTTCTCCATTCTTGCTACTTTTTTTCTCTTTGCCTTCTTCCTTCCTTCTTTCATCCTACCTACTCCTTCTTCTCTCCTCCTTCTCCTCTTCCTCCTTTCCACCTACCTCTAACCCTCGTCTTTCCCTCCTCTTTTCCTCTTCCTCCTCCTCCTCCTCTCCTCCTCCTCCTCCTCTTGTGACCATCTGAGGCCAGCACACTCGGAAGTTCGGAACGTCTCACATTTCGTACCTTAAAAGAATAAAGAGCAACACGCCTCTGCTTCTCCATCAGCCCTTTCATAACCTCACAACTTCGCGGGTTTCACTTTCAAGCCCTATTTGCTGTGTTATTATCGTATCTTATAGCTTCTTCCCTTCTCCTCTTGAAGCCTCGGAATACCTGTTGGGCTCATACTTAAGAAATCCACTTCGCAGTTTCTCCGGCAAACCGGTTGAGACAGCTTACCATAACACCACTTGAGTTGTTATTGAAGATTTCCGTGTATATGCGAAGGGGTCGACCCGCGTTCGAGTACACACACGCGCACACACACACGCGCACACACACATAACCCCCCCCCCACACACACACACACACACACACACACACGCGTATACCACATAGTGTTTTCTTTTGCTTGCTTGCTTGTTTGCTCGGGTGCTTTCCTTTTTTTTTTGGTCTACGCGTGTTTAGAGCACTTAATGGAGTCAAGGCCGCCGCGTGCCTTGTCCTGAGGGAAGCGCGGCCTGCAGTCTCAGGTTAATTTTTCCCCGAGGAAGAATCGCACACTTCTTACCTGCCGACGGAGGCGCTGCGTAGCTCCCTAATGCAGGAGGCGCAGCGAAGATATTACACTACTTTTTTGTTACTGAAGAAATTAGCTTTTGGGTTTTGAAATTTCTATCCGTACTGTTTGTTGTTGCATACGTTATAGGTCTTTGTTGTTGCTTGAGATAATCAGCTTTGGGTGTGCGAAATTTTTTACCCGTACTGTTTGTTGTTCCATAATTTATAGATCTTTGTTGTTGCTAGAGATGATCAGCTTTGGGTGTGTGGAAATTTATATCCGTACTATTTGTTGTTGCATAAGTAATATTCCTTCTCATCGATTCGGTGTTACAAATTTCTCAGAACTTTTTTATGACATGTTATGAGAGGGGAAGGACGGGAATGGACGGCTAGGAGTGTCACCGAGGAGATTCATCATGAAACGTAAGTGAAAGTGAATAATTCAATGAGAAACCTGTATTTTGTAAGTTTTTTCTGACACCCGGCACTCAGCGTATTGAATTGCACACCTTCTCTCAATCTGTTCTCTCTGTTATATCTTTTCGTCTTTTCTTCCCTTTTTTTTTGTACTCTTTCACCTTCAATTCCTCGCAGACTTTTTCCTGCTAGCCGCCTTCTCCAGACATCTCGCCCTTCCCACGCCTCATTCTTCTTTATCTCCGATCGAGTGTTGCTTCCATGCGCCATTATCTCTCTTTCCTTTGTCCACCTCCTTCTTCAGCCTACTGCCTTTATCTCACTCCCGTTCCCTTGTTTGCTTCTTTCAGTGGATAGTTTCGACCTCTCCTGCCCTCTCTTATCGACCCCTCTCGATTTTTATTACACTGCTGTCTTTTCGTTCTGCTCTTTTCTGTTTCCTTATCTCTCACTTTCCCCTGCCCTTTCCTTTTCACTTACCTCCCCTTCCTGCCCTCTCTCCCTCTCTCCTGTCCTGTTCCCCTCTCGCTTGTTCCCTTGCCAGTCTTTCTTCCAACCTTTTCTGACTTTTCTACCATTTTTTTTTAACCTTTATTCTCGGTATTTTTCGGCCCTCGCCCCTTCTCTCTCGTTTGCCACTCTTTTCCTTCTCTTGCTCTTTTTCCTCCTTTCTCCTCATCCCCTCTTTCTCTATAGCTCACTGCCCTTACTCGTTTATCTCCCTCTTCCACTCTTTTCTCCTACCCTTTCTTGTCTTTATTATCACCCCTCTTTCCCTTCTCTTGCCCTATTCCTTTTTACCTTTATCCTTCTCCACTTTCTCTCTTCTTCCTACATTCATCCCTCCGTTCCCCTTTCTTTTTTTGCCCGAGTTTTCTTCTTATCCGCTCTCCGTCTCTCCTTTCCTCTTCCTCTCTCTGTGTCTCTCCTTTCCTCCCCCTCTCTTCGTCTCTCTCTCTCTTTTCCTCTCTTTCCCGCTCTTTTCCTCTCCGTCTCTCTACCTTTCTCTCCCTCTCTTCCAGCGCTCTCCCTCCTATTGCCTCCTCTTTCCCTCGCCTGCCAAAGGGTACTTACGCCCTGGTCTTGGGGTTCTAGTGTCCTGCTGGGAATCACTCACCCTCACCCCACCACCACCACTACCACCACCACCACTACCACCACCACCACCACTACCACCACCACCAGCCACTCCCACAACCACCACAACTACCACCACCACTGCTACTGCTACTATTGCTTCTACTACTACTACTACTACTACTACTACTACTACCTTTGCTACTACTACTACTACTACTACTACTACTACTACTACTACTACTACTACTACTATCAGCGCCACCATCACCACCGCCCCCGCACCGCCACCGTAGCCAACATCACCATCAATACCCGCACCATCATCACCACCACCAACCCCTCCACCGCCACGACTACCACCATCACCCCCCCACCATTACTACCGCTAGCACCACCATTTCGACCACCTCCACCCCCACCACAATCAATTACCACCACTACCACTATTCCCACCACCACCACCACCACTTCTGAGTAGCTACATGACGCAAAGACCTTCAACACAACACTTTTTGCAACACTTCTGAAGAAAAAAAAGGAAAAACCGATTGGGTTTTTAAGATTTTTTTTTATGATTGTGTGAAAATCTTTGTGCGTTGTGGTACGGCATGTTTTTTTTTCGGACAAAATGGAGACTTTTTATCCTTTATTTTCTCAAAGTGGAGTAATATGTCCTGGCGAGATTTTTTTTTTGTGTGTGTGTGTGTTTATGTGTGTGTGTTTCGTAATTACCATCGCAACCATCCTCATAGCACCACCCACCGCCATTGTCGCCATCAACAACACCACCATCACCACAAACAACAACACCACCATCACCACCACCACCAACAACACCAATACAAAAACCAAATCCTGGTGGTTGAAGTGGCGTTGTTATTGTTATTGGTGGTGTTGGTGGTTGTGGTGTCGGTGGTGGTGATGATTGCAATGGTGGAATACGACCTCGGCTTCAACACTGAAGAAATAACACACACACACACACACACACACACACACACACACACACACACACACACACACACACACACACACACACACACACACACACACACACACACACACACACACACACACACACACACACACACACACACACACACACACACACACACACACACACACACACACACACACACACACACACACACACACACACATTCACACACATACATACACACGCATGCACACATTGATCCACACCGATCAGTTACGAAACACACACACACACACACACACACACACACACACACACACAGCACAACACAGCATACACACACACACACACACACACACACACACACACACACACACACACACACACACACACACACACACACACACACACACACACACACACACAGCACACTTGTCTACATTATTGATCTGTAAGTACAGCACAGTAACATTCCTTCATGGCCAGCCCCCCACCCCCCGCCCCGCCCAGCCCCTCCCCCACGTGAACCGCCCCGTCACCTTATACCCCACCTCCGCCTTGCTCTATCACATTGTCACCTTGCCCGCTCCGCCCCGCCTCGCCCCGCTTGCCTTAAACCTTGTTCGTCCTCATGTATGGATTTAAAGGAGAAAACAAGAAGCCACTGTCTTTTTTTTTTTATGTATGTTTTCGCGTCACCAAAATCCATAGCAACCAGTCTTAGTTGATCAAAATGAGTATACTTTCATTATTGGACACTCAGTTCGTCAATTATCCTCTATTATCGTATCCTGTATTACAAGAAATAAACTTTTTTTTAACCCTCTAACAAGTATTTATTTTCTCATTCTGCTTCCATTCGTCTCTGCCATTCGTTCTCATTTATCCCGTGAACCATCCATCCATCCATCCTCCTCTCGCTCCATTCGTCCTGGTTTGCACTCACCTCCCGCGTTAGCTGTCTCCTTTACAACGGGTCCTCAGGTCCATGTGGCTGTGGCGGCGACTCTCACACTTTTCTTCACTTACTCGACGACAAGGACACTACTCGACATTTCTCCTTCGACCTGGTTATCGCATCACTCACCAAACAACTTTTAGCATTCACTTAATTTTTCGGTTTCAAGTTATGTTTTCAGTGCAAATTGGATCGCCCTCCATGTTTCTTTTTTCGGTGTATGTCAATGGGTTTTTTTTTCTGTGTTGACTGTCCGGTTAATTAAATGGTAGAAATAGGAGAGAAGGAGGGCACGAGGAGGAGGCGTGGAAGGAATAGGGAGGGGATGAGGCGGCGTGGTGTGCTGTGGCGAGGGTGGAGGACAGGCACGACAAGCGGCCGCTGTCTCCCTTCACACACACCTACTCGTTCCTCTCGCGTCTCGACACCCCAGCCGCCGCCGCCACGCTGCCGCCACACGCTCACACCTCCGTACGGCGCACACCCCTGTGACGTCACCCGCGCCTCCCTTACACCTGCCTCACGCTCAGCCCTGCCCCGACGGCCGCCGCGGAGGGAACACCTGACTCGGCACGTGAACCCTACCTGTCGCTATCTCTCCCTTGCCTATCCTATCTCGCTTTTGTTCCTATCATTCCTTCGTTACACCTGTCATCCTTGCTCTCACCTGGTATCCCTCGTTTCACCTGACTCGACACTTGAACCTTTTATGTCGCTATCTTTCCCCTGCCTCTCTATTGCTCCCATCCCTTCCTCACTTCACCTGTCATGCCTCCTTTCACTTAGTTTCCCTCAATTTACCTAGCTCGACACGTGAACCTTACCTGTACCTCACCTGCACCTGTACCTGAACCTTACCTGCCTATCCTATTGCGCTAATGATTATGTCCTTCCCTCACTTCACCTGTCATGCTTGCTTTCACTCGGTTTCCCTCAATTTACCTGTAGCGACACTTGAACCTTACCTGTCTCTCCCTCGCCTCAGCTCCTCATACTCTCCCTTGCTCCTATTCTCTCCTCACTTTACCTGTTATGCACATGTCCTTCCTTGCATTCCTACCTGTCGTGTCTTTGCTCCTACTTAACTCTTTACCTGTTGTTCCTGCTCCCATCCTCTAATGCCCCTGTTCTCCCTCACTTCTCCTTCCTTACGCATGCTTTCCCTTTCCCTCACTTCACCTGTCAGATCCCTTTACCTTTGCTTTCCCTTCTCTTTATATTACCTATTACGCTTTTGCCCCTCTCCATTCTCTTTTCCCCTATTGCATGCGCCATTGGTCATGTCACTTCATCTTTCGTTCTCTTGATTTCCCTCATTTAACACGTCATGCGCTTGCTCTTCCCTCATTCTTAACCTTCCGTGCCATTGCTCTCCCTTACGTCTACCTCTGACCTTCATTGCTCTTCCTCCCATACCGCTTCCTAACCCACTGATTCTTCCCTTATCTCTCACATCCTCACCACTCATTTTCCTTAAGCGCTCTTCCCTCCACACCACTTTCTTACCCTCTTCTGACGTTACTCCCTTATATTCATTTTCCCTTAACACTCACGGCCTCACCTCTCGCTCTCCATAATTGATCATCCTCCATATCTTATCCTTAGTACCCTCTTCTTGTTATCCCCTTAAAGTGGCCTCATCTGTCACATTCTTGGCCTTGAAAGTGTGCAGTATAAGCGAAGGTAAAGAAGCAAAGGGGTACAGGTGTTCGAGTTCCTGATTTTAATTTATAGGCTCCTTTATGTGACCCTTGTTATTTCCAGACTATTGAAAGTGTTTGTATTGATAAGAAGGGACGTTTGTATACATATTTTTTGTATGGAAGTATATATTTTTGTTTGTTTATTTGGGAAGGCGAAGATGGTGTTCAAATATTTATCTCTCCATTTATTTCTACCTGAGTGTCGTATGGGCGGGCGGCCTTGCTACCTGCCTTGATTGTCTTTCTTCTTACTGGCTTCGTTAACCTTCGACTCGTGTACGTATAAACAAGGGCCTGTCCGTCGCGAATTCCACAGTTCATTATGTTTATTGCATCTCCGCACAGGAATACAATCTGCGTCGTGGAATTTGAAGTTGGTCACTGGTCTGAAATACGGTATTTTTTTCCTTGACAACAGGAGGAAGACACGCAGTTGATGAGGTACCAAGACAACGAAGCGACTGACTGACAAAAAGATGATATACAATGCTTTCACTTTTATGAGAAGGTACGCAGTTATTGAAAGGCATGCATACAAGACGCTTTTAAACTAGATACACATTACAACGTACATGAGAACGAACACACACACACACACACACACACACACACACACACACACACACACACACACACACGGACACTCACACACACACACACACACACACACACACACACACACACACACACACACACACACACACACACACACACACACACACACGTATACTCATTTCAATAAGTAATGAAGGCGCAGCGCGAGTTGATGAATCACTTATGATGTTAAAGTGCTTGAATTCAGCTGATCTGCATTTAATTGATTTTATTTGTCCATTTTACGTCAGCACAATTTTTTTTTTTTAAAGACTTGGATTAAACTTATATTCCCCATTTATTAAAGTAATGTGAACTATGTATTCCTTTCATTAATTTATGGGTTTTGCTAGAATATTCTCATTTGGTTTTCCGTATCTTATATATATATATATATATATATATATATATATATATATATATATATATATATATATATATATATATATATATATATATATATATATATATATATATATATATATATATACCAAACGTTTCTAAGCAGCAATATTTACCAAGTTTTGCATTCATGTTGATTCTAGTCTGATTTATCATTCGATCTTTATTCCAGGTTTAACTACATCGATTGCATTTTTCCGTTAACTATAAATGAACAAGTAGCACTTATCCACCTCATCATACTCAAAATACATTCAAACCTATCATTTCAATATTTCTTTGTCTTATTCCTCCCCACCCCCTCGGTCTCCCTTTATTCACAGGCTGCTCCTTCCACTTGATTGTTTAATCACATTTGTTTCTCTTCCTGGCGCATTTTATCCCAAAGGTTCCTATAATTTTTCTACCTTTATATGTTCATATTTGCACAGTTTTACCTCACATATGCCTCAATAGTCACTCACCACACCCCTGCAGGCTTACCCAGTACCTAAGTGCATGACCCCAACACCTGTCTCACACCTAACCCATGGCCACACATACATCTCCTAACACACCTGACCTTGATGCATTATTGTTCACAACACTCCTATCCCTCTTACCTGGACACCCACGCACCTGCCCTCCCACGTCCCCCAACACACATGTCCTTACCCACGCACACCTGTCTCACTCGCCTCTCCTTCCCCCCTATGCTGGTTCCACTCCCGTCTCTCTTCTCCCACCCTCACCAGTGCTGGTTCCCATGTCGTTCCTCCCTTCTCTCTCCTCCCAGTGCTGCTTCCCCTCACGGCTCAGGAACCCTCGCCCCCAAAACTGACGGATTTCAAGGCGTGAACTCTGACATTTAGGTTTCACAAGTCGATTGATGGAGTTGGAAATGATTGATGACCTCAGCGGATCGTTGTGGTAGTGGTGGCGGTGCTGGTGGTGGTGCTGCTTAGGCATTGGGGACCCGACAGTGACAAATTTAAGAAGCAAAATAAGGCTATGATGGTGGGCACTATTTTGGTAATGGTGATTTTGGTTGTGTGGCTGTTGTTGTTGTTGGTGTTGTTGTTGTTGTTGTTGTTGGTGGTGGTGGTGGTGGTGGTGCTACTGCTGTTATTCTTCTTCTTTGTGGTGATGATGATGATTGTAGTGATATATTCTTTGTTCTGCCATTTTCAGCGAGTATATTAATTCTTCGGTTACAGGAATAAGTCAACACGTACTTTCTGTAGCCCATTATACCATGCTACGATATTCACTTGCAACACTCCATTTACTACCAAAGCCTACCACTCTACACTTGTATCCTATACCCATCAGTAGCCGCGTCATCCACCACCTGCTCTCACACCATCCAAAACGCTCTATCAGCTATTCATCATCCACCACCCACCAACAGAAGCGACCACTGATTACCGATTCAGTCACACATCTCTCATTAACTACCCCATATATAATGTCCTTTACCGACAAACCACCTATTAACTCTTCACCGTCCACCACCCACCACCAGAAGCGACCACCCATTACCCATTCAGCCATACATCCATTAACTGTCCTACATATAATACCCTGTTCAGACTTACCACCCATCACTCATTCTGTTACTTATATTCCATTACTCGCTATATTACGTACCGTCCATTACCAACTAACCGACCACCCATCACCCACTCCGTAACCCATCCTCCATCACCCTCCGAACACCGAACACCACCTGGCAGCGAGAGGGTCTAACCGGGGGAAGGTCGCGGGTGTTGACGCAAAACAGAGACGCCATTGTGGAGGTTTACGTGGTTTAGTCGATCAGGGAAGTTGTCGTTTCCTCACAGGGCGGCGGGCAGTGTTTTCACGTGGCCCTCAGTCATCCGTCACGTGCCTTTTAAGCTGTTCAGGTGAGTTGCGAGGGCTATTTTTTTACCTGACATTTGCTTCCTGCTTGGCCTTCGTTCCCACCAGAGTTTTTTTTCTATATTTTTGGTTGATTTTGAGGAATTGCCTTGTGTGTGTGGGTGGGTGTGAAGGGGTTGGGGGAGGCGTGGGTGTGTGAAGATGTGTGTGTGTGTCAGTTTCTATGTGTGTGTATGCGTGTTTGGTTGTGTTGGGAGGGGGTGCAGTGGGTTGGATGTGGGTGGGTGTCAATTTTGTGTGAAGATGTGTTTGTTTGTTGGTGTGTGCGTGTGTGTGTGTGTGTGTGTGTGTGTGTGTGTGTGTAAACCCAGATAATCAATGACTCAGAGAACTTTTCCTTCCCCGCAGAGATTAATGCTGAATCAATGTTGTGCAGTAAGGAACTCTTCCTGAAGCCTTATTGAGTGTTACGCACCAGATTTTTTCTTACTCTAACAGGCTAATTCAAGACGCCACTGACCAAACTCGTGATTGCCAAAGGTGGTGATCGCAAGCGGCAGATAATTATGCTGCTTTAAACGTATCATAATTAATCTTTACAATAAACCCAGTCCTCAACATTAATACCCAATTTAGTCAAGTGATGGTGTGAGGTGCAAGCACGTTGTCTGTCCTCACCATCATCACATTCTCTGATCTGACTTGTCTCGCCGCCACCGTCGCGACACTTACCACTGAGAGGAAGAAGCTGAAAAAGGCACCGCTGAAGCCCAGGACATAATTCTCAAAGTTAGCAATTACAAAATTTAATAAATACGTACAACGGCTGTGCACATCAATAACATACATTCTTAATTTCACTACGTCAGGCACTTGTTAAACAAATGCCTATCGATAAAAAAATATACATATCACGTCACTTCTGCCACACTCATTCTAGCTTGTAAATGTATTATCTACATATTAAAATATTTGTAAACAATTATTTACCCGTCATATATATTGGATAACGACAAGTCAGCCTTGATAAAACAACAGTATGCACACCCTCGTCAATGGTCACCTGTCTACAGCTAATAAGGTTTTCATATTCCGCGTTGAGCTGGGAGTCAAGGCCTCGACGATGCCTTCGCTGAGGAGCACCAACGGAAGCTAGTTAGCTTGAGCCGTCTTGGTTCTCGTGACAACCATTCACATTCCCCAAAACTCAGAACAGCACTGATAATTTGGTGTTTAAGGATTAGTTTCGTGGGACTCGTTTTTTTGTTAGTACGTTCGCCTGACCTCAAAGGGCGAGTGATGCACGATGACCTCAGTTGGTCATTGGGGCCAGGGCTTCGTTTTAGCGGCGCTCAGGCTCCAAGTCGGCCACCCAGTCGGGCTGATATGAATCGAGTCGACTCACCACAGAAGCCGGGACCTGGAGTCGTTGCTTACGCTCTGTTCTGAAGAACGAGGGGAGGTGAAAGAGCGAGGGAGGCCGTGGCTTGTGGTGTCCAGAAAATGTGACACCTTTGGGGAATACGAGGCTTGAGAGGTGTGCGGGGACCAGCACCGGTGCCAGGATGGGCTTCGGAGTCTTGTGAGGTTTGTGCGTCGCCGGAGGAGGCCTGTACTGGGGCTTTGGTGTGGTGGCAGGAGGCTTAGCGTATTGTAACGTGTGTGAGGGAGGCTTGTGTCTGGGCGGTGGTCTGTACTGAGGCGAGGAAGGCACCGCAGGAGGATGCGTAATGGGTGGGCGTGGCTTGTAGGACGGAGGACGGCGATGAGTATATGTGGGAGACGGTGGCTTGTATGAGGATGAAGATGGTGGCTTATAAGATGTGGGAGACGGTGGTCTATATGAAGAAGACGGTGGCTTATATGAGGGAGGAGGTGGAGCAGGACGGGGAGGAGGAGAAGGAGGAGGCCGACGGGGAGGATGCCTTGGTGGGGATGAGAAATCGTCATAGGAGGTAGGAAGTTGAGGTACGGGTCCGTGATACGAGGGTGGCTTGAAGTGCTCTGGTGTAGGCTCTCCAACATGGACGTAGGAGATTGGCGGTCGTCCAGGCTTGTATTCCTGGGGAGGAGAGGGTGTGGAAGGGGGATACGTGGAGGGTGTAGTGGGTTTGGTCGGGCGGTAAGGTGGACGAGTCGGCCTTGGTCGTTTTTGGTAGGGTGGGCGGGTTGGCTCTGGTTGAGGTTGGTAGGCTGGATGTGCAGGCTTTGGTCTTGGTTGTGTAGGCTTTGGTCCAGGGCGGGTAGGTTTCGGTCTAGGGCGGTAAGTTTGGCTGGTGGAGGGGGGTCGATGGGTGATGGGCGGTGCCGGTGCCAGGGGCTCTGTGGGTTGTGGGACAGGGGCAGGAGCTGGAGCAGTGTCGTATGCAGGTGCAGGTGGGGGTGCTGCTGGTCTTTGAATCTTCGCTGGTGCTGGTTGTAAATTCTGTTGTGGTACTTCATGTGAAATTGGTCCTTGGACTTGTCCCAGGGTTGGCTGTGTAATGGGCTCTTGGGGTGGTTTTGGGACAGGCGATGTGACGGGAGTCGGGGCGTGCGCCGGACCAGGCTTGGAAATTTGTTCTGAAGCCGGATCAAAAGTCGTATCTATTTCAAAAGCCTGTGGTGGACCAGGAGCTGGAGTTGCGCCAGAAAAGTGTGTTGGGGCCGGCGCGGGGGCGGGGAAGGTTATCGTAGCTGGTGCTGGTGCTGGAGGAATGATTGGTGCTGTTGCTGCGTCCGGCACCTTCGTTCTGCAAAGAACAAAGCTTTGTAAAAGGACCCTGGCCTTCCTAACCAATACATAGAGTATATAATTGTGATACTGAAATAACTTGCGGATAAAATACCTTTGTGTCATTCAGTATGTTTGAACACAAATTAATGAATGTGGTGTTAGTTTTCTTTAACTCAGATCTTATTAGTTTACAGGTGTACTGAGAAACTGAGACTTCTCTTTCACTCACTAACAGAACGAAAATATAACTTCAAAGCTTGCAGCATGTTCTCACTAAGAAACCGATGAATGGAAAATTTTGCCCATCTCACCCAAACGCTCCCATGGCGGCGATCTCAGCTTCCAGTGCGTCCTTCACCGCCTCGTGAACCTGCGGGGTGATCTGCACGTCGCCGGGGCTGAAGGGAATGGCGTCATGGAGCGCCGCTATGTGCACTTCGTCCTTTTGCAGCTGCTGCTTCACCTTTGTCACGCCTACGCCCTGCACCTCCGTCGCCGGGCTGTCGTTTGCCTAAAGGGATTTTAGTCAAAAGACGTTTCAGTATGAAATGCATTTGCCTCCTGCAGCCATCTCTGCATGCCCTCAATGCGCGTACCTTTATCTGACTATCAAGAGGGAGAGGAATGAAGAAACGACGTTCAGAGCTCTCACCTGAGGGTCTTCGGCCAGGAAGAAGATCTCTATGTCCTCCATGGGCAAATCGGGCAGCACGATGACGTCCGAGTGGTTGAAAGGTTCGCCGGAAATAGAGTCCTCAGCGATCCACTCGCGCACGTCGGCCAGCATCTGTAGACGAGGCAAGCGTTCCCATGAAGTAACACCAATTGAAGTATGATAAAACAAGTATTTATTTTGGTGTTGGCATTAAGATCATAATTACCTTATCGTCTATCGGTGCGTTAGGATCAAAGTTTTCAATCTGTGGGGCAAAGGGATCCAATGTGTCCTCCGGTGCACGACCTGTTCCTTGAGGCAGATCCTGGACAAACAGCACTTCGTCGAAGCTCACACGACCCACCTCAAGCTGTGGTTCCGAGGAGCTAACTGCGGCAGTTGCCCCAACGGCAGCAAGTGCAGCAGCTTCATTTAGTTCGTCTTGATTTCCAGGAGATGGCAGCTGAACCGTGGGCGTTAACTCCACAAGTCGAGCAGCTTTACTCGTGACTGGCTGTTGCACGAAGGCTTCTTGGGCCGCCTCTGTAGATACACTGCCTGGATTGTTAATATCTGAAGGAGGATGGATGGGATCAGGACTTTCAAGTGACTCATCGGTGTTACTGAAGCTCGGCAATTCGACCTCTGCGCTACCTGTCTCCAGCTGAGTCTTTGGAGCCTTCACATCATGTGACTCTCTTGCACCATCATGAGCTGTGACTTCAGGTATTTCATGAGGAACTTGACTAAGTGTTGCCTCCTCTACCGACAGTTTAGCAAGAACAGTATCAGGAGCCGGTTCATCTAAAGATATTCTGACAGGAATTGGAGCTGGTGATGTTTCCTGTACAAATATTTCTGGAGGAAAGGGTTCAGGTGTTTGTTCCTCTGCAGATATTTTGTCAGGAACTGCATCGGGTGTTTGTTCTAAAGATATTTCAGATGAAGCCTGCGAATCTGTTGCAGACGAGTCAGTCGGCAGTACATCATCCATGCCTATGTCTGATAATGGTGCTGTCACTGGTGTCTCAGTTGTAGGTGGTGCTTCATTTGTTCTCAGGGACAAATCTTGAAACTGAGCTTCGATAGGCAGTGTGCTCGCGGGAGTAGACTCTGTAAATACCTCTGATATAATGTCAAAGGATTGCTCAACTTGGAGTACAGAATCTTCGGCAAGAGGGTGCTGGAACACTTCTGCGTCAGCCGGAGCAATAGACGTGATAGCCTTGGCTCCTCTCTCCCCCGACACAACGGACGGATCAGTTATCTCAGCATCGTCATCGGGTGACGAGATATTTTGGTCAATATCGTTAACTATCCGTGAAGAATGTTGTGTGGATAGTGGATCTTCTTCGCTGTGAATGATCTCTGCATCCTGAACCTCAGCCACGGCGGAGGTCGGAGCTTCAGCGCCGTCGTCCGGAATATGAATATCAGCCTGAGGTCCCTCACTGGCAGGGGGAGCGTTGTTAACAGTGTCTGCGGTGAAATCATTCACAACGATGAAGAAGTGTTCACCCGCTTCTGAATTAACAAGTTTGGCAGGGTTCTCAGGGGCCTCGTTGAGCACCTCAACTGTGCCCTCCTGTGTGAGCTTGACGGGCGTGATGCGTAACAGCTCATTCGACGCATCCTCAGGAGACGCTGCTAGACGGTGTTGCTCTAAAAAGTCGCCGACGCTGTCTGCTTCAGAAGGCGTGTTTTGTTGCCCTGAGGAGGCAGCTGCGGCGAGATCCCCAAGAGGCAGACTGACGGCAAGGGAGGTGTGGGAGAGCTGGTTCTGCGCCGCCGCACCCGCCGCCAGCACTGCCGTCACCACCATCGCCACACCCGCCACCTTCCACCGACTTTCCTGCAAGAAAAGTAACACGATAATAATTATCCAAGATGAGGCTGTACCACAAAGCTACAAAAACAAACATATATGTTATTTTTTTATTATTATTATTATTATTATTATTATTATTTTTTTTTTTGCAGCCAAGGAAGCAGCTCAAGGGCAAAAACATTAAAAAAGCCCGTTAGGTGCTGCTCCTGTACAGAAAACAGAACGAAAAGTCAACAAGGGAGGGCCATAACGTATACATGTACAACTTTACTGCTATAATGTACGTTTGTGGTGCTAAAACGTCATTAATTTGAAGTACTAAATAAAAAAAAGATGCATTTGGAGTGTGGGACAGGAGTGGGAATCAGGGGTAAGACTTGCAGCGGCTTGACGGAGCTCTTAATTAACGGGGCAGCCTCGACCCCGCCGCCGCCAGACCCAGCACAGGCCCGCCGGGAGGGAAAGCGTGAACTTGATTGCACCTCCCGTCACCCGGCGGTCAACGGATGCTCCGAGGCAGTCTCACAGTATGCGTGGTGACGTTGTCTTACTGTATTATTTGTATCTGTATTAGTTCAAATATCTACTGCTTGGTGTCATGCCTGGCCCGACGTCGCTCTGGTTAGGTTTGTCTTCAGCTTTCCAGAACCCCACCACACTGACCTCCAGCCCCGCTCGGCCACCGTCGCGTGGGTCCGCCTCAGGGCAACAACACGTCATATTTACAATACACTTGTCTATTTTATCCTTTAAGAACGTTTTTTAAGAACACTAAACTTTAAATACATAGACAGATACTGCACACAGTATTTAGCTCTTCTGCAATACTGTGTTAAAAACTCCGCCTGAAATGTAAGTCTTGTTTGTGTTGAGGTGTAAATATAGTCGTAATGCCCTCACTGGAGAGTTGTTGTTTTGTTTGTTTGTGGAGGCGATCACTGATGTAAATAGAGGCAATGCAGCAAACACAAAACAGACAAATTTTCTTGCACCCAACGCATTATAATGGAGTGATTATTAATTGCGAATCATCATTAAGTGACGGGCCACCTAAGCCAAATGGCATCAAAACGGAACAAGCATCATGACCTGTGATGAAAGTGACGGCCGCTGTGGCGTAGCGAGCATCACTGTGGACTCAGAGAACACAATTTTCACTGTTTTCACCCATCGTGTAACACCACTTGGCACAACACTTAGAGGAGCGTTTCTTGCACTGTTGTAACCCTTCAGCAACACAAACAAAGGATCGACGAAACTGAACAGCACGCAACGATCTTTCCAGCGGGTGGTTGGTCACTAGCTGGGTTACCTTGAGTCTGTGCCAGCAGCCCTCCATCTCGGGGCCGCAGCAGGACCCGCGTTCACAACAAGGGGACGCAAGGGACTGGGTGACACTGCTACAGGCTTATGCCATCTCCGCCCGCAAGCGAAAGTCAAGAGAAACCGCTGTTAAGTGATGCCTTTCGTTTATTCAAATATGTGGTAACTGACGCAGGTAATGATGGGTTCTCGAGAGGGGCGACAGGTGGTCTTATGTGCCTCTACGTGAACACTACCGCCAAGCCTCCCTCACTTTCCCGCACAATATCTCCATCGACAACCTCATCATGCCGTAAGACCTACTTAATTAGGGTGATGTAACTAACACTGGTCCTATCATTCCACCTCCACCAGCCTCAAAGGAGTAAGGAAGGGCATTGAAGAGGGCCGATATCGCTATTTCGACTTAACTTTCTCGTTCATCAGCCTGGCGGTGTGACAAACGGCAGCTGCTTCTCCAGGAACCCCAGGCACCTTTTCATTTAAGAGCTCGTCCTGCTCCCTCCCTGCCCCCCCCCCCTTTTTTTTTTTCCCTTCGTCTCTTCCTGCCAGCCTGTTGAGAGAAGAAGGGGGAAGGGAGGGACGGGGAGCTGCAGGAGCCATTGTCAGCCGTCCACTCCTGTTAATGCGCTGCAGGAAACCTTTTACCTGGACGACACTCACTCCTGATTTTGCTTTCAGCTTTATAGTGTGTGTGTGTGTGTGTGTGTGTGTGTGTGTGTGTGTGTGTGTGTGTGTGTGTGTGTGCTCATCAATAATCGGAAATGCGGAACGCTGGTTTTTGAGTCTCACCACTTGACAAAGAATGTTTCAGTATTTGCATTTTCACTTTTTCAGTCTCATTATCATAAAAAGCAGCAACAGTAGTAGTAGTAGTAGTAGTAGTAGTAGTAGTAGTAGTAGTAGTAGTAGTAGTAGTAGTAGTAGTAGTAGTAGTAGTAGTAGTAGTAGTAGTAGTAGTAGCAGCAGCAGCAGTAGTAGTAGTAGTAGTAGTAGTAGTAGTAGTAGTTTTAGGAGTATTATCATTAGTAGTAGCATTACCAGTAAGATTATAGATATTTTTATTTCAGGGAATGTATTTGTATGCTGTTGGGATGTAGGTTAAGTGGATGGTATGTAAAATGCAGAAATAATCTAGTCCAAGTCAAGGTGATTTAGAGTGTGTTTAAGTGGTTTATAAGGTTTAAAGGAGTAAGAAAACTGCTTTATAAGTGCGCTATAGGGCTACTGCGTGTACTACTGGAGTGACTATAGCTTGTTCCCGGGTGAAAAATGCGCAATAGTGAGAAGGAAATGTAAAGGGATACCTACAAGGATTTACATAATTCTGGTTAGGAGAAAGGTGACAAATCGTTTTTCCAACTTCTCCATTTTTGTCAATTGTTTTCGGTGTTTCGTTGCACACTCATTATTACTACTACTACTACTACTACTACTACTACTACTGCTGCTACTACTACTACTACTACTACTGCTACTATTACTACTACTACACTACACTACTACTACTGCTACTACTACTACTACTACTACGTCTACTACTACTACTGCGCGTCAGCCTGGTCATGTGCAGCTGGATATCACCTGGCGCTAATTGATAAGGTTTTCCGGGACCTGCTTCATCGTATCAATCGACCACATCTTATTCAAGCTATTCATGTTTTCTTCTTTATTCCCTTAAGCCTTAATTCTCTGTGTCTTAGGTATGTCAGGTTTTTACGCTTGGCAGCTCATCTTATTTGTACTCTTCAGACTCTACCTATTGCACTATATTGCACTGGGTTTAATATTAATGATGATAAATTTGATTAAAAGTGTGGTACGAACGAGGCGAGGCGACCTTCTTTCTTCTCGACATCCCAGAATAGAAAAAAAGGGAGCGGGATATGAGGGTACGAGGCTGGCACGTGTAGTTGATGGGAGCTAAGGTTGAGAGGAAGGAGGGAGGAGTGTAGATGGCGGTAGGGGGGGGGGGGCTGGGGGGGTGTTGAGGTAGTCCAAACACAGGTGCCTGCAGCATGTGGTCACCAAGACGATATGCTAAATGACGGAAAGGGAAAGTTTACTCCCTCCAGCAGTAATGGGAGGGAACAAAACTTATTACGCTGCGTCCACTGTCACTTCTGCCTTCTCTTTCACTCATTAGCGCTTTGTAACTCACTTCAGCTCGCACTCCATGACTCGAAGGGTTGTATTATAAGATATTCCGTCGCCCAAGCACACATGTTTGACAAGGCTTTCGTAGGAGTTGTGGTCATTTCCAGGAGTAGTTTGATCACCCCGGTGTTAGTTTGACTCTTCTTCTGTACCATGAACCTGAAGAAACACTCATTAGAACCCGACTGACCCTCTCTATGACCTTTCGAAATAGCTGATGTGAGAAGCGAAAGAGTCTTACAATGCCGACCTTGTTCTCCAACTTATCGGTGCCCTAGTTCGCCTGTTCTAAGAGCCTCTCGTATAGGAGTTGTTGGGATTTCCATGGATTGTTTTCTGATGCCTAGCGATAGGGTTACACAACTTCCGCACTTTGAACGGGAAAATCACTCATAAAAACCTAGTTAACCCGGTAACAGCGACGGGCCAAATTGTTTGCTTTTACCATGTGCAGCAGGGCCCATATTTTTATTTGATATAAACCCCCTGAATAGATGATGCAGATGATGCATCACAAATGTTGGTTATATATATAATATATTATGGTTTTGATGATTTTTTTTTTTTTCTTTTTAATTCGCTTAGAGGCCTTTTTTTCTTTTTTCCACTCGGGCTCCCGGTTAATCTTGGAAAATAGTTGTAATGGGAGCCCGATACTTTTAAGAATATGTATGGACCCATCGCCGCAACTCACTCGCTCCTCCTCTTGTTTTCCTTCGGCAGTCTGCTCCGCTCCCTTTCGTACCCATGATGAAGGACGCACGTGTGATGGAGGGTGTGTAAATTGAGCCTCATTAAGTGTGAGAGCTGGAGAACAAAATAACGGTACAAGTAAAAATGAAAAAAAAGAATGAAACGAAAAAGAAAAAATAATGTATTGAAGTGAATGTAGTTAGCTGTGTGTTTTGATCTAGGTGTTACCGATAAACGCTATCTAGTTTTTATCACAAAGCTCATCACTCCTGAAATTCATTATTCGTTATATGTTTAATAAAAAAAAATCAAACGAATTACAAAAAGAAAAAAACCGCTAGAAGTGAAAAAAGAACATAAATTGAAAACGGATGTCCCACTAATACACTTCCATTTGGGGATTACAAGGTCTTATCGGGTAATTGCTCCCGCCATTCAGATTCAGAGCCGCTGGATGCAAGTATTTGTTGCTCGCCATATTCAGAATGATGTGGCTCTGACCTGATGGTGCCGGGCAGAGTGCTGGAGGAGCGCTGTGCAGGACCGGAGAACTGTGCATTACCTACTTGTCACCAAACGTTAATTAATCTCAAGTTACTGTCTTTATGTCCGTGATGCTCAGACACACAGCAAGAAGGCAGGATGGATAACTCACTGATCCTTCATGTCATCTTTTAAGAATTACCTGACCCGAGTAACAGAAGCCATAGCATATATAGCGACTTGTTTAGTGCGTCACGTTATCACCATCTTAAAGCTTCTGCTAACCCAATACAAAGGTCAAGCACGCATTACATTATGAAGTATGAGAGAGAGAGAGAGAGAGAGAGAGAGAGAGAGAGAGAGAGAGAGAGAGAGAGAGAGAGAGAGATTTACATACAAAATCAGACCACACAGACGTACCCCATGGTCCAGACTAGGTGATCTATCATTAAACCGATGAGAGAGAGAGAGAGAGAGAGAGAGAGAGAGAGAGAGAGAGAGAGAGAGAGAGAGAGAGAGAGAGAGAGAGAGACCTGAAAACTATCTAAGTCTACACTAAAAACACGAATCAACGTATGAGAAAACGGTAGGGCTGACTCTTGTATTGTGAGTGTATGTGTGTGGGTGTGGGGGGGTGTGGGTGGGTGTGTACCTGGGAATTGAACCCTTTGCACACGAGGAAAGAGTAAACGCTGTTCCTCGTTGGCAGAAAAATACTTTGGTCGAAAAGGGCTCGAACCTCAGTCTGTTGGGATGAGAGACTGTGGCTTAACCATTAAGCCAGTGGAGGGGTGCGCGTGTATGAAGAGAGCACTTTATTGACTGCACTCGGATGGATGGAAACAAGGAGTCTGAGGGATTACCTTAATTAAAGAATCATTGGATGGAACAGTGACTAGGAGAGGGTAGTAGAGAGGCGGCGTTAGTACGTGGCGTCGAAATAAAACTAAGAGCTAATTCGTGTCCAACCAGAAGAATTAAACAAAGAAGTAAACAGATTCGAGCTACGATCTTATGCACTACTTCATAATACTGTTATGCCGGACGTGTTACTTGGGTTCCGTGTCGCCGTCAGGAGACTCCGTGGGAGGGAGATATGTAAACACTTTGCACAGCTTCTGTAGTTTAATATTCTTCCTTAGTAGTACACTTCACTCTGACTCTTCACTTACCACTAGCTTACTATGACTGGGACTGGCCCTCTCTCGCCCTCTTCTCCTATATATATCCAGAACAGTACAGTCTAGAATATTACAGTATATTTCAGATCATACAAGAACATGTAGCAAAAATATATGCGAGTTGGCAACACTTCCCGCCTGGCGCCTGGCCGCGCCCCGTGGGGCGCGGACGGCTCGCCTTGCTCCCCGCCCCTTTGCTCGTTTCTCCGGGAGCCTTCTAGAGGCCTATGGTCGCCGGGGGAAGCTTCCAGCACAACAATACGTCGAAATACAAATAAGAGCTAATTCGTGTCCAACCAGAAATATTAAACAAAGAAGTAAACAGATTCGAGCTACGATCTTACGTACTACTTCATAATACAGGTCAAGGGTGTGCACCGTAAACAGGACTAACATGAATCACGGGCAGTGCAAAAGTAGGCGCCGGAGGAAGGTTCTTGCGATTCATGTTAACGCTGCAGAACTAAACCATGCGCGCTACAGTGAAGGGAAACCAGAGCCAAGCAGCAATATTGTCTTAATGCGCGTGTGTTTGACCTCCTTCCTACGTGATTACCTGGAGCTTATTGTTCCTTTCTCACGCCAGAGGGAAAGGGGACGGGGAGAGAGAGACGGAGAGGGGGCTGGAAGGATGTAGAACTGGTAAGGAGGGGGAGTTTGGAAGGGTAAGGAGGGGAGGGTTTAATTTGTGTGAGGGAGGACTGTAGTAAGAGGAAGAGGAGGAATTAAGAGAAGAAGAGAAGGGGAGAGGTGGCAAGGGGGAGACTGGGATGGTTAGCTAATAGTGATGGAGGACTAGTAAGAAGGGGAGGTTTGGAAAGGAAAACAGGAGAGTAAGCTTTTGTTTACGTGGAAGGAGTGAATGAAGGAGGAATATTAAGTTCAAGGAAGAAGAGAAGGAAGGGTTTTACTGAAGGGAAGAGGGAGGGCTACAACGAGGGAGGGAGGAAGAAAGGAAAAACTAAAGCAAACATACATGTAGAAGAGAAATATGAGGTGAGAAGAGCAGGAATAAAGAGACAAGGGATATTGCAAAGGAGAAAAGAATGGATAAAGTAAGCAAATGGCATATGGGTAAAGATAATGGGAGGAAGGGCGGCGGAGGAAGGAGAGGAGGGGGTGTTAGGGAAAGAATAGAGGAGAGTAAAGGAGTTGATACGTAAGAGAATATCAGTATAAGGGAAAAAGGGCGTGTGGATGAGGAGGGAGTCAAATGGAGGGAGAGGGAAGGATTAGTACCACAGCCTTGCACGAACGAACAAAATGTAATCCTTCTGCATGGTTCTATTTGCGTATACTAATTTTAATGTAATAATAATAATAAGAATAAGAAGAAAAAGAAAAGGAAGAAGAAAAAGATGAAAAGAAGAGATTAGGATGATCGATTACTATTATTATTATCACTATCATCATTATCAAACGCGTACGGAACACGAGGAACAAAGCACGTCATAATCCCCTCCACTACCTGGGGTCTTGTATTTCAGCCGCACGAATCTCGGTCATTAGCGCTGCTCCTTAATCTTCAGACGCACGCTTCTCCTCAGCTCTTTTCCTCTACTCTCAGGTACTTATTCTCGCTTTCTTCCACGCTTGGTCTCCTCCTTGACTACATGTAAAATTTCATATTTCCTATATTTTCGCTCTTACTTGTGCATTCGCTCTGTACCATTCTTACTCTGCCGCTTTCTCTCTTTTAGTTGAGCGTCACTCAGAAAGTAGCACCAGAAAATTGGGCCAAAAGAAGCTAAAGTATGCTATTTACTCATATATTCTCTCTCTCTCTTCTGTGTGTGTGTGTGTGTGTGTGTGTGTGTGTGTGTGTGTGTGTGTGTGTGTGTGTGTGTGTGTGTGTGTGTGTGTGTGTGTGTGTGACCTGTAAACAAGACACTTCATCATGCACTCATTTTCGCGTTGGTGTTTTTGCATGACTTTCAAAATACCTGAACGTCCGCCTTGAACTTGGAAACGACTCGGTGTCATTACCCTCGTGTTCCTTGGCTCCTGGCGCAACGCGTCTGGTTTTTTTTTTTTTTTTTTATTGTTCTTTTCTTACTGTGATTACTGTTTTGTTATTGTTCTCTTCTAGCTCCATTCCCCTTCTCATTCAATCGCTCATTTTCCCTTTTCCTGTCATTCTCTCACACTCATCTTTTTTTTCCCCTAACCCCTCTCTTCTTCCTCGGCTGATTATGTTGTAAGCTCTGTATTCCTCCCCAAGGCCAGTGTTACATCGACGGCCCTTTCGGTGATCCCCTATGTTGCGGTCATCGTCTGGGTGACATTGGGTAACGTGTAATTTCAGATATTCGACGACAGATGGGACTTGGCCGTGGGTGCTCAGTTTCACAATATCAGTTTGTGTCAAGTACTGTACCTCTTCGCTTCACGCTCCGTCACTAAAGGCGGCGTCACACAGGGCAAATTTCTCCCAACATGTTGGCTGTTTTCGTTGGTGATATCGCCAAATAACAATGTTGTGCATCACACTGTACTGACCCTGAACTGTTGTGTTGATGCTGCGCTCCAACAACAACAAACACCGCGCCAGCATCTCTCCATCCACTTTACCATGAATCTGAAGGATATTGAGGCTTTAGAAGATTGTGCTGAAACATTGCACATAATGAAGCATGTGCTACGACTGCAGAAGCGCCAGAAGAGGCAGTGTTCTCCATCTTAACAGTTTGTTTACCTCGCGCCAGGCACAGACTCCCCCCAGCATACCATCACAGTCAGTTGAGTGTTATAAATAACTTTACACATTGGACAAGTAAATCACAAACACATATTTGCACATGTACGTCGGTTTTTGGAGTTTTACAGTTGACAATTTGAGTAAATATGTACGATGATTGATTTTCAATTTACATTTACAGCTTATAGCACGAATGTCATTTGACCCCGATTTCTCCCAACAGTCTGGCAACACAACCGTTGTCCATCCTTCCCGATCCGCCAAATCTTGTTGGTGGTTGTTCATTTTGCCCAACCACCAACCAAAACGAGCAACATGTTGGGAGAAATTTGCCCAGTGTGACGCCGCCTTTAGTCTTCTACACTACCCCGCCTTTCAGCACCACCTCACTACTCTTATGTTAGTCCCAAGCAAGGATTCAACACTTTTTAATCTTTTTTAGCACAATATCACTTCAAAACAAGCGTCTGTAACTCACCTTAACAGCACCATCATCAAATAAGCTTGCAGGACTATTTGTTTCATATTAGTACCGCTTTAGAACTTTGACATATCTTGCTGCCCCCACCCTCACTCCCCACTGCTACCACCATTACTACCATCACCACCACTACCAACGATAACAACATCATCACCACCACCACTACCAACAACAACAACGTCATCACCACTATCACCATCACTACAAACAACAACAACAACAACAACAACAACATTAACAACCACAACAACACTACCACCATCACTATCACTACAACCACCACAACCACCCCCAGTAACAAGAACAATAACAACAACAAAATTAATAGTAACAACAAAAAATCAACAGCAGCAACGAAAACTTTAGTTACTACAACAATAACATCATCATCAACAATACCAACAGCAACAACAACAGCATGACAGGTAATACATTCGCGTCTCCTCCCTCAGGCAATTTTAGGCAACCCGCAAGACGTTTTTCTTTACCTGACACCTGTTACGACTTCCAGCAGGTCTCAGGTGCCATTTCTCTCTCTCTCTCTCTCTCTCTCTCTCTCTCTCTCTCTCTCTCTCTCTCTCTCTCTCTCTCTCTCTCTCTCTCTCTCTCTCTCTCTCTCTCTCTCTCTCTCTCTCTCTCTCTCTCTCTCTCTCTCTCTCTCTCTCTCTCTCTCTCTCTCTCTCTCTCATATACAAATGAATTCAAGCATGTTAAGTCAATCTTTGCGTTTCGTCACCATGGTAAAGTAATTGATTGTTTTAAATTGCGTAACTCTTAATGTTTATTCCAATCTTATCTAATGGTGTGTGTGTGTGTGTGTGTGTGTGTTTTGTTTATATATTATTCCCTCAGCCACCAGCCACTTCGTCATCATTCACTAACCTACCTCCCTACACACCTACCTATACCCACCCATCCACCCATCCACCCATCCTCACCTCAGCTTTCTCCCGTACACTCTGAGGGAGGGTGGCGGTGCTTCAATACATCACGGCGGCAGACGCGCTAATGACCCCTTCTTTTATCATTAGAAGGGGAGTGTGTTGGTCCTTATTATCATACCTCACCAAAGAAACTCGCCTTCCTGGTCCTCGCTCATTGAAATTGTAGTATAGCTTCCATCGTCACTAAGGCGTACATTTAGAATACTGTAAGATTTTGTTAGTTTCCTTTTTGTCATGTCATTTTTTTCCTTATGTTCGTATCGGGTTGTTGGTTGAAGGTTGTAGCTTTTAAATGTAAGATCGGATGCCCTTTCTGATGTCACTCGGCTGTACTGGGGTTCGAACCGTTGTGCCTTAGTGTATGTGGAGATGTTTTGCAGATTTTAATTCATGGTATTTATTTTTACTGCAATGTATTTTAAAGCCCAGAGAAAGATAAGGTGAGGTGACTTGAATGCAACCTCGATTCACGCGTTGTCTTCAAGGTTACGTGGGAGCATGATAAGGAAGATGAGATGCGTGTTGTGCATCATTTGTTTGGGTGTCAGCCTAGAGAAAGCCACGGGAAAGGAGGCTAAAGTAATGTGACCGTCACGTTGCGCCCTCCTCTCGCCATCCTTACAGGTTTACAGGTCACGAAGACAGATAGTGACAAGGGGCCGAGCATAAGCACCGTGGCATGGTATTTCTCGACGGACTTTCTACCTTTTATCATCCCCATATTTTCTTTTTATACCCTACCCCTTTTTTTTCTCTCTCTCTTTCTCTCGCTCGCTCTCTTTCTTACACACACACACACACACACACACACACACACACACACACACACACACACACACACACACCTCCCCCCTACCCCTCACCCACACACACACCTTTGAGCAGCTTTCTTCTAAACACACACACACACACCTCCTGCGAACATGTTAATATTACCTCAGTTTGGAAAGAGTGGTAATCGCCTCTTCTACAGCACGCATCGGCGGTCCTCGTGTTTACTGAGTACTGGCGGCGATCACTGGTTTGTGTACCCCTGGCCCCTCGTGTTGACCGGGCCTACTTGGGCGACACCACTACGGGGCTCTCGTGAATGATGAAGGAAGAGGAAGTGATTATACAGATGGTGGAGTAGAAAGTAGCTGAGATTTATCGAAGTTTTCCCTTCTGTTTACTATAATTCACCAGCATGTATACGTTGTTTGGTAATCCCTTTCAACTTCCCTTTCCTCCCTCATGACTTAAAAATAAAACTGCTTTCTGTGTCGCTGTTACTTTATAGCTGAAAATCACGTCTTGTCCACCAAATAAAGTGTTCACGGTTAGGGTTAGAAGCTTGTAATATCTGACACCCACGCAACGCACCTGTCCACCCTGGAGACAATCACCACCTGAGCACGTAATAGCGGTAACACCTGAGAGGGAAACCGTGCTGCCGTAACCCATAGATGATGTAGTGGTTATGTATCTCAGAATAGTATAGATGAATAACACCCCTCAAGGTAACGCTTCATGGTCTCTCTCCACTCTGAACATTATAAAATCCCGTACCATGAACATCGAGATCGCTGTGTGTTCATGAGTTTCAGATAACACTCACTGTATTTGTCTCTTGATCTCCCTTCTTCCACTTTTCATGACACACTGGCCTGGTAAGTGATGCTACAGGGATGAAAGTGCCCCGGGAAATATTCTGATAAGCGGGATTATAGTCAATGGCGGCAGCTTTCACCGTCTGTCGTGCCACCTGCAGTGTTGAGGGTGTGAAGGGGGAAGGAGGGAGGGAAGGAAGGGACGGACCAAGGAAAAGAGGCCGAGGAAAGTACACACTCAACGTAAACACTGTAAGTGAAATGCATGACTCCCACCACAGCAAGGACGGGGAATTCTTAACCTTAACTTTCTTTGTCACCAGCATTACCATCTTTAACCGCAGCCGCATTGTCTACTACACCTTTCTAATAAACGTTTGGTGTCTCTTGTTTCTGTATAACACGCCTCAATAGATAGAAAAGGCTTTCATGGATTACCGAACTCACATGCGCATGCAAACACACACACACACACACACACACACACACACACACACACACACACACACACACACGCGCGCGCGCGAAAGTAAATGCAAATTTGTATTTACATGTACCTCTGCATACATTCGTAGCTATTAGGTGTTTTGACTTATCAGAAAATAAGCAGAAAATTGCAAATAGTTAATAAAACAAAGTAAAAGGATATTCAATTATCACTGCTGCAGACACAAGCGAGTAGCGTTAACTAAGCACATAGAGAAAATATGTTCCCGCGTATCTCAGGTTATCACGTACACACAACGCGAGACAGTGACACATGTGTGCATGTAAGATACAAATGCGTTGCACTGACAAAAATAAGATTTTGTTTTTTCTCCTCTTTAACACCATTGTTGAAAAAAATGTCATGAACCACTCCATGATGTAATGTATTTTAGATACTTTTTTTTACCTATTTGTATCAGTTAGAATAATAAACAAATGATATCAATAAAGTAAAGTTTTCGTCGGTGTATAGTGTAGTATAGTGACGTTGCTATCCTTTAAAATGCCTGTCGTCGAGGAGGATTCCCTTTATGCAGGAAGTCCCAGAATGACACGCGTGCTTCGTAACTCACCATGGCCGCTGTGCCCTCCGCTGCGTGGCGTGGGCGTCTCACTAGCACGGCCGACACGCTCTTCCCGCGTACGTGAGGGTCGAGTAATAACGGTTTCAGGTGCTGCGGCGGTCTTATATACCGTGTGGGGATCCTCTTTCCCGCCCCCTGCCGCGCCCCCCTCGGCACGCGGCTGTTTGGGTCTGGAAAGGGAGGGAGGGGAGGGAGGGGGCGTGTGGCTGGGAGCGTGTCGGGATGGATGGAAGGCTTGACCACGAACATGTACAATCTTGAAGTTTATTTTCGTTGCAACTATTTTACATCTCGCATGACAGAAACAAATTAAAGAGAAATCGCGAAACCTGCAGTACTTTCCACTTCTGCTGTATTGAAATTTAAACATTACCAACTCTGAATTTGTTTGAGTTTCCACTGAATTTTCGTGAGCAAGTTGAGTGACAGAGTGTGCATCTTCTCAACAAACTCTCATCATTTCCATAATTACCTAGAGTGAAATTTCCCTCATTAAAATACGGGACCTGCAGTTTTCCTTTCCTTACTGTGGCCATTGCATAAGACACACTGCGGCGTCCCGCACCCTAAGTCTTCATGGGAATTTAATGGCGTACCTGTCGCATAAAGGCAACAGCCCTGCCGCAGAGCAGTTACTCAGGTGGGGAGGCGAGGGCGTAACCGCACCTGGCGGCCCGACACGTGGTGTCCCCGAGGAGGCGGCGGGCTGTCCCTTCACGGCGGTGGCTTTCCTCACCTGGGGAGCGGCGGGAGTGTCTCTGGGTACACGGCGAGAGCGTAGCCGTGAGGGGGTGTTGCGGCACCATGCACAGCCCACTGCCGGGAGTTTAACGAGCAGGGGCGGGAGGAGAGAGAGAGAGAGAGAGAGAGAGAGAGAGAGAGAGAGAGAGAGAGAGAGAGAGAGAGAGAGAGAGAGAGAGAGAGAGAGTGTGTATGTGGGGGTGTGGGGGGGCATATCAACGAGGAAGGGTGTTAACCAGTTAGAGAGAAATCGGACGCAAGACATTATTCTCGTATATCAAAGAGAAAGAATGATATTGTTGTTGTGCCCTGGAAGGAAAAGGGGAAGGGAGTCACATGGATGGAAGGCGAAAAACGGCATGCCTGTCCTGTATGCATGAATGAGAGAGTACAACATCCTACAACACAATCATCGTTCTTCTGTGGTTTGCTCACGCTTCTTCACCTCGAATGAGCCTCTGGTCAAAACACGAAAGAAAGCTCCGTGTCTGGCTGTGTGCGTATGTTAATGTGGCGAGAAATCTTCCTTACGTAGTCTGTCAACAACAACAGCAACTGGAAGAATGGGAAATTATTTGCTATATGAAATTTAAGGCGCGCTTCTCTACACAAAATAATGTACAAACTTTCAAATTTTTGGTTTTCCTACATCATCATATGGAGAACACACACACACACACACACACACACACACACACACACACACACACACACACACACACACACACACAAACACACTGACAATAACTGTAAAGGATAATGTGTATCGCAGCCTCGGTCAACACATCTAGGGGTTGGGGGTGGAGAGAGAGAGAGAGAGAGAGAGAGAGAGAGAGAGAGAGAGAGAGAGAGAGAGAGAGAGAGAGAGAGAGAGAGAGAGAGAGAGAGAGAGTTTTTACATTGTCTTTAAAGAGATAATCAGACCACACAAACCCTGCTGTCCGGACTAGAGAGAGAGTAACTTCCCTTTTGAATTTGCAGAAACTAACACTGATTTTGTGATAAGATGGACAGTGATATATTCCCTTCATTATTCTTAGCAGTCACTAATGAGAGACATCCTATTACGTTGCAACAAACACTTTATTAGGAACCGTAATGACTCGCTGTGGGCAGAGGCTTCAAAAGGATGCTGTATTAAACAAGCACACACACACACACACACACACACACACACACACACACACACACACACACACACACATTTAATTATTATTTTTTTTTTTTTACCCTTCACATAACCTCGAAAAAAGAAGTCACGGGCTTTCATTACACAAAATCTCATCCTTTTAAAGTAGTGTTTTTTTGTTTGTTTTTCGTCACATGTTCCTATTCGTAATCTGTTCCCGCCATCAAAGTTTACCTTCGTTCTGCTTCGTGATTCATCCCACACGCCTCTCACAGCTTCCCTACCACCTAACTCCTTCATCACTACACAGTTCTTAGGTCATTGAAGCGCTGTTATACGTCTTATCTCTATTGTTTTAATGCTACACAAATAAGCGCTGGTCATGGCGCTTAAATATCACTGCGATAAATTTGATATGATCTGAAAAAAAAATATACCAGGACTTTTTACAAGGCGTGCGGCATCAATTTGAGTCATTGTATAAGGGATCAGGGCAGGCATCATGCTCTACTAAGTAACGCTCGCCGTTTCAGTTATGTAAAAACACTCGGGTGGACATTCACCACTGCTCCACCTTCATTCCATGTGAGGAGTCTTGGGTCCTTTCATGATCAAAGAACATAACGATGAAGGCTTCACATCCTAAGTACCCGTCATCAATTCACTAACCCCCCACCTCCCCCAGGCAGATTATATCCCAATACGTTTTCATTACTAGAAGCCAAGAGAAGTGCAGTGTAATTATTATGCGGCCTCAAAGGTAACTGATGCGTATGGCTTAAGCATAGTAATTATAATTTATGCTTCGTCTGTGGTCAGTGTATTGTGCTTGCCAGCCCTCAGCCGCCGCGCGCCGCCACCATCATTGCGAAATAATATCAGGTACGCGGTGACGGAGGCGATTACGCAAACACACTTGGTCTCCCATAGTGTCTGCTGAGAGAGAGAGAGAGAGAGAGAGAGAGAGAGAGAGAGAGAGAGAGAGAGAGAGAGAGAGAGAGAGAGAGAACACACGCACACGCACAAAAAACTTTTCATTAGATAGTTATAACTAGCTAGTGGTCATGAACGTGTGTGTGTGTGTGTGTGTGTGTGTGTGCTATTGTTCATATTACTTGATGTCATGTCTATACTGCGTTTGTCGAATTCATTAAGTTTGTTTGTGTGTGTGTGTGTGTGTGTGTGTGTGTGTGTGTGTGTGTGTGTGTGTGTGTGTACACTTTCTTACCGCCTGCACGATGGAAGTGATGGGTTACGTCGCTCATTGCCCCTCCCCCCCCCCTCTCTCTCTCTCTCTCTCTCTCACACACACACACACACACACACACACACACACACACACACACGCACACACACATGCACAAACAAACAACGAATTCGACAGGCGCAATATAAACATAACATCGGATAATATGAACAACAGACCCTCTTCTTGCATTTGCTTTAGATTCGTTGCAGACATTCTTCGTTTTCTTTCCACTGGTATTTAAAGGCAAACTCATATATACAGACGCTACTCCCGGAGCTCAGCAGAAACGTAGGCACTCGGACAGCGGATACGGGTCAGTTCCACAGTTCAACACGGCACGTTTGTGAGCTAACATGAAAACTCCTTACATATTTTTTGGTGGTGATAAAGAAGGTTAAAAAAATTGAGGAATCCACGCAGGAAAGCTCTTAAATATCGAGTGTCGAGTAGAAAAGAATAACCATTGTGGAGAATATAGTTTGGTTAGGTCGCTTATAATGAACCTTTGTTAGACAGTGGAACTAACTGGCTTTAGACACAGTGGGAGAGCAGGTCAACAGTTAGCAACTATATAACCTGCGTAGTGATGCTAATCGAGAAAAAAAAAAACGATCACTTCATTTATTTTGTTACCATTCCTGTGTTGAAGTGTAACTCATCTGTTTTTATGCCTTTTTTTTCCTTGCTAACATTAGATCATTTTATCTTTCTGTCTATATTTGCGTCTAGCTGTCTATGGCTCGTATTTTCAAGGATTTCGAGGCACCCACATTTGCTACGGCTTTCGTGTAGGTTGTGGTTATTTTCGATCTTTTGATGTATCTATGTCTATTTTTATCTATCTCCACACCTACCTTCCAATCTATCTGTCTATCTATTCATCTACATTTATTCATCTGTAACTCTATCTATCATTATCTATCTAAATATCATTGCATTTATTTGACCTTTTCATACGTACGGACATGCATGACCACAGCTATACCTGCCTCTTAGCTAGCAACACCTCGGCGAGTTCCTTGAGACCGGCGATGATCTGCAAAGCGTGTGTAGGGAAGGCTTGTGTCCTGGGACCCGAGTTTAGCGCCAGACAGACGCCGTGGCCACTTGAGCCTCTCCTAGTAGGTTGTTATGTTTACAAGGCAGGCTTAGTAATATGGAGATAGGGGTGGTGGAGGTGGTGGTAGTGTAGTAGTAGTAGTAGTGATAGTAGCAGTAGTAGTAGTTGCTGCTGTTGTTGTTGTGGTTATTGTTATACGTAAAAGCAACACCAGAGCGTGTGTATTGTGATGGGAGGAAAATCTAGTATGCAGCCGATCCCTCTGTTGCCTTGCCGAAAAAAAAAAAAATCCTCGCCTCTCCTCGTATGCCTGAGTCTGTGCTCACCCTCCCTCCCTCGTTCCCTCCCTTCCTGTGCCCACAACGCCTCTGGCGATGTGATCAAGTTACTATTAAGTGAGTCTGTTTAGGCACAACGGAGAGGATGAAGTGTATCCCCAGGCAACAACGACACAACCTTCACGCTTCTTGAGTTCCTCTATGCCTAGGAATTTGAGTTCTATGCAGCTTTACCATGCTGACACATGTTTTCCTCTATAGTACAACGGGAATATGATGTCGTTTGTGTGATTCTGCTGGCCACATCGTCCTTCGAGGCCATGAATGCTGATGGTGGTGAAGGTGAAGGTAGTGGGGTTAGGAATAGCAATGGCCTCGGCGCGGGCGTTGACTTCCCCTATTTCATGACTTGAAGGGTTGGTGAGGGCAAAGGGCGTACGCCACATCAGGCAGGACTGTGAGACGTCCACCCTTATCACCCAGTTATTTTTTATACTTTTTTTTTTTTTGTTTGTGTCGTTGAGTAGTTTCAAGAATTTGGACA
The DNA here is from genome assembly GCF_024679095.1 of Eriocheir sinensis. Lineage (NCBI taxonomy): Eukaryota > Metazoa > Arthropoda > Malacostraca > Decapoda > Varunidae > Eriocheir > Eriocheir sinensis. Next base: position 6,460,033 of record NC_066509.1, on the reverse strand, counting down.
AACGTAGCTGCGATCCACACAACGTACACCCTAGCTCGAAAAGTAAATCGCACACACACACACACACACATACGGTAGCTCAGTGGTAGAGCGTCTGCCTCACAATCAGAAGGACCGACCGACCGGGTGAAGATAAGTTGGGTTTATTCTTCTTTCACGTGTAGCCCCTGTTCACCTAGCACTACCATACGCGTCGTAAGGCGAGGAGTTGTGACCTCGTTGTCGCGGTGTGTTGTGTGTGAGTGGTCTCAGTCCTCCCCAAAGATCGGTCACTGAGCTCTGAGCTCCTTCCGTAGGGGAACGCCTGGCTGTCTCGAGAGAGACCCGCAGCAGACCAAGAGGTGAATTACACACACACACACACACACACACACACACACGCACACACATGAACGTTTCTTCGAAGGTGTAGTTTCTACTACAATACTATGAAGTACAGCAGTTGTATGAATTTACCGTTCCTTTACTTCTGCATGGTTTATCGATACGGTTAAGTTATGTTTACGTTGAAAAGTTGATCACGTCATTGGCGATTAGTAGCACGTCCGTTGTGTTGCTATGATCAAATGTTACTTCATTTTTTATCCCTGCCTCTGTGCCTTTCCCTGAATTGAATTGATTTTGCTTTAGCTTACTGTCCAATGTTTTTTTTTTCAGATTACTTTGCCAATGTGTTGTGGAGCTTTTAGGGCAATGTAGGTACCATGACAATATTACTGGAATAGGTGCAATATAGACATACCCAGGAGGGCTCTCCTCCGAGCCATAGAAATCTGAATTGATTGACTTTAAAAAATCTCTGGAATGAGCGTTTTGCTTTTAACACGAATTAGTGTGCAGCTGCCTTTTGGATCATAAGCTATTCCCCACAACATCTTTTTAGCTATAGTTGATCACATAAAGATATTTTTCAGTTTTTTTCTATATACCATAGTCATATTAGACGGTAAAGTGTGTCGATACTTCATATGTTATCCTTAGCTGACTGAATATCTGTATAATTTTTCAAATAAAATTTTATTCAATAATTCCGTATGTCAGTCAGTCAGAGGATGCTCAAGATAGAAGTAAAACATTCATCAAATAGAACACTCTCCATTTATACCAAACAACGATTAATATTTTATGAGGAGACAGGAATACAATTATGTCACAAAAATGCGGATCAATAAAAAATAAGACTAACACCGACAGAGTACTGATGCAGGTGTGGCAGGCAATGAATTTCACGATATATGCTTATGTATACCCGCCGTAAGACATACGTGATGTAATATGAACGTGAGAAGAAAATTCAAGCTCATTTTTTATTTTATTTAAGCTGAAATAATATATGGGTGAAATGAACCATACGAATCCACCTCGGTCCTTAGTAATCATGACCTTGAAATATAAGCTTTTAGTTCCTCACCGCCATCACCGTGTCGCCACTGCTGAAAGGGATTTGTAGATACTTTCCTCATGACTTGGCGAGAATTTCGTGACTGTTTTCCGGCCAGAGGTGGCGGGCGGAGCGCCGGAGGGTCCTGCAGGCTCAGTCGCTGCCTTCTATTTTCCGTGATACGATATTGTTTGTGCTGGGACGAAAATATATGACCTTTGTTTAATCTGCTCAAGTGAATTCAAGGACAGTAAATAAAGTTCAACTAACATGTGGCGTCTCCGGAATAATATAATGATCTTACGTGTGTTCAAAGCCTATAATGAAAAACGACACAGACATCTTCTACTTAGACTACGTGGAAAACTGATATGCATAGTGCCCTTTCTTCTGCTTTTGTTACTGTTAATGTGTATGGTGTCTTTTCTGCTGTCCATCTCTTCCACACCAACCTCGTCATTGTCACCCTCCTTACTGCTGTTCCCAGACACTCACATCCGCGACGATAAGTAAGTAAGGGCCATCATATATAAGAGACCCCTCATCCATGCCCACTTCTGCTTGTGTATATCAATTGCTCTTCTTCCTTGCCAGACGCGTTGGGGTCAGTGTATCTTCTGGCGCTAATGGGTGGAGCATTGAGGTGGGACACTGTTTCTCTTGTCCCCCTGCTTCGAACGCTTCAAGGAGGCCCTCAGGAGGAAAACGAATGAGAAATGAGGAGGACGCCGCCGCCCTCCACTCCGCCATGGAAGTCTCCTCTCCCCCGGTGGTCGATCGAGGCGTTAGCTTGACTGTCCTCAACCAACGTGACGCCTCTGTCATCTTTCAAAAAGTAAGTGCTATATGTAGGGTAATGGAGATAATGAAGGAATAGTAGTAGTAGTAGTAGTAGTAGTAGTAGTAGTAGTAGTAGTAGTAGTAGCAGTAGCAGTAGTAGTAGTAGTAGTAGTAGTAGTAGTAGTAGTAGTAGTAGTAGTGGTGGTGGTAGTAATAGTAGTAGTTGTAGTAGTAGTAGTAGTAATATACTTAATGGTAACATCAATAGTATTCGGTATTCTTAGTTATGGCTTTTTGATCGCACAGTATAATATTATCACTGAATACAGACAATAACAAGAAACATGTACTTGCCTCGAAGGATAATGTTAGGAGGATTGTGTCTGTGTGCAGGTGTTCCCGCTGTGGCAGTACTGGGCACACTGGGCAGACCTGGAGTGGCACCTTCGGCGAGTGGCTCTGGGTCGCGTGGTCATTTTGGCCGTGTCAGTGGACGGTCTTGTTGGTCTACGTCATGCCACCCTCCTCCTTACCCGACTCGGCTCCCTCCTCGCCCCACACCTGCCCCCTCAATCATGTTGGGTGTGGGTGTTCGTCAAGGGCGGGCGCACCCTCACCGAGACTGCCCTGACCACTTCCCGTGGCACCCACCAAGTTCACCTTCTGCTCCCACTGATAGACACACTCTTACCTGCCACTCACGCTCGTATGTACCCCGGCAGGAATGCTGCCCTGGAAGACGTGCGTTGGCGGTATTGTTCCCGCCATGGAGTGATGGGAGGCCTGTGTGATGAGCATAGCCCTGACCCCTTGCCCCCGCCTCCCACGGCCAGGGTGGCCCAGCAGTCCGTCCTGGCCCGTGTGCCGGTGGTGGTGACGGCGGGCACTAGGCAGCCTTACCTCTACCACACCCTCACCACCATCCTGACAGCCCCCGGCGTGGAGCCTCAGAACGTTTTGGTCGTGCTGGGGGACGAATCGCAGTCTACAGTACAACTGCTGCTTTTGCTTCAAGTTGCCCATGTTATGCTACCGGCGGGCGGCGCCACCAACGAGCAACTTTTCCGTTTCTACAGAGATGTATTTCAACTTGTTGTCCAAAGATTCCCCGACGCCCCATATGTCATCATTCTCGACGAAGATGTAGAAGTTTCCCCTGACTTTTTTTCCTTCATGAGTCAGACGTTACCTCTCCTTCAGACTGACCCCTCCTTGAGTTGTGTCACCGGGCACGCGGCGGAAGGCTTCCTAGGCCTGGCGCACGACAACACGCGGGCCTTCCGTGGATCACTCCAGGTGGAGTGGGGCTACGGGGTCACTCTGGACTTTGTTAGGGAAGCGTTATCGCTTTGGAAGACGACCGGCCAAATTACACTTTTGTACGACTTCTGGTTGTATATTAACGTACAGAAGGATCGTGAGTGCATTTTCCCTGAAGTAAGCCGTACGCGGCACTTTGGTATGGGGGTGAACACTGACTCGTACCTGAAGGAGAAGGGCCCTGTGCTGATGCCACTGGTCCACCAAGCTCCGGTGGCGTTACAAAATGTGCATCGACTCAGGCTGGACAAGTGGCAGGAGGACCTTGCCCGCAATATTAGCAGGGCCACGACTCTGCAAGGCAGTCCCTGCCTCGACTCCTTCCTTCCTACCCCACCCTTTTCGCCTTCGTACGTATTTTATTATAGATTGACGAAGGCTGAGTGTTGTGATGGCATGCCAGAACCTTATCAATACAGCAACGCAGTGAGGTGTTTAGGTCTATGGTGGCTATCAGAGCAGGGCCACCATCGCGGCGTCACTGTCGCTCGTTTTGCCAGCAATGCCACCTTGTTCCTGGTGGGCTGCCCATACTCTCCCTACTGTCGCTTGAGGCCCACTGGGCTTCTTCTATGGGACATCGATGCACTCACAGAGGAGGAATTTGAATATCTTAAAACTTACTCTCCTCGCGGCAGTACCAGCGTAACAATAGCTAATGAACATGCTAACCCTGATTCTATAAATGCGATGTTGTCTGAAATATGAGCGTACGTTGGCCTGAAGGCATAATACGAGCCACACCAACTTCTTGTTTCATTCAAGGTGTTTACCCTGAAGGTGACATTCATATGTGATAGCTTTCATGATAACGATATCTGCTATGAGCAGATAGGATATCGGTAGTAATTTGCGACAGGCTGTTCAAGATGTGAGGTTACGTTGTATCTCATTAATCAGTTTGTTTTCCTTTCTACATATAGATATGATCAGTTAATTAAAGGCCAGTGTCTTCATGATATAGTTTAGAATCACTTTAGCTTGACAGGCGCGGAGGCATGGTACCTATGTCCAACGTCAACGGGGAGATTATTGACGAGAGGGTAGCCTACTTATTTCGAGACACTGCTTATTTCTGGACAAAATATGATGCTTTTTAATATGGAAATAGTTTTTTTTTTCGGAAGTCACTACATGATCAACTTTTCAATGCATGTTGTGCACCTGCTGCCGCCTCACTCCTTTTTAGAAGGCCTTGCTCACTCCCACCCATTCGTTATCACTGGCCCGTCTTCCATAGGGGTCCAGTCACGCGTCGATTTCTGTGAATGGGGCGGAGCTAGCGTGACGTCAGCGAGATCTCCCTATGTGGTACATAATATAAAAGTTCGCCTAAAAAGAAAAACGTTTTCCCTATTTTTCTTTGGTGTGTGAAACTATTTTTTTACGAACGCAAAAGAGAGAGAGAGAGAGAGAGAGAGAGAGAGAGAGAGAGAGAGAGAGAGAGAGAGAGAGAGAGAGAGAGAGAGAGAGAGAGAGAGAGAGAGAGAATTACATAGAATTACATAGAAAATCAGACTACACAGACCCCATGGTCCAGACTAGGTGGTCTGTCCTTAAACTTAAGTGATTTTACATTAATCAGAAGGCTCCAAAACGTTGCATTTCAACTCTAGTTGATATTAAGTTGAAAGACGTGACGGTCGAGCTTGTTTCTGAAGGACTCAATCGTGTTACACTGGACCACTGACGGTGGGAGCTTATTCCATTCTCGCACTACAACGTTAGTGAAGAAACATTTGGTGCAGTCTGAATTTACTTGTCTACATTTGAGTTTTATGCCATTGTTCCTCGTACGCAAAGTGTCATCGATCATAAACAATGTTGATCTGTCTACATTCGTGAAACCGTTAAGTATTTTAAAACATTCGATCAGTTTTCCTCAGAGGCGACGTTTCTCAAGAGAGAACATGTTAAGAGTGGAAAGTCTTTCTTCGTAAGATTTGTTGCGCAAGGAAGGGATAATTTTTGTTGCCCGACACAGAACACCTTCTAATTTAGCAATGTCCTTTGCATGGTGGGGAGACCAAAACTGTACCGCATATTCCAAGTGGGGTCTGACTAAACTATTGTATAGTGGAAGTATTACATATTTATTCTTGAATAAAAAGTTTCTTTTAATGAAGCTCAACATTCTGTTCGCTTTATTTGCTGCATCGATGCATTGCTGTGAAAATTTGAGGTTTGACGCAATTTTGACCCCCAAGTCCTTAACGCATTGAACGCTTTTGAGTTTAACGCCGCCGAGAGAGAGAGAGAGAGAGAGAATATTATAGTATAGCGTTTCACCTCTCGTAAGAAACGTAAGGAAATACGCAACCCAAAGAACTTTCTCTCTCTCTCTCTCTCTCTCTCTCTCTCTCTCTCTCTCTCACACACACACACACACACACACAGACATTTTTTTTAGTCTTAGACATTCTTTAAAAATGCAATATGGACGAGAGAGAGAGAGAGAGAGAGAGAGAGAGAGAGAGAGAGAGAGAGAGAGAGAGAGAGAGAGAGAATAATAAATAATAATTACCGCTCAGTTAATTATTAAAACGCCTGAAAACTTTGTCACGATTTTAAGAAATCATAAAGTGCATGGTGCTTACTGTAGGCACTTCGTTGCTAAATGAAGGCAATGATTGCAAAAAGTCGTAAAGCGATCGAAGAAAATATGAATTTGTACATTGTGGCAACACTCCTCTGACCTGTATCTAACAAAATTTTCCTGCATTTCTTTTCAAGTTGTCTGCAGGTCATGGGTAGCGAGTGGCGGCTCGCCTCGGACCCTCCGAGATCTGGCTGAAGTCACGGCTGCGCCTACAGATTTTGGCTGGGCCATGAGTAGACCCCCCCCCCCTTTTTTTTTTTTGACAGCAGAGGAGTCAGTTCAAGGGCATAAAAAAAGGTAACAAATGTGAAAAAAAAGAAAAAAAAGCCCGCCATATACTCACTTCTATAAAGTAGTGTACCACCCCTGTCCCCGCCCTCTGTTCCTTCCCGCGCGGCGTATTTCTGCCGCCCCACACCGCATGCCGAATGAATTTTCCTAATCTAACTTAACCTTACGTACGTAACCTACCTAACGGGTAGGCCTTGCCCCCTTCGACCCCCTCAACCTTCCTAACGGGAGAGGCTTCGCCTCCTCCCCCCCATCTGTTTTCCGGAAGTCATTTTTTACTTCACTGCATTTGGGGACAAAAAAAGAAACCAAATGGCAAGTATTAACTTCGCAAGAAGTGGCTACCCTCTCGTGAAGATTATCAAGGCCCCCCACCCCCCCACCCCACCCCGTGTGTCGTCTGTTTGTTTACTAGTCGCGTCGTGACCGTCGGGGCGTGCACGTGTCTGGCTGTCCGGCCCTGTGTGGACCACTGTGCCGCTTGTGTCCCTCTTGCCCCGCCGCCACGCCCACAGCGCCCAGAGGAGTCAGCTGTGTGCCGCTCAGTGTGTCTGGAGGTGTGTGGGGTGCAGGAGCCTAGCCAAGACTGTGGTGGTGGTGGTCATAGCCCCGGCAGCTATATAGTGTGTTTGGTCATTCTCACCCTTGCCACGCCCATCAGTTGCTTCTCATGCCCGCGGGCGGTGTGTCGTGATAAGGCTAATTAATAACTCACGCGCCTCTTAATAAGGTCACTTTCACTTTAACTTTCACATGTCCAGTTAAGTCACCTCGAATCTCTATCATTACTTGGTTTACTTGATGTTGTTTAGAGGCTCCGCCGCCTCACAGTCGTGGTGGTCCACCGCTGCACTTTCTTTCTACAGTTTTTGTTGAAGGACTCGACTTGCTTGCAGTATATATTTATTATTTATGAGCCATAGTCACTGGTTGATTATGTCATCTACTGAATGGTTTACTTAACCAAATTGACAGTTTGCAGTGTGTTCCAGTTCATTGTTATGGACTTGTCTTGCTACACCTAAAAATACAATGTGTAGCATGTAGATAGGCATAAGAAAGTTGTATTATACTGAAGAATTTTTACATTGTCATATAATCCCCAATGAGAAGCTAAACAGAAGTAAAGATTTATTTATTTATTTATTTGTTATGCAGAACAGTTGTGATTTTGTGTCATAGTCAATTATGTAAGGCCTCTATGTCAGGAAAACAAATACTGGTACAGTAAACCCTCTATAACGGGTTCCCTACTGATGGATTGCGACCCCCTGGGGACTGCAAAGGATTAGCTTGGGGGTCACAAAGCATCGCTAGAAATGGCTGGGATGGATGTTTTTTTTATTTTTATAGCCTGTCGTTTTGAGATTGTTTTCTAAGTTTTTAATCTTGGTGGTGTGTTCCTCCTGGCCAGTGTTGAGAGGAGAGGGGACATCAGGGTGTCTCTTGGGGCATGTTAGGGCTGAGTATGGGAGAAAATTAGTGTATAAAAATATGTAAAACTGCTAATATCAGGGGGTCGCATGGGTTTCATGATTTGGTCAAAAGGGTCACAGGTGCAAGGACGTCGGGAACTGCTGCCCTATGAGTTGCACTCCACGAGGGAAGACCTAATGTTAAATAGCCGAAAATCCGAAATATCTGAGTTAGAAAGTTGGGGCGTACCCAAGCAAGGCTGTTCAAAGTTGATCAGTGATTCTGATTAATTCTTGCATAAATGATTGAGACCACATTGGAACTGGAGTTGAGCAGGGCCATATAAATATGAATTTATACAGCTCTGGAGTACTGTCTTGTGCAACAGGGTGGCAAGGGAAAGGTGGCAGCAGTGAGGGAGGTGGTTGTAAAAAGAAAAGTACTATGAGGCCTGCTGTGTGTGTCAGGAAAGCTAGTTTCAGGTGAATAAGTTAGGAGTTGCATCAAGTGCATGCAAATGTAAACTGTCGATGAATTTGAAAATTAATTAAACAGTTCCCTGTGTGCGTCTACACGATCAAAAATTAAAATCAACTAAGGAGTGGAGGCATTCCTCTTGCCCTACACCGATGAGAGATCAGGAGGGACATAAGAGACAGGCAGCCTCTGTTTTGAGATGATGTTGTCCAGACTTGCACTAAATTTCTAGCTATAAACAAGATCTTTGGCTGATTTGCAACATTAATCCTGACACTGCCCGGGCAGGCACTATGTATATCTCGGATTTTAGTCCGATATACGGATGTGTGGCCAGAGCCCTGAAAGAGTCTGATTTATCCGATATCTGAAATATAGAGATCTGGATTATAGTGGGTTTACTGTAGTCAGCTAAGTCACAATCAGTTCCATATTATTTAATTTTTGCCTCAAGCCTTACAATAGATGAGTATTGAGTATTCTGCTGTAGTAAATAGCAAAGTTAGGTAGTGATTAGGCTGATCAAGTATTATTTTTTGTTTGCATCATAGATAAACACATACCCAGTTTTCCCATCTACATTTCGTTCAACGATATGTTTACAGAGTCCACGTGTTTTATTTGAGTGTTAGAAAGCTATGTTTGCACATGTTCTTGAATACATTTTTTTTTTCATGGGATAGTCTACATGCAGAATGATTACAGTTTCTCTGGCTTATATTGCATCCACATCGCGCCTCCTGGCGGATGCCATCATTTTACTTCTCAAGCGATGTTTAAAGTGAGTGTCCATTATTGTATGTAAGTCTTAAGATTTGTTGTGAAATTTAATTTATTTCAAAGTTCCATTCACAGTATACAGTTTTGTTATAAATTCTACAATGTTATTTTACTTATTTTGATCAAAGATTTTGTTTAGGCTATATGTATATAGTATTCATGTTAATGATTTTAGTAGAAATGAAAACTGTCAAACTATTTTATTAATGGATTGTACATATTGTACAAACCTGCAATAGACTGTTGACAAACTAAGGTCTCAGTTAATGGTGTGCCCTGTCCAGCACTGATTTTTCAGTGGGAGTTCCAGCAGCAACCCAAGTTGGAAGCAATGACTTTCCTTGACTCAATATACATGTATTTCAAGATTATTTATAAGTGATTTACATGGAGTACATCATGCATATATGTTCAGCTCATGATTAACTCTGCAGTAATATTTTGTATCCTGAGAATTGCCCACATGTTTGAATAGGCCTTTTAAATTAGTTTCAATTTTTTCTCTTTGATTTAGAACAGCTTAGTTTAATAAGCAATCTATTAAAGTGAGCAAGTGTAGAGCTTCACACTATCCTTTAAAATAAGAACAGTTTGTGCCTCCTTTGTGGTGAGGTGGCTAGCATGCCTAGTTACAAATCCGCGAGCCCGGGTTTGAATTCTGACCCATGCAGCTAGCCTGCAGTTCACCCAGCTGTTCATCCTCCCTTGCATGCTGGTCTATAAATGGGTATATACGTGGTTAAATCTTGGGAAGGTAAACTGTGGTATCTCGTATGTCACGTGTGTCCCAGGGTAATGGGTTCTTACCCACCACAGACTCAAGGGCCAATACAATGGAGATGAACAATGAAGCCACGCACAGCTATGGCATATGCCTCTAACTTTACTTTTACTTAAATTCCAAAATGGAACTATGCTTTTAGCATTCATAGGTAATAATGGCCATTAGATTTTGCTACGAGTGTACATTTATCAATAGCATTATGTGTTGAAGAAGTTTTCTGCAATGATTTGAAATTTTCAGTCTTAATTACCATATATCTTTCCACATAAATCTCATCATGACTTTCATGTAAAATGTTGCTGAAGCTTCAGAAGGAGATGGCTGTAGTCTTTTGATCTAAATAAAAGCTTCTGATACATTGCATTAAGAGACTGTGGTATCTTTTTAATCTTATAGTACCAAGCTCTTGAGAGAGTTGCTGTTGATCTCTAAGGCTGAGTGCTGTGAAACAGGAAGTATTTTCAGATTCTTCCCCTGAATTCTGAAATTAAACTGCATTATTTATTGCTTGTCAATCCTTTTATCAAGTTATTTGCAAGTCATCAGTTAGAATAGACCTAACCCACACCAATCCACTCAATTGCTGTTACAGGCAATTTTCCCATTGCCTTCTAGCCACTCTGCCCTTAGCAGCCACTTCATTATCCACTCTGGATGCACTTATTTTTGGGGGTGATTTTGAATCTGCAATGTTAAGTGTTGGTCCTCATGGTTCTGCTACTGGGAACACCAACAGGTCTCTCCTGAATATCACAAAATCCAAGAGCTTGAGAATCGCAGGTTCTTTGTGTTATCAATCGGAACTGCATCACTGAACATGTTAAAGCAATGCAGAAGGGATGGCTAACATGACTGACCACATTTTTGTAAGCCCTTGGAGGATCCATGAGATTATGTATTTTTTTCTAGAGTGCAGATTTCTTTGCAACTGATCATATATACATTGTTGCAACACTCAAGCTTAATATTAGGTCAAGAAGAATCTCAAGTTGCAGTGACAGTCTGAAATTGGTTCACTTTGTTTAGCACATTGAACTGATTGAAGACCCTGTAAAACTGTGGGACACCTTCAAACTAAACTACAAAGAAGTGGTTTTGTTTTAAGGGAGATTGTGGAGAGTATCAAGAAGAGTTGCTCTGCCAAGCTTACGAGAATTAAGATCAGTATAGGCTTGTCATGTAGGACTAGATCTATTTGAGGAGATACAAGGAGAGATGTCAGGAGTTGGCTGAGCACACTGAGGGTCATTTCAGTGCAAATTACTTCCAAGCTGCTTACCAAGCTCTGCTCAGAGCCTACCTCTCAGGTAAACCTTATCTGAATAGCAGATAGTTGCCTTGTGTCAGGCATTGATAGGTAGAGAACTTGTTGAGCTGAGTACTTTGAGCAGCTTTACATGATAGAGCTTCTGTGTAGGCAGCTCTCAACCACTGGGTTACAAATAGTGGATGCTGACTCCCTCATTGACAAAACTGCCCTCATGACGTACAATGCCAGAGAGGCTGTGGCAAGGATGAGGGGTGAAATGGCAGTTGATCTTTGTAACATGAGTTCAGAGCCACTCAAAGCTGGAGGTGTGACCTTGATTTGTGACTTGAATGAGGTCTTGACTGCCATATGATTATCCATTCCTCCTGACTGGAAGGAGCTGGTCATCCATATTTGGAGAGGGTACCATCATGATCGTAACAACTAATAATGATAATAATAATAATAATAATAAGTGGTTTATTCATTGCTTGGCAGCCTTTAAGCTGAAAATCTACAAAATACAATATGCTGGAATACAGTAAAATGATTAGTGATGGGGTGTGGAAGGGTGTGTGTGTGTGGGGTGTAGTGTGTTGAGGTGATGGGTGGGCCTAAGCCCCTAGGGGTGGTGTGAATTTTGATTGTGTGTGTGTGTGTGTGTAGGTGTAGGTGTAGGGTGGTCATGTAGGCGTTAATCACCTTCACGATGGCTGGGACGGCGCTGAGTTTGTATCTGTCTGTGCGTGCTTGAATGGGTACTATTAGGGTGTTGTGGTGTCTAGTGGGTTGGGTGGAGGGGTGAGGGAGGGTGGCAGTCCTGCTGTTTTTCAATAAGGCATTATGCTTCCTGTCTTAAGTGCAAGTAGAGAGAGTGTGGTATTGTTTTAGTGTGTGGTATTACCATGATTAAGGATGGTTGGAGGACCAGTAAGGAAGTGATAGCATGACATTAACATGTGAATAATAAAAAGAGATTGATGCATGCAAGACATACTTCTCATTAGCTGAGCAATGCTGAGCAATTATCCTTTTAATTGGAATGATTTTTCAGTTTGTCTTATTTACATTTATTCATGTAAATGAATTATTGAAGTCTGAAATTCAGTAGAAAACTATATTTTGATCATTTATCTATTAATAGAGTCATTTATTTGCCTCTCAGACTGTACCAGCCAGTGCGGTGCAGCTGCCAGAACCGGGTGAAGGAGAAGGTAGTGATCGTGACAGGAGCAAATAGTGGCGTCGGCTTTGCCATTGCACAGGACTTGGCTTATAAAGGTAAACTGAGTTTTTTCTACCAATTTTTTTCCATTTGATTTTGGCATAAATATGATGTGGGTTTTTGTCATTTTGAAAGTTTGCAATCTTGAGAGCTGTATATTGTCTTTTGTGCTCTCTTGAGTAACACTCTAGCTCTCATGGTAATAATGATGATTCAAGATAAGTGAACAAAATTGTTAGATTTAAGGGGGTGTCTACTTGAGAGGGATGTTTTTTGGTAACTATGTAATTCCTATTTTCTCTTGATAAAGAGGTTATTAGAATAGGATGCATGTTATGCACTCATATGAAATTTATATTTTTTGTTTACATCATTGCTTTCCAAAGTGTTTCCTTTTTAGTGTGATGGAATGAAACCTTAAATTCTAATCACAATTAGGGCCTATTTTTTAAAGTTTGACTGAGGCATATTTTGATCTTTGATATCTCAAAATTTTGATTTTGTATGCCAGAAAATGTATACAGTTTTATCTTAACATGCGTTGGGGTTAGGTAACGGAGACACCCGCAGATGTTGAAAATCCATGGATAACTGCTGCCCCCTATAAACACCCTTTTTTATGTGCTGCCTATAGCACATGTTAAAATGTCTAAATGGTTTTCTGCTAAAACCATTCTTCGTTGGTTATGAATATAAAAAAAATGTTTCATGAAATCGCACACACACACACACACACACACACAGACACAGACACAGACAGACAGACAGAGACACACACACACACACACACACACACACACACACACACACACACCTTAGCTGAGTTCTCTGGATTTGCGAGAAATGAGACGACATTATACAAGAGAGTGCTACTGATGGAAAGAAAACTGGATAAATGGATCAGCATGGTAAAGAGAAGGGATGAGGAAGAAGAGCAGAATAGAGTATTCCACAGCGACCTGAGAAATAGGATAAAACGACTAGAGGAAAATGAGAAGAAATTGATTAAGGAAAATGAGGAGCTAAAGGAAAAAGTAGCAAAGTACGAAAGATCAATGAAGGAAGGTTTGGGAAAGAAAGGAAAATGAAAACCTGAAGGAATTGGTAAACAAAGAAGAACAAGGAGTTAGAGAAGAGGTGAAGACGTGGAGAGTGGAGAATGAAAAAGCAAATGTAAGCCTAAGAGAAGTAATAGAACAGCAAATGAAAGAGGATAAAGAAGACGTGGAGAAAGAGGTAGTCAAGGCCTTAAAGAAAAATGAAGAATTAGTGAGAGAAGTAGCGGACAAAAAAAGAAGTGTTATTATTTTTGGGATGAAAGAAAAGAATATAACATATAAACCAAAAAGGGATAAAGAGGAACTGAAATCAGTCAAAGACCTGCTCAAGAACCTAAATGATGCAGAAAGGCAGAGTATCGAGGAGGAAGTAGACGAGATTTATAGAATGGGTCCATTTATTGAAGGGAAAACTAGACCAGTTAAGTTAAAACTAAAATCACAAAAGGCAGCCGAAGACATATTATATAGAACAACTAAACTAAAAGAAACGGAAGGATGTAAGGATATATATATATATATATATATATATATATATATATATATATATATATATATATATATATATATATATATATATATATATATATATATATATATATAAAGAAAAATAGAAATGAAGAAGAAAGGAGGAAATGGTATGAATTACTGGCAGAGACAAAAGTAAAAAATAATGCAAGATCTGTGGAAGAAAAGAAACATTTTTTTGGAGAATTCTGGGGGATCGAATCAAGAAATGGTTCATAAGGGAGAAGAGAAAGGGGAGCGAAAACTAGATAAGAAAGATACAGAGAGGGGAATAAGAATAATGTACACAAATGTAGATGGGTTGATCTCTAGTAAATTAGAGCTGCAAGATTATCTAAAAGAGAGGGATCCCATGATTGTTTGCCTAACTAAAACTAAACTAAAAGAAAGCATCGAAATTGAGTTAGATGGAAGATACAATGTGCGGAGGAAGGATAGAATGGGCAAAGGCGGAGGAGGAGTGGTGATAATGATAAAGAAAGAGTTATTAGTAAAATCAATTGAATATGGAGAAGGAAAAGCAGAGATAGTGAGTGTAAGCTTGGAAAACAAGAATAGAGAAAGGATGGCGATTGCAGTAATATATGTACCACCAAAAACTACATCATGGAGTAAAGAAGATTATGAAAACATGATTGATGACACCATACAGAGTTTGAGGAGATTACTTAAGGCAAACAAAGGAGTAATACTAGTTTGCGATTTCAATTGCAAAGAGGTTGACTGGGAGAGGTTTGAGAGCAATGGTAGTGATGTGGCATGGGGTAATAGATTCTTGAATTTAATGATGGAAAATTTGATGATACAAAGGGTGAAGGAAAGCACTAGATATAGAAGAGATGATGAACCGGCAAGACTGGATTTGGTGTTGACAAGAGAAATTCATGTGAAGGATGAATTGAGGTATGATTGCCCCCTGGGAAAAAGTGATCACGTGCTCATAGAGATGGAAATGGAGGAGGGAGGAAGGGAACAAGACGAGACTTATAGAAGCAATAGATTAAACTATAGGAAAGCAGGGGTGGAAAACCTCAAGAAGTTTTTTGGTGAAATGGATTGGAAAGAGTTAATGAGTACAAGCGAAGTTCAAGGAAAGTATGATATTTTCATGAGGGCGTACAACACAGGTGTCAAGAAGTTCGTAACAAAATATAGACAGAGAGAGAGGGCTAAAAAGGACTGGTTTAATGCAAGATGTGCAAAGGCAAAAGAAAAGAGAGACAAAACGTGGTCAAGATTAAAAAGAAACAAAAATCAAAGAAACAGAGAAGACTTTAAGGCAGCGATAAATGAGTATGTGAAAGTGAGAAAGGAAGAAGAGAAACGATACGAAAAGGATATTGTGGAAAAGTGTAAAGGACAACCTAAACTATTTTAAGATTTATAAATGGAAAAATTAAATCAAGAGAAACAATTGAAAGACTGACTGAAGAGAATGTAGAGATCAAGGATCCCAAAGGCATGGCGGAATTATTTAACAAAAAATTCCAGCAAGTGTTTACCAATGAATCATTATTTAATGAACCACAAGAAAACAACGTAGATGTATATATGGAAGAGGTCAGAATAGATAAAAAGGAGATAAAAAAAACTACTGGGGGAATTGGAAGAAGGGAAGGCCGTGTGACTGGATGGAGTTACAGGTTTTATACTTAAAGAGTGCAGAAATGAGTTAGTTGGCCCGATATATGACATCATTAGGTGCTCAATTAAAACGGGCACAGTGCCTAGGGAGTGGAAGAGGGCAGAAGTGGTACCTATATACAAAAGTGGAAAAAAGGAAGAACCCCTAAATTACAGACCAGTGTCTCTGACCAGTGTAGTATGCAAAATATGTGAGAAATTAATAAAAGAACAATGGATGAGATTTCTAGAAGAACATAATCTAATCACAAACAATCAATATGGGTTTAGGAAAGGCCGCTCATGTGTGACAAACTTGCTGAGCTTTTACTCAAGAGTGACGGACAAATTACAGGAAAGAGGCGGATGGGTGGATTGCATTTACCTAGACTTAATGAAGGCATTTGACAAAGTTCCACATTCAAGACTGCTGTGGAAACTAGAAAATAAAGGAGGATTGAGAGGGAAAATGAAGTGCTGGATGGAAAGCTACTTAAGAGGAAGAGAGATGAGAACCGTGGTCAAGGACACTAGATCGGAATGGAGAACAGTGGAAAGTGGAGTGCCCCAGGGGTCGGTTTTAGCATAAGTACTCTTCCTAGTCTATATTAATGATATGCCAGAGGGAATAAACAGCTACATGAGCCTGTTTGCGGATGATGCTAAACTGCAAAGACATATAAGAAACAGTGAAGACTGCAAGGAGCTGCAAGAAGACCTAAACAAGATTTGGAAATGGAGTCAGAAATGGGAGATGAAATTCAACGTGAAGAAATGTCATGTTATGGAAATGGGAAAAAGTGTAGAAAGACCAAAATGGACATATAAAATGGGAGATGGTGAAATATTAAAGAAAGTAAACGAAGAGAGAGACCTGGGAGTAATAATGCAAGATAATATGCAACCAGAAAGTCATATAAATCGGATCTTCGGTGATACATATAACATGGTGATAAATATAGGTATAGCATTCCACTACATGGACAAAGAAATGATGAAAAAATTAATAACTACTTTGATCAGACCTAAACTAGAATATGCGGAAACAGTGTGGTCTCCACATATGAAGAAACACATAATAAAACTAGAAAGAATACAGAGGATGGCAACAAAAATGGTCCCAGAACTGGAGGGACTGACATATGAAGAGAGACTAAAGGAAATGGACTTGCCAACACTAGAATAAAGAAGAGAAAGAGGAGACCTAATACAAATATATAAGCTATTGAGTAAAATCGAGGAAGTAGATAACGAGAAATTGCTACTAAGAGAAGAACCTTCCAGCAGGAGTACTAGAGGACATAGTAAAAAGTTGAGGAAGGGAAGATGCTTAAGAGACATAAAGAAATATAGCTTCCCACAAAGAAGTATAGAGGTTTGGAACAGACTAAGTGAAGAAATAGTATCGGCGAAGAGTGTGCAGAGCTTCAAGGAAAAGTTGGATAATTATAGATACGGAAACGGGACCACACGAGCGTAAGCCCAGGCCCTGTAAAATTACAACTAGGTAAATACACACACACACACACACACACACACACACACACACACACACACACACACACTGTGCTGTACTGTATGCTGTAATGCATACTGTGCTGTACTGTATGTTGTACTGCACTGGCATTGGACATTTTTGATGATCATCGGTGTTTTTTTTTTTTTTTTTTTTTTTCCGAAAATATCTGGAAACATACAGTTGGTGCCCCCTTGCCCACATTTCCACCTCTCCTGCTCCCACTAAAGCTTAAGTCCTGCGACTCCTGTGCCCGTATGTAGTGGGAGTCGCAGGAGCAAATACCCTTAGCCTAGGGGAGGATGGAAAGAGGTGGGAGTGTCATAAATATTTTGCCCTTCTATCAGCTTGAGTTTGATAATTTTGCTATATATATTCCTAAAGTAAATACATAGCTCTGAACTAGATACTTCCCTTTAAACAAAATCTCTCAATTTTTTTAAAAAGCAGTCAGTAGAAATGAATGATACATACTCTTGATGTAAGCTATGTAGAGTTTGAATAAATTTAGTAAATACCACAGTGGGACTACTGATAAGGTCATGGCTTGTCTTGGCAGGGGCTCGTTTGTACCTGGCATGCCGCAACCCCCAGGCTGGAGAGGCAACAGCACTCAAGCTGCGCACAAAGACTGGCAATCAGGCCGTCCACTTCTTTCATCTGGATCTTAAGGACTTTGATTCAGTCCGGACCTTTGTTGAATCTTTCCTGAAGCGTGAGTTGCAGCATTTCTTCCATTCATTTTGTGGCATTTGCATGATTTTCAGTTACCATGCTGGATGAAGTTTACTCTTTTGCAGGAGATTAAAATGTTATGCTATCATGGAAATTTAATATGTATTTTACTTGAATCTTTAGTCAGTTTCCAGTTGCAGTTTTATTGCTATTTTAAGTGTACTTGCAATGGAATATTGACCAACTCATGATATGCTATGGCAACCACATATAAACTCTCTTTTACCCTCCTGCTTAGGTGAGAAAAGACTTGATGCTCTGGTGAACAACGCAGCTGTCTTTCACCATCCTCCGGGCCTGACTGTAAATCAAATAGAAATCACATTCCAGACCAACTATCTGGGTGCGTAGTGTTAAGCTATGACTTGTGTAGCTTGCTTTACTGTTCTTCAGCACCTTTTTTTATCTGTAAGCTATACATGTTGGATTCTCTAAGTGAACATCTTTGCTATAATGTTTTTTCCTCTCTCTACCAACTTTTTATTTTGTTAATAGTAAAAAGAGTATTTGAGCTTGTGAACTGACTGCTCATCTTTGTTATGAGCCACTTCCCACAATGCACAAAAGGAAGATTGTAACTGGAGGGTCACCAGAGGCATACAATATCATAAAGATTTTGTATCTATTTATCTATATAATTTATACACTTTGTACTTCAAAGGAATCTCCTCTCATGTGCTTCTGTTTTGTTGCGACTCACATGCCTAGCTATAAATCTGTGGGCCTGGGTTTGTTCACATTATAGGTAAGTTTGCGAGCAGCTCACCTAGGTGTCTGTCTCCCCTTCTGGGCTGGTAGGTAAGTGGGTACCTGGGGGTAATGCAGGGAAGATATACTGGTAACCCGAATGTCACACTTGCCCTGTATCCCATGGTTGTAGGTTTTTACCCACCACAGGCTCAAGGATCATATAGATGGAGATGAACACTTAGGCCACCTGTAGCTTACCATATGCCCCAACTCTACCTTTGCCCCTTGGGTCGGCCATATCTGAAGAATTTCCAGTTTTCCCTCTTAATGTTTTCCCTTTCAGTAACAATTATCATCCATTTCCCTGCTTCTCTCTCTCTCTCCAGTAGTCACAGCCACCATTTTCATACCAAACACACCATTCTGCACTTATCAGATACTCAAAGCACCTCAATATACTTGGTATTTTCTTCTATTCCATATCTCCAAACTCAACACCATTTCCATCTATCTATAGTTCTTATGCTCTGTTTCCACCAAGGACTCCCCCTTAGGGGTAGCCTTAACTGACTATCACATAACTGGCAATAGTTTACTGCCTGACTGTTGTGCGTGGCTGTCTGAAACAAAGTTCCCAACATGCCAATGCAGTGTAAGGCAATATTAAGGACATGTCCATGTAATATAATTTGTACATACTTGGGCACAGTAAAGCTATCAGTATCATGTTTTATGATGAAAACCCCAATTATGTAGATAACTATTTTCCAAGTAAGTATGAACAGTATAGCAAAGGACCTTCAATATTATTGTTTTTCAAGTTTTATGGTGTCCTAAACACATCACTAACTCCCAAATCTTTCTATGGTATAGCCCTTTCTCCTCAGAGTACTTCACTAACTTTACTCTTATGCTTTTCTCTCAACCTGCCCAGCTCTTCTACCAAACTCCTATTTGGCTCCAGTTTGTAACCTTTAGTAGGATAGTATAATGATCAGAGATGTCAAACATTTCCTTTAAAACTTTAAAATCTTAAAAAAATGTCTTCATCCTTACATCTGTTGCCACATAATCTATCAAATTTGTATGTTATTCCCATCCAACTGTCCTCCTGTATGTGTATATGGTGATCATTTTTTAGTGAAAAGAATTTGCTAAGAATAAGCCTCATATTATTTCTTTTAATTACATACTGACATGTCTAGTTAGCTTGGTAGGTATTATTACTCTACATAATGAATCATGTCTTCCAGGTGTGTTCCTTCTCACCAGCTTGCTCCTGGGTGTCATCCAACAGTCTTCAAATGCTCGAATGATATTTGTCTCCTCTGAAGCTCACAAGTCTGTTACTCCACAAGATCTGTTGTCTTTTGAACCACATAAAGCAAGACCACTTCCAACTTTCTTGGACCATGTGAAGATTTATGGCATATCTAAACTTGCACTTCATGTCTTTGCTCAGTATATCACTCAGTCACTCCCAGGTAATGATTAATGTCAAACCTGATTTATATAAAAAATCAGTAATTTTATATAATTCATTATTCATATTAGTATATGTGGTGTCACAAGGAATAAGATACCTATATTAACATTATTATGATACATGCTCTAGAAATAAAAAAAATTTGAAGTGACACATACTTTATTCAAAACGTTATATTTTTTCAGCTTTTGACTATTCATGGTTTTCTAGTTTATTGAGGAACTGTAATGACCATGTAAGAAGCTATTGTTCAAAATTGAACATAAAGTATAGTAAAATCCCATTTCAATGGATTAATATAAGATATTACTGGTCTCACCACTTGTCAAGAGCTCTCTGGATTATGCACTGTCTCAGGTGCTGTACCCATTGTTGCAGTGGAACTAGGTGTAGTTGTGTGAAGTTTTCCAATTATCATTCATTGTATAAACTATAAGTCATTCAAACTGAAGAACTTTGATAGCAATGAGACCGTTCACACGAGCATGTTGCCACGCACACAGTGCCGAGAAGCCAGTCACATTCCATCCTTCAGACAGATAGCAGTTGACAAGTGCTCTGGCAGTAGTAGGCAAAATGTAGGACTATGCTGTAACCTGTGGATTTAAAGTTTCAAGTGAATAATTTATGTCATCACCATCACAAGAAAAGCAGCTGAAATAACTAAATAACATTATGCAGAAATTCGTAAAGAAATTAATATAGAATATGAGATGAAACTTGTAAACAGTAAAGTCATGTCTCTATAAACAGGCATCTACGTGGGACTGACTGACCCAGGCAATGTCTGGACACCAATATACAGGTACTCCTGGAGGTCGTGGAGAGAAGCATACACACGTGTCTTGTGCTACATATTTATGAGGGATCCACAAGAGGGGGCCCAGTCCACCATACATGCCCTCAATGCACCAAACTTATGCAATGGACAGTACATTAAGTAAGTGTACTGGAGCTCCTAGTGTTGAGCTGTTTCATGTTTTACATTTTGGTTAGGGTTCATTCCTCCTCATCTTAAGAAATACTAAAGAGGGTATGACTGGGAGAGGAGTAGAGAAATTAATACATTTGTAATTACAGACAGGTAAAACATACATATTTTTTATCCCTGCAGTAGCTTCTTGGCTGGTGAAGAGGGGCAAACATTTGACGCCTCACTGGTTCAGAAGTTGGTAGCTGACTCAGCCTTCCTCACTGGCTTACCTCAGAGCTGCCTGTCATAAGCTGCTGCTACATCAGGTTTTGATGGAAGTAAGGCTGAAAGTTATTCAAAACTAAAAATTTTAGTGTCTTTGGAGATCAATTATATAAGTATATTATTTATCTTTAGCATTCTGCTTTGATGATAGTAGTTGGTTGACTTTCATCAGTAATTGGGTATATTATTTGAGATGGTTTGTCCTCTGTGTTTTACTCTTGAATAATATGATTTCATTAGTAATTTTGTTATATTAGGTAAGCATACAGCATATTTTCCATGTTTATGAACTTTTGCATAATCTCACCATACTGTGGCAAATTAGTAGGTCATCAGCTTGCATATAGTCGTAAAATTCTGAATACTTCATTAAGAAGTTTCTCCTTATTGAAAGTTATAACTTTGTTTTATACATGATGGGTATGAATTGGAAAACGTATTAAGTTTGTGCCAAATGTAAATCTGAAGAGTACAACTAACTTTATTGTAATCATGAGAACATTCAGTATTACTGGCTTCGGGGTGGTGGAGGTTGCAGGACAACACTCCTACTCCAGCCAACCACGGCCTCAGGAGCAGTCAAAGATAGGTGTTGGCCTTCAGGAGGTTTGGTGTTCTGTTGAGGTGAATCTGCTGGAATCAAAGTACTTGAACAGCAAAGCTTATGAACCCAGTGTCCTGGGAGATGCTATGACTGCCCTTGACCGTGTCCTGGAGACAACCTTTTCCTTGATGTCAAATGAAGAGACAGCAAAGGTTGCTGTATCTCTTCCTGGAAAGCTTATTAACATTCCAGATGATGTTAGTCTCACATGCACAGTCCACTTAAGGATAATAGAAAATAACAAGGTTGTTTACAAACTTAGTACTGCAGAAAAACTTGATATAGCAAATAAGTATAAAAATAAAGGTGTTTCCCTGTACAAGGAAGGTTTGTTGCATAAACAAGTGCTAGCCTTTTTAATGTTTAGTGATGCCGTGAAGTGGCTTTGTATGATAGACCCTGAGGAGAGTAAGGATTCTCCAAATGAAGTGACCACACTAAAGATGCAGTGTTACAACAATATTGCACTGTTCCATCTGCATCAGCATAATTACAGACTATGTATATCAGCAGCCACAACACTGTTGAGTGTTGATGGAGGCAATGTGAAGGCTTTGTTTCGCCGATCCGTGGCTAACACTGAATTACAAAATTATGAACTTGCAACAGAAGATTTGAAAGCTGCACTCCTCCTGGATCCTGACAACAAGTCTGTAAAAAGACAGCAGGATGTAATCAAGAAGAAGCAGAAAGGGCTTACAGACAAGTATGCTGTCGCTATGAAAAAGTTGTTTTCTTAAGCTGTTTTCTTATGTCTTCCCATTCCACACTATTGCATGATGTTGAGTTATTCAGTACTGGCCAAAACTATTGCTTGATGTTACAATTATGCTGCAGCAGGCAGGTTGGAAGGAGTTTACACTAATTAGCATGTTCAACTTTTCAACCTCCTGTCTCTCAATAGGTACTGTTTGGGCTCACAAAAGTGTAAAATGAAGCTACCAAGAGAACATGTTTGTCAACACAAACATACAAAAATAAAGTTATAGTTTGACAGCCTTCTTCATGTGCCATAAATTAATATAATAGGGAATTTGATATCAAGTAATGTATGAATCATGGTAAGAGATAGTATATATAGAATGTACAAATACTTTTCGAAGAGGGCAGTATATTGTCACGTACAAACTCACATAATTTTTACTCTCTTTCTCACAACTTTATTGATAATGTTTCTAGTAAGTGGCAATCCACTCCATCCATAATATCATTCATGTTTTAGTTTTTGCTGAATTTTTTTAAATTAAAATGTTTTGTGTGTTAGGTACAGTTTATCTTACCTTCCAAAACTTTTTCATCTTCTCTGTACTAGGCTTTCTTGACTTTAAGGTTTATTCCATTCAGCATCACAAAGTGTCAACACAGGACGTTATTAATGCTGAGGAAGTTCTTCCTTTCATAGCTTTTGAAGAGTTATATACATAAAAAAGTTATATATATATATATATATATATATATATATATATATATATATATATATATATATATATATATATATATATATATATATATATATATATATATATGAAACAACACAACAGAGCCGACTTGGAAATCAGTATCAGCATGTTACTAAGTAAGACACTGATTTCTGCTGTTCTGAAATTGATCATGCGCCTGCCAACAGGGTTAGGATCCCATGGGTGCCAGTGGTGTCATATGTAAAGTTTTACTATTAAATCTTTAATAACAAACTCTTGTCTGTTAGCATATTTTATGTTTATTCCCTGAATTTCACATCAGTTATTTAGCCGGTAATGAAGTTTTCATTGTTGTATAATAAAAGCAGGTATTTTTTTTTTTTTTTGGGGGGGGGGGGGGATATACCCCAAGGGAGGAAGGCGGTGCATGCCGCGCAACCACCCAGACGGCTGGTAGAGAGATGCCCAATTCTTTCAAGGAGGAGGCCCAACAGCGGGGCTGAGGGTGTCGGAAAGAGCCCACCTCTCCACCCCCATGCCACGGGACAGGTCTCGAACCTACGCTCTAGCACCCCGCCGAAGCGCAAGGCGGAGACTCTACCACGGAACCACGGGACCCCCCGCAGGTAATATTTGAAATATAAATTTTACATAAGAAAAATTAAATTAAAAGGATTCAGTCATTGTCTGCAAGAAAAGGAACAAAATAATTTTGTTAACTTTAGGACTTCATGGTAGTCGACGAATCCTTAAAGATTTTTTTTTTTTGGGGGGGGCGTATACCCCAAGGGAGGAAGGCGGTGCATGCCGCGCAACCACCCAGACGGCGGGTAGAGAGATGTCCAATTCTTTCATTTAGAATCGACAATTAACATAGCTCTGGCCCAGATGAGTTACAAAACGCTATACCGAAACAAGACTGAAGGCTAGGGAGGGAATTGTTGGACACGCTAACAAACTCAAACTATAGTCTTAAGATATATACATGCTACATACAAAGATAAATCTTACCGGAGTTTCATTATCCTACCGCGCACGCATTATGGACTTCAGACACGAAACCCACTTGATTTATTGCTAGAGCTGAGTGATTAGTCAGCAGCAGGAGCAAGGTTTTGTTGTGGCTACGATCGGCCACACCTCCCTGACCACGCCAGCCGCCCACGCGTCGTTTCTCACGAAGCCCAGCCGGCAGTCTAGTTCCGTGCTGGTGCTGCTGCACGCGGCTGGAACCACGGCTAGCAGTGTCAAGCACTGCAAACAAGTTAGTGTCATGGCAGGCATCAGTATTAGGCACATATAATGTAGATGTCAAATATAAGGCAGATGCATGCATGTTGCAAGGTTATAATTGCATGTCCAGTGGGGTAGGAAATTTGCTGAAGCCTTGGAAGAAATATATTTGGTATTTTAATCGGTATGGAACTAATTACTTGTTAGACGCACCGTATCACTTGTTTGGAGATGCTTGAAGTTCATTCCTTATTTCCATTTGAAACTGGCCGGTGAGGTGTTGGCCGCTACGGGGTCAGCCCCGCCCCGCACCTTGCCACACACCCTCAACACCTCGCTTCCTCCATTATGTCAGCTATCTACTACCTTTAAGTGAGTTTAATTAAATAATTGGATTATTCAATGAGGTCATATAGTGTTAAGAGTGTCTTTTTTAGGATAATAAAAATTTTGTATAAATACCACGACACTCGACAATGTTGGAATTCAACGTCAAGTGTCGTGGTATTTACACAAAATCTGTGCTGCAAAACATTACTTGGCCACCCTGAGGTGTGTGCAGGGTATGCTGGCGTTGGCGGCGGTGTTTCCCCGGACAACCGCCGCGTGCGGGTGACGCGGCTGTGACGCACGGGACTGTGATGAAGTCTGGTGAAGTGACTGATTGATTGTATGTAATTGTTGGTTATTCATAATTGGATAAGAATGTAGCTAACATTCTTCGTTGACGCGATAAGGTGGACGAGGTTAAATAATCAGTGTAAGGAATTCAGTATGTAGAAATTCCTTCAGATAAGTATGTCAGGTATTCTGAACCCTAATGATGGATTTAATTACAAATATGCTATACGTAATACATGCCAGAGGCAAAGATGAAGTCTTATGGCACATTGGTCGGCAGGAGTTTAATGATGTAAGCATATATAATCAATCAAAACTTGCAATATTTTTTTATGACGTACGTTCCAAAATCAATGATAAATAGAAATAGCTAAAATGATTACGTATCGACATATCGTGCGTTGCTACTTATGGAATACTTGTTGGTATACAAAGAGTGCTGTAACCTCGACAAAGAATACGAATGTATGATCCTTTGGTATTGACTATTCATTGATTAACCATCAATAACTTGTACTGTTGGGGGTAATGGCTAAAGCCATTAACAACGTATTAGTGGTTGGGTGTGCAGCCAGCTCTTAACAATGAAGCAGTGGTCCACGATCCAGTCACTTTGCGGCCATTGAGTTATTATAGTCATTGCACGCTACTCAGCCTGCTGTGGGAGTGAAGGAATGATTACGACGCGTTCCCCAAGTCACTTGTCTTGAAAATGCAAGTGGCACGCATTTTTTTTTGTCAATAAGAAGGCATAAGAAGTTACAAACAACGGTACATGGATACTAAGAACAGGCTTGTTAACCCACACATGGCTGATCCTGAGAATCAGTAATTATCCTGTATTAGTTTATGGTGTTAATGATAGTCATTTGTATTTGCGTTAATTTTTTTCTTTTCCATTTATCCACTATCTGTAAACCAACTATAGTTTTCTCCTCTGAGTTCAACACTAACGCCTTGCTGCGGATCCCAATAACTTTTTCAGTATAAGAACTTTGCATTGTCAATGTTGTTAATCCATTTCACTTCTTAAATACTATTGTAAGGCCAACCCGCAGTCTATTGCTTTCCAACGAACGCAAATTGAACCGTTTCAGTCTTTCCCTGGGTGGAAAGTTTCTCAACCTATGGATAATTTGTGTCGTCCTCTACTGCTGGTACCGACTACATAGTGGATCCATGTTGTAGCAAGGAAACGGAATTAAAGTGCTTGATCATAGTGCGGGGTAACCAGTGGCGACTCAAATGTAAGAATTACTTTAGTGCTTTTGTTCTTAAAATTTTATGGAAAAGAAACCATATTTATTGCGGTTCCTAACAGTAATGCAGTGATATATAGAGATAATAGCCAACGTCAAGCATTTCTAGGGTCTTTCCGCTGTTAGAATGACTTGTATTTCAACTATTATGTACTAGTGAGGGGGCAGTTTTTTCGTACACATAATGTATTTGTCTATTTTGAACGGCACCAACCATTTACCGGAACACATGTACTTTGTTAAATTTACCCTGCAATATCGTGACCTCTTGATTTGTTGTAATCAGTAGTCGGAAAACTCACTTGAATCACAGGTCATGGTGCAGACAGAGGCATTGTTATGTACGATAGAATATTAAGTGAACCGAAAACCGATCCTTGACGGACATCATTAGCGTTATGAGTCGTTTTATTTTCATCATTTACCTGAACCCTCGGCATCCTCTCGCTAAGCCACGGCTTCATCCATTTCCAAACGTTACCGTATGGGCTTTTAGTTTACGTAAATGAGTCGTCGCTTCTGTGTAATGGTTCGCCTGCCTAGCTACGAATCCACGGGCCTGGGTTTGAATCCCGGCATAGACGGTCGGCGCACGACCCATGCAGCTGTTCAGCCTACCTTTTGGGGTGGTTGATAAATGACCACCCTGGGAAACCTGGAAAAGGTAAACTAGTAATCCGGATATCACGCTGACCCTGTGCTCAGAATTAATGGGTTCTTACTCGCCACAGGCTCACCGGCCAATGAATGAAACGGGGACGCGTAACCACAGCGTATGCTCTCCAACGTAATATTTTATAATCCTAAATGATTGGTGAGGCACCCAGCCCATCGAATTACTAAAATCAAGACATATCTTCAATATTTCCTTTTTCAAAGTGCGCAGAAAAAAATATAAGCTGGGAAGCTTGGATTTTCCGTAAGTATTCGCGGCATCTTACGTACTCGGAGTAATACTCCTGCTTTCAAAAATTCCGGTAATGGCGTCTGTCTAAAGCGGATCAAAGTACTGGTGTAGGGAAGTGAAAGCAAACACATTTGCTTTTGTGCCTTGATGAGCCTGACCACTGTGAACAGTAGTGCGGACGTCAGTATTTTCGTTTGAAGTCCTTGATAATGATATTTTATTTTTTATTTATATGTAAATGTAAGTGTAAAAAGAAACTACACTCACTCTCTTGATGAAAGCTCTCAGAACATGGGGAAAGATACTGTCTAGTGTTAGAGATCACAAGTAATTTAAATATTTGGATAGAAAAATGTAGTTTCTTGTCATTGTCGCTTGTGCTGGGAGTTTTCGTTATATTGTTGACAGCTATGGTACAGTTAAGTGAGACGTGAAGTGTAGTATATACGTATTGTCATCTTGAAATTATAGCTTTCTGTTAACTTTACATGCTAAGGCAAACTTTGTATCCTTCCCGGAGATGTTGCTCAAGATGGTGTGGGTGCAAGTGAGGCATTCGTTCAGAGCGAGGAGGACGAGGGGGCGTCTGTGGCCCAGGCGGTGTGTACTCGGGGTGCTGGTACTGCTATGTGCCCTCAGCATGGTGCTCCTCGCGGGCACACCTTCCGCAGGTGTGTTGACTATTACCAGAACTATTCGTATTATAGATTGTTGCATTTTTGACGATTTTTCTTAATATATTATTATAAAAAATGTGACACGGAACTGATAGGGAAATGGTGAGTAAGGGACTGTGTTGAAGTGGAGGAACACGTTGATTCTTTATTGGGTCATTGTGAAATTCAGAGAGAAACGTGCAAATCTTCATACTCTAAATACTTCACTTGTGTAATAATTAGGTGAATATGTAAACAGGATATTCTTGTTTTCCGCCTCCCTCCCCTTTTTCTAGTCTGCATGTCTGTCTTCGTTTTAATAACTTTGCCGTCGTCTTATCTTCGTTTATTCTATCGTCTTCCCCTCCTTTCTTCTTAGCATCAAAGTCCTGTCTTGGGCACCGAACGCAGGCCCTGAGGAAGGAGGACGCGGGGCCCAGGAAGGAGGCCGCCAGGGAGCTGAAAGATGTCATTATTGACCTCCAGCGGAACAAAGGTTGATCTGTCGACTGTTTGCACTCTGTCTGTCATTATTTTTATTCGCGTCTTTCATTTACCACCATTACGTTTATGCTACTTATACTTCTCCAGGTTTTTGCTTCGTTTATCGTTGACTTGTATAGCTTTTGTGGTATGATCATCGTTTACAAGCTCCCATTTAAGTTTCCTTCGTTTCATTGCTTCTCTTTCTTTCTTTCTTTTCCGTTCATCTTTAGTTTGTCAACGCTTAGCTTGGAAGTACCGCGTCATTGAATTTGATTGATGTTGTATTCTCAAGATTGTCCGTTCTGTGTTGTACATGCAGGAACATGAAGCGCTTTTAATTATGTATCATTAATATTTATGCCCTGTTATTTATCCTTGAGACATGATATATTGGGATACATATTTCCGTATTTCACTGTGCGTCGTCAGAGGAGACTAAAAGGAACGTTTTTACGATCTAGATGATTGAAAGCTTAGAACCGAACCATTATACAATATTTCTCCGCCTAAACACTCGCCAGAGTAGTTAATCTACCTTTTAACTCCCACGTTACATGATCACTGGTGATAATCATCATCAACATATGATTTTAGAGTGGATAACGATCACATTCACTGCCTCAGTCATGGGGTGATAAGCGTTCCTTTCATCTCTACCGTACTCGTATAAACACAGGTATGCACATGCACTGAATGCCCCTGCATCCTCTCCCACAACACACACACACACACACACACACACACACACACACACACACACACACACACACACACACACACACACACACACACAGTCATACATTTGTTCGGCACTGGCGCACACTTCATTTAAACCCTCCTCACATAACGGGTATATACACTCCCTCTCCCGTGTTGTTGGCTAGCGTTACAGGGCTGTTTATTCTCTTTCCTTCTCATTTGCATTGCACAGGTGCACAATGCTTTGTTCCTTGGCCCCTTACAGGTATGCACTCCGTCACACCTTTCCCGCTTAGACAGGTGGCCGCATTCACTTGTATCTCTACAACACATCTTACCTACGTATTCCGTATTTGCACTCGCGCGTGCACTCACAACACACACACGGGTCTAGCAGACGGAGGCTCAAGCCCCGCTTAGGCTGGCATTTTTTTTTATTGGCAAGGAACGGTTACTGTCCCCATGAGCAAGGGGGATAGGGTGTGTGGCGTGTGAAGGTCCCGGCAGTACCCAGAGATCGATTAGTGAGCCTTACTCTAATCGAGAGGGTACTTGCTGGCGAGGACGAGTCATGCTCGTGATCAGGCCGTGGGTCAATTACACACACTTTTTCACCACACATCCTTGTAAAGTTGAAGCATGCATAGACTTGCAACGATCCCTTATTTGAGGGGTGGAGTCGACAGTGAGGTCATTTGTGATTGTCATCTTCACGTGTCTCCCTTCGTGCCATGACAGAGGTGAAGGAGCCGCCCAGGGCCGACGCACTGCTGGCATTACAGAGGATACTAGGCCTACTGGACCCTCGCTTTGCTCAGCAGGAGGCGCCGAGTGAGGAGGTTCAGAAGGTATTAGTTTCTATTGTATAAATCATATGGGTGTTATTTTTATTAGCTCGTTTTGGGTTATGTTTGTTGTTCGGTTTTTATATATTCATTTCATGTTATTTTCGCTGCCTTTTATATGGTAACTCTCTCTCTCTCTCTCTCTCTCTCTCTCTCTCTCTCTCTCTCTCTCTCTCTCTCTCTCTCTCTCTCTCTCTCTCTCTCTCTCTCTCTCTCTCTCTCTCTATCTCTCTCTATATCTCTCTCTCTCTCTCTCTCTCTCTCTCTCTCTCTCTCTCTCTCTCTCTCTCTCTCTCTCTCTCTCTCTCTCTCTCTCTCTCTCTCTCTCTCTCTCTCTCCAGAACCTCCTAAGGGCTGAGACCGACGGAGGCATGTGGAGCACCCTGCTGGAGGCGTGTCCTGAGCGGTACAGTGGCCCATCGCACGACCGACCCCACCACTCCCAGGCCTTCACCTCAGAGTGCGACAACCAGGTATTTCAGGACTCATGCCCATTACGTCTTGGGCCGCTTCGTCCCGCCGCACTCGTCCCTTCTTTGTCCCGCCACTAAACGCCTCCCCAGCCCACAGTGGATACTTTGCCCTTGACATAACGACTCCCACCCACCTAAGGAAACCAGCGCTTGTCTCCGTACGGAAGTTTATATCTTTATCAAGTTGTTGGTCTTCTTTAATTGGCGCAGACCATAGGACCCACTATAGATATATAAGGATCCACCGAATATCAATATGTTAAGTTGGAGGCATATGCTAAGCTGTGCATGGCGCGTCTCCCCCCCCCCCCCTCCCTCCATCCTTTTTTTTCTCTCTCTCTCTCTCTCTCTCTCTCTCTCTCTCTCTCTCTCTCTCTCTCTCTCTCTCTCTCTCTCTCTCTCTCTCTCTCTCTCTCTCTCTCTCTCTCTCTCTCTCTCTCAAGTCGACTGGAGTTTTATCATATAATCTTAGATATCATCATTAGGTGCGCCCGAAGTTCGGCTCCTTGTGATGTGGCTGTGTTGTTTCTCACTTGCCTAAGATTAACCTATATACGTATATCGGCTCACAGCACTCCACATCTGTTTCGCCGTTTTTAAATATTTGTATCAAGTTTATCGTCCTCTGACAGTGTACTAGAGATACGTATTGACAGTTGCATGTTACATTGTTTACTACTGTCCATGTTCAATCAAGGATATTGCGCCTCACAGACAAACCCATGCACTCAAGGAAACTGACCCACCAGTCTGATTAACAAAACTCCTTTGCTTCCTGCACGGTACAGACACGCATACCCACCGCACCACTGAGGCCCACAGCCGTGTTCTCTAATGAATGCCTTCCCTAACGCTGTTATACCTTCATTACATGTTCCACGTTCGTTAGGCCGCCACCCATGTACACTGAAGGACCTTTTGCATGCCTTATTTTTGGTCGATGTGCCTCCTGTTTCGCTTATTAAGAAAAATTAAGAACAGGAAAAAACAAGGAGCATAATACAATTTCAGCGTGGAACAACGCCTTAAAACCTACGCCGGGCAGATGCCCAATGGGTGACTCATGCTTATATTTGTGGGGATGACCCGTTCGTGCGTTCGTTCGTAGCCCACGCAGTGTTCATCGTGGATCTCCCTCTCGTTTTCTGTCTGCCAGGGATGACTCCTTTCTTGGCGATACATTTTTTCCTGCTTGAGTGGAGGTGCTACGCCGCCACTCATTAATTCGTCCTTCATGCGGCAAAGAAGAAAACAGCCTGGGCCTTTCCGTGTCTCGCCCACCGGCCTTGAATATCAAGGAGCGGTGCTATAAAGGATGTTTGTTCATACTTCTGGTGACCTACAAGGAGCCTGGCGACGATAATCAGGACAATGCCATTAAAATATTCGTATGCATGAGTATGGCAGAAGGATTAATTTGATGCGTTTGTGTTCTTGTGTGTGTGTGTGTGTGTGTGTGTGTGTGTGTTGTTTTTGTTTTATGGAGTTTAGTGGTCATGTAGTGCTTTTTCTTGCATACGAGTGATCATGAACGCAAATCTGCATGCAAATACAATGCATGGATGCATACCACATGTTTAGTGTAAACACGTATGGACACACACACACACACACACACACACACACACACTATAAGCCTTCCCACCCATCACAGGTTCCAGAGCGCGAGTTGATCACCATCACCGTGGACGCCACGGGTTTCTCCCCGTCGCTGCTGCAGCTCCTCCTCCAGGACATCTCCAGGTGAGTTTAGCGCGTCCTGCTGGGCTCATGCCACAAAATTCACCAAAGCAGGAATAAGAAAATAAATGACGTAAAGTAGTCGATCTTTTCATTGTCTGTATGGCATAACTGTAGAGAAATCGATCGTGATATCACAATACTAATATTCAATTTGAAAGAAAATGCATGCTTAAATATATATATATATATATATATATATATATATATATATATATATATATATATATATATATATATATATATATATATATATATATATATAGATATGTGACATCACGGCTGCTCCCCGAGCACTCCCCGCACGGAGGTGTGTCATCACGTCATAGCAAAACGAGTCATTTCTTCCTTCGCGTCCTGCTTTCTGGACGCACCAGCGCACACTCTTTGTATTCCAGTCTCCTCCAGTATCTTTCTTTCGCGTCTTTATGGCTAATATGACGCCTCTCCCATGCAAGTTAATCGTTTGATATTGCTCAACTTTCATGTGACGTCTTTGTCAGGTTTTAACAATAATATACTTTGCTTTCATTGTGAACGAATGTTTATACAGTTGATGATGTTGCAATTTTTTTTATTAATTATTGATTTTTTAAATTATTTGTGGTACTTGCGAGCTCATCGTTTAACTATGTCTATCTTATGAATTTTTCCGCGTGGTAAGTGTTTGGGTGACTCAATATTGAGTCAGAATTTTGTTCCTCGCATCACGTACTGACGTGACTGGTTCGTTCTTCATGCCGTCAGGTACAAGTTTGTGCCCGTGGTGGTGGCAGTTTCATCCGACAGAACAGGTTACGTAACGGAGGACTTTGGGCAGGTGAAGGTAGTGCGAGTCACCAGCAGCACCCCTCCCCCCGTCAGGTGGTCTCGCCTCCTCAGAAATGTTACAACTAAGTATGTCCTCGTGGGTCGGGACATCATCTCCTATTCACCTTTCTCAGACCTTCAGAGGCTCTTAAGAGTATTTCGCTTGACGCATTACGTTGGTTTCGTCGGCGGCGCCACCAGGAGCGAGCATGGAAACTGGAAGGTCGCGTGCTACCAGTCCCGCCTTCAACTGTTCAGCCTCACGGTGCGGGAGGGCTACAGCAGCTCCACCTCCGAGTGCATGTACTGTGACGCGGTGGGCGGACCCTTCCTTGCCTTGTCAGCTTCCTTTAAGGACACGCCCATAGACACAAAACTCCCAGCCGACGTCGTCTTCATTGACTGGTTTATGAGAATGCACGACAGTGGCAGTTTGGGTCTTGCTTGTCCGGATGTACTGTTCTTTACAAGCGAGGGCCAGCACCAGCCCTGGGAAAGCCGCCAGTCCTGGGCTGTCATCGCCAAGAAGTGGGGCGTGACGGATATCCATCTCCCTGGGCACACCGACCATCACTTCACGTGTCACGCCGCCGGAATGAACTGCTCCTCGCCAAGGCAGCAGCACCTGGCCGTCCCTCCGTGTTGTCTGGCTCGCCTCGGCTTCACCCTGAGCGAGGTGATAAGGATCCTTGAGGGTGCATACATCAAGGTTCACGTGGCTGATGGCACAGTGCTCGAAGGGGTGAAGGGCGGCCTGCAGCCCTGGGTTGGTGACGTTCATTTGGCCGTGAGGAACACAACACAGGACATTAATCAAACACTGACAGCCCTACAGAACAACGGCTTTAAGGTCAAATTTGACTGGGCCTCGGGGGAGTACCAGATCCAAGCCTTCTCACACAACATAATCATACATCGTCGATCAGTGGATTTGTGGTTTGATCTCCCTCCAAGCCAAAGAGAAGTGTCAACAAGGTTACTTATTGGAGGTTTCTGGCTCCCGGCACCTCCTAACCCAGGCCTCTACGCCCGAGGCCTGCTGGGACCTGGGAGTCTCTTTCACCAACCATTAGGGCACACGTGGCCCTCATGTTCCGTGCCAGGTCATCATGCCTGTTTAGATCACCTCCCCCTCGACGGCACGGTCACTGGGCTAGGCTGAGGTTCCTTTACATGCACAGAGAATCACTGCGTCACATTGCACCCGGAAAGTCGATTCATCAAGAGGTTTCAGAAAGAGTAATCAGTTAGGGTATTTTTTTTTATAACATTCAAAAGCTTTTAAGAAATTCATTTTTGATTGTCAAGCGAGATATTGACGTGACGCCGCGTTCTGTAGCAGCGTCTCTTTGTCATGTTTATCAGAGCGGGCAGCCTTCCCGGACGGACAGCATGGCCTCGGCTTATCTTGAGTCATCGACGCCATCAGGGTGTGATACTAATCAACAAACTTAAGGATCTTGTGATAAAGCCGTGATTCACGATGTGTATCGTGAGAACTAAGAAACACTGTGACCTTCCTGCCTCTCAAGGTTGTGTTTTTCGGAGCAGTACACGTCCACCCCCTGAGGACTGACTGTGATCGTAACAAAGCACATATAATTATGAAGAACTTGGCTTGGAAGGAAATCCAATGAAAGCTTTTTGTTTTTCTCCGCAGTATACAAAATACTGTCATGTATATAAATTTCTTCGACTCAGTATGTTGTAGTTGTCGTGATGCTGCAGTTTTCTTGTTAAAGCATTTTGCAGGCTTTCCATCTTGCTCTTCTAATTCCGTTGTTCGCTCTCACGCCAATTAAGCACACCATGTATCGTCGCCTCGCAAGCTCCGGCTTCTCTTTGTTGGGGGTAGTATCGTCATAGGTAAGCTGAGGTGGCTACACTATTTCACAGCGAATCTCAGGCATCGGGAGTCTTAGCCTATTACCATAGATGACCTTAACTATGTATACCATCATAGCGTTTCTTAATCTAGTGTGCTATCAGTCTAGTGTCAAGACTGTTCTGAAGCATAATTTAAGGGGTGTTGGGATGGGATTATATCAAGTGCATTGAAGTATATTAGTCAACTAGACTTGTGGCACGATCAATATTTAGTCAATATATTACAAAGTTTTGGTTTTTATATACTATTGACTCGAGCTGTGTCTTATTTAGTCAACTATTTTGTGAACAGACTAAATAACAGATTTTTATTTATTTATTTATGGTGCAAAAAACTCAATAATCAAGGAACTGCCTTGTATAGGCCAACCGGTCTCTTGCAGACTCCTTATGTTCTTATGTTTATGTTAAAGTGGCAGATGGTTAGCCTAAACTTGGCCACAATCGACTGTACAGATAAGAACAAGTAATGTCGATATAAATTCTGGTCGAGTAAACTTGGCATAAGTGACATCAGCAAACGCAAGTTTGTAATAAACCATTGGAGCTACACAAGATGGCATTCACATTTTTTTCTTAAATTTAGTTTTAATACACACCAAACTAGAATATTTAGTGAATAAAAACATTCCATCACAAACTGGTTGGAACAGGCTGTCCCTTCTCTGGCATTTGGCAGGACGGGTAAGAACAGTTTTGCAAGGCGAAGGGAAGGGTGTGTGAGGGGGCCTTGGTACAGGAGGGAGGCGAGCGTCGCGGCTGCTGTTGATAAGGCGTCGCCACCTGTTACCTGTATAGCTCCACCGATGACTGATAGCAGACAATGGGGAGCTTACCTGGTGTCGGCGTCAGGCCCGCCTCCCTCTACTCCTCCCCGCATGCCCGTTGTGTGTCCTTCCTCACCTTCCTTTTCGTCCTCCTCCTCCTTTTCGTCGTCGTCGTCGTCGTCGTCGTCGCCGTCGTCGTCGACCTCCTCCTCCTCCTCCTCCTCGTCATCTCCTCTTTTGTCCACCTCGGCACGGATGCCTAGATTGCAGAAACTCATCTATCAAACAGGCCGCGGAATAGTATCGTTACTCTGTATTCGAATCATTCTTTGAGTTTTAGTAATTTTGATCACTGAGTTGACTCTACAGTGAAGGTTGCGATTTGTTACTCGAAACTAACAGTATATATAAATAATTCTCAAATGTCAGTCATATTATCATTTAAGTTTAAATTTAGTGTAATTGTAGCCATCTAATGAATTTTGTATTTTTAGATCTTTATTAAATTTGTTAGTGTATTTTCTGTATATGTGTGTGTGTCTGTGTGTGTGTGTGTGTGTGTGTGTAAACTGTTGTAATACAATAGTATTGTATTCATGGTAGTAGCATTTCAGGTTCCAGTTCGGTAGGGATGTAACATTATTACTAAATATTTCGTAACAGGCAGGTCGTGGCGCAGACTTCGTACCGGTCCGCACGGGCTCTTAGCGGACAGAAATTTTACAAGCGTGTAGCCGTGCATGTGTGTGTGTGTGTGTGTGTGTGTGTGTGTGTGTGTGTGTGTGTGCTGCTCAGGGGCAAGGGGACGTGTTCAGGGACAGGTGGACATTATCATCTGGACAGCTATTGTTATCGACCTTCCGTCACAGCCTCTTCGCTCTTCCACACTATCTCTCGCCTTATCGCCGTGAGGACGTGCCTACGAGGACGACACCCCTCTTCGCTCTCCCCCTTATTTTTTATACTTCTTATCAGCGGTTAAGTAAGGAAAAACAAAAGTGAATCAATCGGAAAGGCACAGTGGTGGAAATAGGAAAGCTGTAGTAATGTGCAGTTCTATGGTGAAAGCTTAATGTCCCTTGCCTCTCCCTCTCTGCTTCTGGCAATGCTTCATCCTTTTCCTTTTCTCTCACACACCTCCAACACTCGACACATGAAGCGTGATCTTGCAAACATCGACCCTCATCAGTTGACAATGTTGAAACTTAGGTGATTCCGCATCATGTTAGCTACTTGTCCTTCTTGCGTGACCTCAACACCAACTAGACTAGAATGAGGTAAGATGTATTATAGGTAGAGGAGAAAAAGCTCAAGGACATGAAATACAGTAAAATTATGCATGGTTCAGTACGCTGGTTTCTATGTGTTGTCCTCACTTGTTTATATTTCTCTTATCGCAAATGGGGAGAATGTACTCGTGGGGGACACAAGGCGTTCATGACATTGAAAGTCTACTATCTATCTGCTTCCTTTTTTTTATCAACTGCTATTCTCGTCGCGGCCACGCAGGTAAACTTTGGAACTTTCTGCCCCGCGACGTGTCTCCCCTGTTGATTCGCTCCCTTCCCCACCCCCTCCTCCTCATCAGCAACACAGTGTTCATCCTTTATTTACGGCAACACATGATGCAACCACGCACGCACGAATGATAGGAAGTGACTGAATTTTCGGAAGCCTCAAGCTGTTTACTCATTTCCTTTTTCCTTTCCTTCCTTCCCTCCTTCTTTTCCTATTCTATCCTCTGTCTTTTGTCACCATCGTTGTTATAGTTTTAGCCTTCTTCGTTGTCGTTATTGTTATTGTTATTCCTGTTGTTGTTGATGTAAATTTATTTATGGTGCTTTGTTTGAGAGGAAATAATTGAAAGAAAGGGAAGTAGAGAGTGATGAGTATGATTTACCTTCAACATTTAAAAAAAGTTGACAGTGGAAAATGATGAAAACCTGTAATGAATTATCGTGATGTAAGTAAGTTTCACCTGCTGCAGGTTATGTTGACAAATCAGTCAGTGCAACTCACGCAGTTAAGTTAAGCAAACAAAGGAGTCTCTCTGTCCGTCTTACGTCAACCTAAAACAATTTCCTCCCACTCCCTCCCTCCGTCTTCGTGTGTCTCTCCTCCCCTCCTTCCGTAATTGCATCATCACCTAACTTACTTACAGCAGTTAAATAAAACGCTGGGGTTTACGAGGTAAAAAAGTGAAAAATGCTTATTTGAAAACATGGTTTATTGTATCACTTAAAGATACACGCTTAGCCCTGCATATGGTATTTAAATCAAAGGAAGACTCGGACGATGATTGATGGTAGAGTTAAGAGTGTAAGTGAAGTGGTAAGAGGTGATGAGACACAGAATATTTCGGCGATGAGAGGATGATGTTTGGGTGACGAACGACTAGACTTGGAATGGCAGGCCGACGAAACACACGGCTTCGAATCAACCACACTTTTACGTATGAACACACACATACACACACACACACACACACACACACACAAGATGCACATAGGACGGAAAAAAGACAAGATGATAAGAAGCTAGCATCACAGACTCATTATAGTGTTCGTGTGCTCATAATTTCTGATACGCCTCGTGGGCTATGTGGGCGCGGGGGTGCAGCGCCTGCCTGAGGATGCACACGCCCGCGGTGGTAACGCTGGTGCACCGGACGTCGACGAAGGTGAGGGTGGTGCAGCAGGGACTCATTTCGAAGGCTGTTTTGCTGTTGAGAGCCTCCGAGGACAGAGACCGAGGGAGCTCCTCTATGGGCACCTTGTCGCTCTGTATTGTGGGCGGAAATGTTAGGTTCCTTGATTCATATTCTCGTCATGGTGCTCGTCTTGACATTGATTCCCATTTAGAGAGAGAGAGAGAGAGAGAGAGAGAGAGAGAGAGAGAGATAACGTCGATGAAAATTAATTAATTAATTGATTGATTGACAGTGACGCTAATAACAGTGAATAGGTAAATAGAGTGATTACGAATTTAAAATAATATATTCACCACACACTTTATATCAGTGAGGTGATCTTAGAGGGAACAATTATCAGGTCACAGGGGACTGGAAAATAAAGAATAAAAAATGGCGTTTGGAAATATCTCAAAAAGTGTCGAGTGGCGTTACCTGCGTGAATAGTAAGTTGAAGGCCGCCGTGATGGAGGTGAGGGACTTGATGACGCTGTACCAGCTCGTGAGGACGCTGGTCTTCTTGTGGCTGTGGTGTGGGTGGGCGGGGCGTCGCGGAGGCGTAGTCAGCAGGCTCCATACCCCGGAGTCGTCCACCGCCCGGGAGCCTCGCACGCTCACCACCTACCCAGGTCGGAGGGAGAGGGTGTAAGTCACGTGTGGCGCGGTTGTTACAGACTGATGAACAATGACTAATGGAACTCCACTTAAAATATGTGGAGAATTCCACCTCCTTATCCTCTTCACATTTGTTATTAAGTTCGTTAAAGAGATAAATCATACTGTTGACAGACTGCATGAGTGCATATCAAGAAGAAAACATGTTCAGATGATAACTTGAATCACAGTCAACAAAGAAAGTTCAAGTGGCTGACGAATAATAAACATTTAGGTGATAAGGAACCTGCCTATCTAGACGTGGCATATCACCAAGAGCTGAATTAATTAATAGTTATATTGTGTGTTTTCAGGCTGAATAAAGCGCTCTATTATATTTTTAAATGAGAAATGTTAACGTTTTGTTCCCAGGTGTACTACCTTTCCAATGCATATTATTCGTCCGTAAAATCATACATTTCAAAGTTGAACCCATGGACCAAGTTGGTCTTGATAAAGTCGCCCGCGGCTCTCCCATTGCCTTCAAAAGTATCTCAAAGACAACGCTGTCACAAAACAGTGGGCGAAATTCACCTGTAAGTGTGGACAGTGTGAGGCGGCGGCTGCCAGCAGTAGGTTGTGTCCGCAGTGGTGCAGGATAAGGACTCGCAGGTTGGTCATGTTGCTTACTGCGTCGACCATCACGCCCATTTGCTGTCTGCTCAGCGTCCACGCTGAGTCCTGAGGATGCAACATGCATCAGGAGGTTGTGCGGTTTATGCAGAATCTGAAGAGAAATAATAATGATGCTTCTTTTAAGTTCTCTGTTGTTCGGTGAAATTAAAAGTAGTGAAGATGTACCTGTAGAGTGAACTCCTGAAGGCCAGTGAGGCGGTGGAGGAGCCCGAGGAAGGCGTCACGGAAAAAGACCCTGACGTGTGCCAGCCGCAGGGAACTGGTGGCAGAGGACAGCAGCACCTCCAGCAGCCTCAGCGAGATGGTGTCGTACAGCCTCCAGTCATGTAGAACCGTGTTCTAAGATGGGAGAGGAGCACAGATCATCAGGATAAATCATTCAGCTGCAGCGAGTGTGATTAATGTTAACAACACCGCAGCGCCATGCATGTTGACGAAAGGCGCCGCGCCGCTCGTGGCCCACTAGTGTTGAGTTAGTGGCAGTTGCGTTATGTGTTTGTAAATAATCTACCTTCGTTTGTGTTGGACAGTGACTACATTGTGACATGAGAGGATTATGCAATAAAGGGTCAAGGTAAGATGCTTAGCTGTATTTCCTGAGGGTCTCCTTACCTGTAGTTTCTGCCGCAGGTGGTGCGGGACCTGAGATTGGATGGCGTTGGTGAGCGTCGGCTTACACTTGGGCCAACTGCTGCTCCTAACGGCGGAGGTGAGCATGCGCTGCACCTTGGCCAGGGTGAGGCTAACCAAACTAGGGACAACCCGACCCTTGGCTCGATCCTGCCCGCCGCCGCCCTCGTGGTCCTTGGTCACCATGGTTGGAAGACTCGTGGGGCGTCCAGTGCCTGATGCTTTGAGACGTCACTGTGGTAAGAAAAAAATAACAATTAATTTTCTGTCCTATATAAGTGATTTTCTTTATATTTACTATGGCAAATATTTTGCTGTACCCTCCGGAGCACCTCCGGGGGGCTGCCTGCCACAAAGGTCACACTCGCAGTACAAATCGCTCAGCTCAGCTAATGGTGGGATATAGGACTTCCGCGGCCA
Source organism: Eriocheir sinensis (assembly GCF_024679095.1). Lineage (NCBI taxonomy): Eukaryota > Metazoa > Arthropoda > Malacostraca > Decapoda > Varunidae > Eriocheir > Eriocheir sinensis. Next base: position 6,419,460 of record NC_066509.1, on the reverse strand, counting down.
CTTGTGACTGCGGCAATGATGCGCTTCCTCTCCGCCTCCCTCAGACCATCCCAACCTGAGGACGTAGCCTCCCTCCCTCCCTCCCCCACCCTCCTTTCCTTCCGCCTGCCCCTGCCCATTCCAAGCACGAGCCAGGCATATGACGCTCACCTTCGCGCCTTGCTGCCGGGATACACACTAAGCTGCTCACTCGCCGCTTTATATATAAGAGGGTGAGGACAAAAAGATATTCAAATTAAGAGAGAGAGAGAGAGAGAGAGAGAGAGAGAGAGAGAGAGAGAGAGAGAGAGAGAGAGAGAGAGAGAGAGAGAGAGAGAGAGAGAATCTGCATGATCTGCATGCTGAATTTCCGTGATTCATCCCTTGTGTAACTCCTGTGTCTTAGCAGGAACTAACTAGACTTGTGAAGACAAAAATTAAGTCTCCATCCACGACAGTTTTCACCGCATCATATGTTTGGCACGGATCAGTGCCAGGGCTCGTACTCTTGCTCAGTCACTTATTTAAAACCACCAGCAGGCCTTCAGTTACTTTACCAATTCTTGTTGGGCAAATGTTGCAGAGTTCCAAATATAGATGCTGCGCCACTGAAATATTAACAGCCAATGTGTCCTTGCTTATTTAGCCATGCATAGGACTTTGATGGAAATTAGCGATATCATTAAATTATCTACGGTATGGTGTAAATGGCTGTGGACTGGCCATTGCTTCATTAAACCCCACACGCAGCCGCCCCCATCATTACCCCACCACGAAGATCTGCTCAACACTACTGCTTGCCCAGTATATGCTTTGTACTTTATTAGCCTGCACATCAAAACATGATTGATTGATTGTTTAGTGTTGCAAGTACAAAACATTTTACCACGCACGTGCGGATTGAATTAAAAAAAAAAAAAAAAGTCACGGTTTAAGACAGCATATACCAGACTTAAGTGTATAATCGTTACTCCGCTCAAGAAATACAAAGCACACTTGTTGATCACACACTTAGCAACGTGCTACACACTTACCTGCTCTGGTTACGCGCTGCGCCTTATCCCACGCTCGTACCGCACCGCCGTGGCAGACTGACTGACTGGCCCAGGGCCGCGAGCCCTTCGCTGCTATCATTGCGGTGCATTACCTATGGGAGAGGGTTGCCGTAGCTTCATTCGACACACCAGAACGCTGTCCTTAGATTCCATTAACCTCGAGTAGCATATTTCTTCCTCAGGTGAAGAGACTTTCCCGATTCTCCCTTTAAATCGTCTGGATCGTGTAGTGTTAAGTCATGCATCGAGGATCAGCTGGAGTATCGTCTGACTGAAAACTAAGGGGCCACTTGCCAGCATGTTTGGGTAATGGTCACTATGGAACAGTTTGCTTATTATCTGAAGAGAACGGACAATAGCCGAAAAAAAAGATAGTTACACTCAAACATTCTCCCGCGGCCGAAGAAAACTGCGCTTAAAAGGGGTAACCAAATTTATTTACATATAGAACATTATTAAACATTTTTATTCTACATCAATAAGATTTAAAATCCTAGCATGATATGGATACATTTTAATCCATGCTAGGAATGGTTTGCAGGCGATATCAGATTCGAAGCGGGCCGAACATGTTACCAGTCGGCTGGAGGAGTTGGCGCGGGAGGTTCTTCAGGTCCCCACGTCGAGGAAGGCTGTTCGGCATCAGGTGACGATGGAGGGTGGTTTATTTCAGTGGGGGGAGAGTCGCTCACAGATGAAGGCTGTTCGGGATTAGAGGCCCCAGAGGGAGGATGGGCCGATTCTGTGGGTGTAGTGGTGTCCGCTGCTGAAGGAGTGGAGACGGGCGCCGAGGGAGGCAGTTCGGGATTGGGGGCCGCAGAGGGAGGATGGGCGGATTCTGTGGGTGTAGTGGTGTCCGCTGGTGCAGAAGTGGGCACTGGAGGAACTTTTGTCCCCGTCGAGGAATGCGATTTGGGAGTAGAGGCCTTGGAGTGACTGTGAGGTTTGCGGGTAGTGGTTCCCTTAGCTGTAGGAGAGGACACGGGAGCACTGTCCGCTGGTGCAGAAGTGGGCACTGGAGGAGCTTTTGTCCCCGTCGAGGAATGCGATTTGGGAGTAGAGGCCTTGGAGTGACGGTGAGGTTTGCGGGTAGTGGTTCCCTCAGCTGTAGGAGAGGACACGGGAGCACCTTTAGTCTCCGAGGAAGGTTTGGGAGTAGCGGCCTTAGAATGATGGTGGTGGTGAGGTTTCTTGTGGGTAGTTGTGCCTCTGGTTGGAGTTGACACGGGAGGGACTTCTGGCTCCGTAGGCGAAGAAGTTTCGGTATTAGGGGACGAGGGAGGATGGTGGGTTGTGGAGGCAGAGGCGTCACCATGTGCAGAGTGGTCCCCGTCATGGCTCGGGGTTGTGGCTGCCTCCGTGGAGTGGTGATCAGCAGATTCCGTGGTACCATCATGGAACTCGTGGGGAAGCGTGGACTGTTCAAGAGACCCTTCCGTATTCGTGGCGGTGATGTTGCCTGCCGAAACAGTACTGTTGATGGGACGAGGTTTGCCTTTAGAGTGACCGGCAGAGGCTTCGTGGTGGTGGTGGTGATGCTTCCCGTGCTGAAAGGAGTCAGTAGTGTTGCGTTGGTTGTGGTCACCGTCCCTGGGGGCAGATTTAGGACCTTTCGTAGACTGATCGTTCGTACCAGGGCCCTGAACAGACGCAGAATGTTCAGGGACATCAGATCCGTGTCCGTCGGTCGCGTCAGTGGTGGTGGAGGTTGTTGTCCTTACAATTGCTCCGCGTATTTTACTTACAAGGACACTCTGCCACGATGAGGGATGCTTAATAACAGGTATACGTGGAAGCTTAATAACCGGTATACGTGGAAGCGTAAACACTGAACCCTTTGTGGCACCTCCCTCTAAACCATCGTCCAGCAATGTAGTTGATCCAGAGGCGGCATCAGCACCCAAATCAACTGTCGAGGATGTAGCAGTCTTTTTTGTGCTGTAGTAAGATGACATCCCACAATCCACATATTCCTGGTAACACTTGTCACAGCTCTCGCATGCAATCTTGCAAAGAGCCAAGTTGTGGAAGCAGATTGGATTAACCGTACGGCCCAGGAAAAACCTCTCGAGATCACTTGAGTCCTGGTGGGCAAATAATTTTTTAGAAAAGTTTGAAAATGGATAAATATGTAATACCTCAGAAGAAAGACTTATGCGTCATGCCCCTTACCTTGTCAAGGACCGCAGCCTCTACAACCTTGATCGCCAGCACGACCTGTAATAGCATTGTAGACATTAGAACACTAAATACGTTACGATCGTGCACTCCAATACCGGTGATCGAGAGCCCCGGAATGCAGAACAGCATACTGTAAACGACACTTCACACACAAAATAAGCAGTAGTCTTTGCTTAATGAATAAAACAGAATATATAATGCAACCAAACACGATGACTAAACCAACCAGTGTCATTCCCAGTAGCCACCGGCCCGTCTGTAGCATACTTGAACCTCCCATGACTGAATATATATAACGAATCTAGCACGACACAACCTCCTGCCACGCCGACAGACCGCCTCCACCTAGACTGCCTGGCACACCTTACACCAGCCCTTCGTGCCCTCGCTTGGCCTCTCCGAACCCTCTCCAATCGCTAGTTGTACTCGCTTCGTCCGCTGCTTCGGTCACTCCCCGAAATGGAAGGTGGTGTAGAATGAATGTCTACATGAACTCCAGCTAGTGGCAATGAAGCGTGCTGGCCTAAAAGACAAAGGCTGTTTGGGCAAAGTGACACCTCGTAGGGGTAACGCAAAAAAAAAAGAAAAAGAAAGTGTGGAAAGGAAAATAAATAACTAGTTTGATGACGTACAGCTGCTATTGTTTTTCCTAATGAAACTTTGATGATTGTCCACTTAAAGATATGATACTAACAGCCTCTTCCATTTAGCGTAACCCGTTTCTGGGTCATGATCTGTAGAGTCCCTTGATAGATAGAGTCCCGACAGCCTAAGATTTGGACGCCATTATTGGCCCTGTCTTCGCCGCGAGACCGTGTGCTAGTGTTTGAAAAACGCGGCGAAAACACAGGGCCAATAATGGCGTCCAAATCTTAGGTTGTCGGGACTCTATGAGGGACTCTATACAGATCACGACCCAGAAACGGGTTACGCTAAATGGAAGAGGCTATAAGAATACTCTTGCAGTGGCTCCTGCAACACACACACACACACACACACACACACACACACACACACACACTAATAAATATAGAACTAGATAAAAAAATAGATCAATAAACAGACGAGCATAATGACAGAGAAATAGATTATGACTTAAATATAATGAGATTTTATATATATACATACATATATATATATATCTATATATATATATATATATATATATATATATATATATATATATATATATATATATATATATATATATATAATAGCATCGAGCTGACGTGAAAGCCATCAGCCAGTATGCAATTATATTGCGTTATGTCAAGTGTAGCGACATACATTTTTCGATTTGAGTAAATTTACATTAAACAATAAAGCGTGAAAGTGGAAAACCTTCATTATAGCTTGATGGTATGTAATTAATATGAATTTATTTGTTGCATTAAAAAAATGTTTAGTTCTAGTTAAATGCCTCAGGGTTGATTTTATGACCTTTTGAAATAGTATATGACTACACAGTGATGTGCTGTCCAGGAATGCTGCATTCCTTTAAAACATTTTATTATTGTATATATGTATCATGTTTGGGCATTACCCGTATGGGTGACTTGAATGGGGATATATTAAATTCCTTCATGTTTATCATTTCTACTGGCTTAAACATCTCTTTAGACTGTTTGTGAAGTCAAAGTATTTTGAAGGAGTGTGCAGCCACCCGCCGTATTCGCCACAGCAGCTAAGATGGAGATTTGTTAATCCCTTTGCTCATGTAGTGCAAGTGTTGAAATGTCTACGAAACATCACTCTAAGACGAATCGAACTAGAAAAAGCAAGAACGTCTGAGGGCTGTCGTTTTGCGAAGTTCTACCGGGAAAATATTTGATTTCATCGACGTCTGAGCACCTGAGGTCTGATGTCATCTCGGTGGACCCACAGGCCTCGTTCGACTCGGGCAAACCCGGCATTTAGTTGTCTTTTGCTGCCTTGTGCCTTCATTTTCACTATTAAAGTAATTTTATGACATTATAATGAACATTTTTCCATTATATTAGAGGTATCCAGTATCATACGGCGCACACTAAACACTAATCTTCAATCACCTCTAGTTAATTAGAACGTGTACATATAATAATGCGAATAATAAAATAATAATCCTACTATTACTGTTACTCCTCCATCTCTCCCTCCTCCTCCTCCTCCTTCTCCTCCTCTTTATACTACTACTACTACTACTACTACTACTACTACTACTACTACTACTACTACTACTACTACTAATAATAATAATAATAATGATAATAATAATAATATACTATAAGTAACGACAGTAGCAGATTAATTTTCACCATCGCTCTGAAACTGTACCCTCGCGACAGGAAGAGCACAATAGTAAACAAGCGAGTAACTCATGTCCCTCGAACAGCCTTCCCTCCTTCCTCCCATCTTCGTCCTGAGTACCTCCCCATCATTCTCTTCCCATCTTTAACATCACTTGTCGGATAACAGGGTGATGCAAGATACCGTGGCAGGAATAAGCTAAGCTCAATGAAAAAAAAAAAGTGGTAGTTAAATATAATACTGTGCGGGAATGGTGGTTCAGGGATCACCTAGTCATATGCATCTCATTTTTGTCCTACCTATCACGGTTTAGCTTTTTTCGTCTCGTTCCTGGCTGAAAACATCAAAGAAATTCCCTGTGAGGGCAGATGAATAGCCGGGCACGGCGACCGGCGGCTCAAACACACCAATCAAATAAGCCTGTGTTTGCCCGCCTGGCATCGAGCTGCGTTTATCACCAACATTATCAAACTTTATGACTGAAACATTCAAGGCCACTATTAACAGCGTAATTTGTCTCTTTTGCCACATCAGTTTTGCATTTTTCAGTTTTCTGTCACAATCTGAACCATGCTTCGAGGTTCACGTTGTTGGATAAACTTCGAGCGAGGCTTCGAATCTCGGCGAAACTTTTTAACCAGACGGAGAGGGGTCAGTTGCCGGGTGTCTGTGTTGGCGGTGACACCCGCAACTTTTCCGCGTCTTTTAAGTGTATTTTGTCCGTGTTAGTGTGCCTGTTCGCAACGAAGCGGAGTGGAGAACTATCACCATCACTGCCGGGCTCCACCGGACCTTAGTAAGTGAGGCTGTTGTGTTTCATTAGCTTTAGACGTGATAAAGGGCAGAGATGACGGACCGAGAATGGCGGCGGCGGTGGATTGCGTGACAGCATATTCTAAAAGTAGACTCCTTAGGCGAGAGCCATGCAGTCAAAGCGGAATGAGTGGTGAGCGGAACTGTAGGGCATTTCGGGAGACAGTTATCACTGCATTCCCGTAATCCATCTCAGTCACCTTATTTAGGGCCTGCCTTAATTATAATCATAGCTACGAGACAAAGGTTAGAGAGGACAATGTGAAGTAAAGGGCGCAGGGAAAACGGGAACAGCAGCAGCAGCAGCAGGAGTGTTTAGGCCCAGCTAAGAGAATCAAGTTTTCATAAGTTATTGTGTGTTGTACAATGGGCCCTCGCTGGGAAGTAAACAAGATCTACTGTGGTCATAATAGGTTACGCTATTTTATTATGAAAGTCGTGTGTTGTTGGAAATTGGTTGGTAGACGTGTGGTCGAGGAGGAACGGCGTTACGCGGAGAATGGAACTTGGTGCGGCGCTGCGGAGTGGACTGGTGTGAAGCCAAGAGTTGCCAGGCTACGATGTGGGCATTATTATTATTATTATTATTATTATTATTATTATTATTATTATTATTATTATTATTATTATTATTATTATTATTTATATTATCTATATTATTATTGTTTTATTTGTTTACATTCTTTTTAGATTTTCAGGATATAGTTTTCTCACCAAACTTGACGCTTCATAGTCACATTATATAACATGTCGACTAATTATGTAAACGTGTGTGGCAGTGTCCACCTTGGCGTTGCTAATAAGGTGGACAGGAAACTCAGCTCAAAGGTGAATTCAAAGGAGGGGGAGGAGAGGGGGGAATAGGGATCTGGTTAAGTTGAGGGGGTACGCTATATCTGCGCGTGGCCTTGGTGCTCATCTCCGTCGCATTAGCCCGTGGCACCCCAAAAGTCAACAGAGGGGTTACTGTTTTTTGTCCCACCAAAGTGATGAAGCTTTTTTTCCACTAAGACTTGAGTTTCTTTATCTACCAATGGCTACAATAACGTTTCAGCATATCATTACTGTTTTATGTTCTTGTGTAAAGCGGGTACACTATTTTGATCTGAGCCACGGTATGACTATATTGCCAGTATCACTAGACATGCAACTATTAGGAAGCCGATGCAGGTTGATACGATAATTCTAATAGTTACTCTCTCCAAATTACTGTACTGAATAGCTAGCTCTGCGCACCATACGATACTTAGGGTCGTATTATAAGATATTTCGCCGCCCAAGTTCACATATTTGACACGGCTTTCGTAGGAGTTTGGGGCATTTCCAGGAGTAGTTTTATGACCCTGGTGGTAGTTTGACCCTTCCTCTGTACCATGAACTTCAGAAAACACATATTTGACAAGGCTTTCGTAGGAGTTTGGGGCATTTCCAGGAGTAGTTTTATGACCCTGATGGTAGTTTGACCCCTCCTCTGTACCATGAACTTCAGAAAACACATATTTGACAAGGCTTTCGTAGGAGTTTGGGGCATTTCCAGGAGTAGTTTTATGACCCTGATGGTAGTTTGACCCCTCCTCTGTACCGCGAACCTAAGGAAACGCTCATTAGAACCCGACTGACCCCCTCTTTGACCTATATAAATAGTTAATGTGAGGAGCGAGTGTCTTATAATACCAACCATACTCGCTCCATATTTAGCTAGTTTTTAAAATAATCATCCTGGTGTCAGCTCCTTTGGCCCCTCCTTCATGATGGACACTGGATATGCTCCGGCTCTGCTCACAAATATTCCTTCACGTCGTTTACTTCACGGAGCACAAATAGAGCGTCACTAATTTTCATGTTAATATCCCGTTAGTGAATAATGCCGTAATCTTCATGGACTTTCAAGGTAAATTGCTGAAATAAAACCCTTTTCAGTGATACTAATACGGTTAATTCAAAGGTTATATGCACACTGTCGCCCTAATTCGTAACGCTGTAGGATTTCGAACTAGGCTAGACTAAACCCCTCCGACAAGTCGACGTAAACATACCAGTAAAACATATTGGAGAGGAAAGAGTATAAATCTGTCATGCCATCTTTTGAAATAACCAGAACACAGAAAACACCAACACCGTCAAAGAAAATGGTGATATAAAAGTTAAATTTGAAAGCAACGTATAAATGAGTGGAGCCTAAATCTGGCGTTGCGTTATCCCGCCAATTAGCCGCGACTAACGAGGATTGGCTAACGAATTGCAGATCTTCCTTAATCGGCCACGCTTCAGTTGCTGCGCCGTGCCGGACTGGCGGAGGATGTGCAGAAAACTCGTGTGCAAATTCTAAATCACCATTCCCCCCACACACACATATCCTACCCCCCCCCCCCCCACACACACACATACTCACACAGAATTACACCACTACCTACCCACTCACTCAAACACACACACACACACACACACACACACACACACGCGCACTCTCCTCACCCACACAGCACGCTTAAGCTGCATGAACACAGAGGCTTGGAAGTTTGTATAGGAGAAAGACTTTGAGGTGGAAAGATAACAAGTTTAGATAGCGATGATACCAGTAATGATAATAGCGATGAGGAAAATTTTGATAATGATAATAATGATAATGACAATAACAATGATAGTCATAATAATAATAATAATAATAGTAATAATAATAACAATGATGATTTTCTGATCGGTTTATATTACTATTCTTGTAAATTTCTCTTCTTGTAAATTCCGCGTTGACAAAAGAAGGAAAAAATAGATCAGCCGTTAATAGAACCCCCTCCACTCTCTCTCTCTCTCTCTTTCTACACACACACACACACACACACACAGACACACACACAGTAGGGGAAGGCACTAAAAGAAACAGTGGCAGTTTTCTGAGCTCTAGGTTACAACAGCGTCCCCCTAACTGAGCCCAGGGCCAACTGGAGGGGAAGGGGAAGGGAGGAGCAGTGGGAGGGGGGGGGGTATGAGGAAGGGACTGAGGATGAGAATGGGGAGGGATTGAGAGAAGAAAGGTTAGGGAGGGATAGAGAAGCAGGATGCGGAGGTTAGAGGTGGAGAGAGCAGTAGAAAAGAAAGAAGTGGAAGCAGAGGAGAAGGAAAAGGCTGGGGAGGATTGATGGAGGACCTGGAGCGTTGGTGGGGGATGTAGGGGAAGGAAGTCTCATGTCCCCTCCGGTTGACTCTCTCTCTCTCTCTCTCTCTCTCTCTCTCTCTCTCTCTCTCTCTCTCTCTCTCTCTCTCTCTCTCTCTCTCTTTCCACTGTTTTTTTATCTTCAATTTTCTTTCTTCTTTCCCTTTTGCCATTATCTTCTTTGCGAGCACTTACCTCCATCCTTCAGCTTATCTTCTCTCCTCCATTAAATCTCTCCTCTTATTTTTTTTTCCCCATTTCCCGCTTTATCAGCCTACCTCTCGCTATCGACGTAACATCACTGCTTTCGGTCGCCATCTTATCTTCTTATCAGTCTGTCTTCTATCACTCTTCCCTTTAAACCACTTTCTGCTTATCTTTCTTGCTATGTTTCTCACGAATCTTTCATGCCCTCCTCTTTGCTTCCTTGTATTGTTTTTTTGTTTCGTCTCAACTTCGTCCTTTTCTCTTTATCCTTCCATTCGTTTAGTATTTTTTAAAATTTTGTTCCCGGTCACTCTAGATTTACGATACCGTACACTCACTCATATTGTTCTATTTCATTCTTCTCTCCTCGGAATCATCTATCGTTTTATCCCTCCCTTTTTTTCATCTCTTAACTCCCTATTTCCTTCTCCGTCATTCCATCCACTAACTTTGTCTACTGTTCTGTCTTCAGTTCACCTATCATCTTTCCTTCGCTTACTCATTTCTCCTCCATCCTCACCCTCCTCCTTCCCTCCAGCATTCCTCCTTGAGAAATTCCTCGTCGAAGCTCATTAGAGGAAGTTTGATGAACAAGTTCGAAAACTCTGCAGACTGAGGCGGATCCTCTTTCGTCCAGTTACACTCACCAAAGGAATAATCAGCGCCTAATAGGTTTGACGTGATTAACGCGGCGGGGAACTAAAGGAGGATTATTGGAAGAGTTGATGAGGTAAGAGATCTCGTTATCAAATACCCTGAGTTTTGAACAAGGGACGCCCGCCAGTTGACGTGTCAGTCTCCGATAATTAAGTCTGCCCATCATACTACCTCCCCACTCCTTCCCCGCCCCTCCAAGCTTCACCCCCCCCCCCCCCCAGCCCCTATCCTACTCCCTGCCAGCCTGTGAGTGTATTAACTTGACCGACAGCGGCACGACATATGGCGGGTCTGCCCGTATGGCCCGGTGGCTCCCAAATGCCTATAACAGGCGCCGGGGGAGTAGTAGTGGTGGTGGGGGAGGGGGGAGTTAGTGTGTCATGCCGCCAGCTGGGACAGGCTCCTCGACGCGCTCCGCCCCGCCCCTCCGCCCACTCCTGGTTACTTGTACTCCACCACCATGGCCTTGTTCTCGCGTCACCTTCGTTTTCTTCACCACCGCGGCGTTCTGTTTACCATCACGACTTTCTTTTCACCATCGTGACGTTCATTTCACTACCACGACGTTCTTATTACCACCACGGCGTTCTTATTACCACCACGGCGTTCTTATTACCACCACCACTTTTTCACTACCACGGCGTTCTTTTGACCACCACGGCGTTCTTATTACCACCACGACGTTCTTATTACCACCACGACGTTCTTTTCACCACCACGACGTTCTTCTCACCACCACGACGTTCTTTTCACCACCACGACGTTCTTCTTACAACCACGACGTTCTTTTCACCACCACGACGTTCTTCTCACAACCACGACGTTCTTTTCACTACCACGACGTTCTTTTCACTACCACAACGTTCTCCTCATCACCACGACGTTCTTTTCACAACCTCGACGTTCTTTTCACTACCACGACGTTCTTCTCACAACCACGACATTCTTCTCACCCCCACGGCGTTCTTATTACCACCACGACGTTCTTATTACCACCACGACGTTCTTATTACCACCACGACGTTCTTTTCACAACCATGAGATTCTTCTCACCCCCACGGCGTTCTTATTACCACCACGGCGTTCTTATTACCACCACGACGTTCTTATTACCACCACGACGTTCTTTTCACAACCATGACATTCTTCTCACCCCCACGACGTTCTTATTACCACCACGACGTTCTTATTACCACCACGACGTTCTTATTACCACCACGACGTTCTTTTCACAACCATGACATTCTTCTCACCCCCACGACGTTCTTATTACCACCACGACGTTCTTTTCACAACCACGACATTCTTCTCACCCTCACGGCGTTCATATTACCACCACGACGCTCTTCTCACAACCATGACGTTCTTTTCACTACCACGACGTTCTTCTCACCACCACGACGTTCTTCTCACAACCACGACGTTCTTTTCACTACCACGACGTTCTTCTCATCACCACGACGTTCTTTTCACAACCACGACGTTCTTTTCACAACCTCGACGTTCTTTTCACTACCACGACGTTCTTCTCACAACCTCGACGTTCTTTTCATTACCACGACGTTCTTCTCACAACCACGACGTTCTTTTCACTACCACGACGTTCTTCTCATCACCACGGCGTTCTTCTCACTACCACGACGTTCTTTTCACCATCAGTGCTTTTTTATCCTCTACTCCATCGTTCCCTTCTCCGCCACCTTTCCCTCTTTGCCATCCCCATTACATTTTCTTCACCTCCACTACGATCCTGTGCCCACTAATCCTTTTTTTTCCCCATCACTTTACTCTCTCCTCTGCCAATAAGTTATGTGCACCTCCACCGCGTTCCTTCACCACCCCCACCACGATCACTTACCCACGTTACGCACACTCTTGCTTCTATCCAATTCATGACCACCGGGACATTAATCGTGCGCTCCCCTCCCTTGCCTCTGCGTCCTCCCCTCCATTCACTTCGTTATGGCGCTCGTAAAATTCCTCGTTACTGAATAATGCATACACTGATTCCTCCATCTTGAGGGAGGAAGAGCAGGCACCCCTCTACATTTTCTCCGCCTCACTGCTGCCACTGACCTCGAGTATGTGTGGGTGATGGATGGAGTTTGTTTTTCATTAGCGTGTGTGTGTGTGTGTGTGTGTGTGTGTGTGTGTGTGTGTGTTAGCTTGTGCGTTCTTTATGGCATTGTTTTTTTTCTAAAGTGTGACTGTTTCTCTTTCTCTGTATGTGTGTTTGTATGTATGTATGTATTTTTGTGTGTTCTTCTGTGTAACTCTGCCTTAAAAGTCATAAATTTATATATATATATATATATATATATATATATATATATATATATATATATATATATATATATATATATATATATATATATATATATATATATATATATATATATATATATATATATATATATATATATATATATATATATATATATATATATATATATATATATATATATATATATATATATATATATACACATATATATATTTTTTTTTTAATTTTCATGTATATTGTGCTGGAAACCCCCCGACGAATCGTTATTTTTATTTTTTTTATCTGTGTGTGTGTGTGTGTGTGTGTGTGTGTGTGTGTGTGTGTGTGTGTGTGTGTGTGTGTGTGTGTGTGTGTGTAGTAAACGGATCAGAAGACAGGAAAAAGGAAAGGTAGGAGCGATGAGAGTGACTGACATGGTGGTTACGGTGTGTGTGTGTGTGTGTGTGTGTGTGTGTGTGTGTGTTTGTGTGTGTCATGCATCATCTCATCGGTCTCCCGCCACTGGTACTTCCACTTCCATCATCATCTCCATCATCTCTCTCTCTCTCTCTCTCTCTCTCTCTCTCTCTCTCTCTCTCTCTCTCTCTCTCTCTCTCTCTCTCTCTCTCTCTCTCTCTCTCTCTCTCTCTCTCTCTCTCTCTCTCTCTCTCTCTCTCTCTCTCTCTCTCTCTCTCTCTCTCTCTCTCTCTCTCTCTCTCTCTCTCTCTCTCTCTCTCTCTCTCTCTCTCTCTCTCTCTCTCTCTCTCTCTCTCTCTCTCTCTCTCTCTCTCTCTCTCTCTCTCTCTCTCTCTCTCTCTCTCTCTCTCTCTCTCTCTCTCTCTCTCTCTCTCTCTCTCTCTCTCTCTCTCTCTCTCTCTCTCTCGCTGCCCTTTTTTTACATGCTTCCTCCCTCGCTCTCCCACACATCCTTCCTTTACGTTTACGTTTTGTCGTGTCCTGCACCATCTTATTTATATCGTGCCATCCCTCACTCTCCTCCCTTTTTCTTCATCCGCTCTTTCGTCCTTTTCGTGCTTCTCTACATGCATTTTGTCTCATCGCACATATACTCCTCCTTTCTTTCCATTCTCATTCACTTTCCTCTCCTACTCACTCCTCCCTACACACACACACACACACACACACACACACACACACACCGTAACTACCATGTCAGTCACTCTCATCGCTCCTGACTTTCCTTTTTCCTGTCTTCTGATCCGTTTACTACACACACACACACACACACACACACACACACACACACACACACACACACTCCTTTTCAGGCGCAGACCCTACACTCTTAACCCCTTGACGCACTGTGATGCTAATACATAGGAATACATAGGAAGAACAGACACCAGAAGACCTATCGGTCTATGGCGAGGGTGTCTGTTTACTACCGCTACTACTAGTAATCTACGTGTGGCAGGACAGGACAGAAAAGATGAAGGCTCCTCCCCACCCACCTCTCCCTCCGGCAACGTGCCGGCAGGAAATAGTTAGAAGAGAACACCATGTACCTTTAAGGAAGAAAGGGACATGGAAATTTTACAGTAAAGAGAGAAATAAGAGGAAATTACTACCCTTAACTTACACTACTGGTAACCTAAGCTGTGGGGGAAAATGACTTCATTACATAAGAACATAAGAACACAGAAACACAAGGCAGCCTCAGGATCCCCCCTAATACTCACGATGGGTGAGGTGTAGTTTCAAGGGCACAGGTGGGGCCTTGATCCTCGTTTTACCGGCGGTACTAGGCACGGCACCAGTAACCTGTCACCTTACTGCACCCACACCTCACTCCACCTGTCATGCGGACATTAACTGTTGCTTTACTCTATTGTTGACTTACGCTACTTGCAATCTAGGTTGTGGGGGATAATAATATGAATTTAGGTTGACGTCTTGCAGCAATCTGTCTGAAAACATGCGAAGAAGGGTCAGTATAATCTTATATCCCTGGAGTACTTATCCAATGAAGACTTGAAGCTATTGATACTTTGTGCTCTAACTACTGACGGTGGGAGTCTATTCCAGTGATCGACGACTCTATTATTGAAAAAACTTCTGCGCACCAATGTGCTACATCGGTTTCCCTAATGGTGTGAAACGAAATTTATTTCAAAAGTTAATTAATCTCATGACCTCAATAGCGTAATATTCATCAAGAATATTAATATGAAATAGAATGACGCCATCCGTGTCAATTTTGGTGTGGGCATTGGATTACTACACCTAACTGAAATTAAATGAATAGCAAGCCTCTCCAACGGCGTCTCTCGGGTCATAGACAGACAGATTTCCCCGCCACTCACTCCTTATAATTTTACGAGTTTTAGCTTTTTATAATTTACGGTTTTATACGAGGTTTATTATATTCGGCGCCATGATTTTACAATCCTATCAATCAATCAATTTTTTTTCTTCTTCTTCTTCTTCTTCTTCTTCTTCTTCTTCTTCTTCTTCTTCTGTTTACCATTATTATTACCATATGTTCATAGTGGAAAGTATGGCAGTGGTGCTCTAGTTGAACAAACGGAAGAGGTTGACGGTTGGCATTTTATATAATCAAGAAGAGAATTTCAACTGACTCATTTTGCCATGGTAAAAATGAAGTCTAAAATCTATAACATGCAAACCGAGGCCGTGAAAGAAAATGACTCTATGGTTTAAATGTACGTAAAGGATTTCTTGGAGGGGTTTGAATGTATGTATCAATGGTGGTAGTGGTGGTGGTGGGTGGTGCTGGTGGTCGGGTTTGGATATCTCACTTCCTCCCCTCACCACCGCGTCATATCATTGGCTGTCCTCCTCACCCATAAAATTCCCAATCTCCATGTATCAACGTGTCCTCGAATTCCGCTTTTAAGTCAATAGGATGGGCTTGGCTCTCTCCCTCTTCCCTTTTACTTACTGGCTTAAAAATACTCGGTTTCTCATCATTGGAGAGTAAAAGTGACCGGGCGAGGGAGTTTTGGTGAGAGAGAGAGAGAGAGAGAGAGAGAGAGAGAGAGAGAGAGAGAGAGAGAGAGTCAGGGTGTGTTTTATTAGGGAGGAATGAGCGAGGATGACAGAGGACATGTGTGGACTGCGTAGGATGTGACGAATAGCAGAAGGAAGGAAAGGAAGGATGGTATGAAAGTGTGTTTGTGTGTTAAGGGGATGAGGAGACTACGCATAACTGTGTGTGTGTGTGTGTGTGTGTGTGTGTGTGTGTGTGTGTGTGTGTGTGTGTGTGTGTGTGTGTGTGTGTGTGAATTGGAGACAAGGGGAGGAAAGTGGCTGTTCATGAGTATTAAGTAAAGAGGAGGAGGAGGAGGAGGAGGAGGAGGACGAAATAGAAGGAAGAGGAGGAGGAGGAGGAGGAGATGGTAGTGGTGATGTATGATATGAAGATAAAATAGAGGAAGAGGAATAGATAAGAGGGCATAGAAGCAGCGTAATTTAGAGGAGGAAGAGGAGTTGGAAGAAGAAGAGGAGAAAGAAGAGGAAGATGATGAAGAAAAGTAATGGAGAAAGAGGGAAAGAAGATAAAGTGGGAAAAGAAAAGGAGAGCAGAGTAGAGAAAAGTAGAGGAAAGTAAAGAAAAGTAGAGGAAAGTAAAGGAGGCAGAGGGAAAGCGGAGAAAGAGGAGTAGGAAGAGGAAGAGGAGAAAGAAGAGGAGGATGAAGAAGAGAAGTAAGGGAGAGAGAGGGAAAGAGGATAAAATGGGAAAAGAAAAGGAGAGCAGAGTAGAGAAAAGTAGAGGAAAGTAAAGGAGGAAGAAGGAAAGAGGAGAAAGAGGTAAAGAAAAGTAGAGGAGAAAGAGGGAAAGGGGGACGCTGGTGTGGCTTCTCTTGCATCAGTGGATTGTCTCTTTTTATTTTCTTTGATGTGGGGGGCAAAGTTTTCGAGGCGTTTCTTTCGGCAGCACACACGGCGGCATCAGAC
>NC_066509.1:6272929-6400429 GCF_024679095.1 Eriocheir sinensis | reverse complement strand
GCAATTAATTAAAACTGTAGCCTCGCTGTCTGATATTTTGTGCATTTCAAAGTTTGATAATGTGACAATGGCGTTAAAGTGACTGACTGGAGAACGAGTGCGGCGACGGAGATAACAAAGACACGACCACCCTGCCTCGTCACACACACACACACACACACACACACACACACACTTACACTCCCTCACCCATCCCATCATAAGCTAAGTGAATACACACACACAACACTTTTTATTTACGTACATACTGTTTTAATTTGGTTTTTAATACTTTTAATCTAGTTTTTACTTTTTATTTCATTTTATTATCTTAACATTTTAATTGATAATGGCCATTACTCATAAGTGCCGAACGAGGCTGTTCCAGTCCACGAACCGGCACAATGACACTAGGAAACTGCCGACAACACAACAACACCTTACACATTCACGGAAGGTAAGACACGACCACCGTTATTCCGTCATACACAGTGCCTTCCTGATCACAACATTTATACACACAGCACTTATACTACACTCACTAACACATTCGAGGACACAAACAACAAAACTGCATCAGTCACAAACAAGCACTCACACACAATCGTTATCGCGCACCGTGGTTCATTGTTTCAAACGGCACACCAACAACGACACAAAGGTACACAGACGACACACCATCCTTCTCTTGCTGCTTCTAAGTGGAGACGCGGGCGCTATGGTCAACCCTGGCCCTTATTGCCCTAAGTATCCTTGCCAACTTTGTAGCAAGGCGGTGAGGTGGGGGCAGAGGGCCATCCAGTGTGATTCGTGTCGTGATAGATCCGAGCATACTGGCTGGTACCACGTCAGCTGTATCGGGTCTTTCACGCCGATTTATGCTGGATTGGTTGACAATAGCGTCTCGTGGATCTGCATTTTTAGATGCGGGGTACCTAATTTCTCATCCTCATTCTTCTCAGCTGATCCTATTCCACTTTTAAATTCCTTCGACACGCTACATCATCACAACACATACAAACCTGGCACACAACACCTTCTCCTCTTGAACCCCAAACACTCAACACCTCTCACCTCTCATAACCCGGCTCCATTCTTCACACCTAGTCCCATAAACACCCACAGACAGGTGCGTTCCCTCCGTACGCCAGACTTGACCCATCACTCACCTCTCACCACAGCTACTAACACACCCAGGTCTGCCCTATCACTCTCCCCCGATCCTACTCTTTCACTTTCCCCAGTCCCTATTTCCTTTTCTTCCCCTTGTTCATCACCTCCTGTTTCACCTCCCTCCTCTACTTCTTCACCCCCTCCCGTTTCTTCTGTATCTTCACCTTCCTCACCTCTCCCTTCACTTCCGCTACCACCACATCATAACCACACTTCCCTCCGTTTACTTACAATAAACTTTCGTGGCATAAAAAATAAAATAGCCCAATTGCACCACTTAATTACTATACACAATCCTGACATAATAGTAGGGACAGAGACTTGGCTGACCCCAGACGTTGACAGTAGTGGGATTTTCCCTCCCCCCTTTAGCATGACAGTATTCCGTAAAGACCGCTCGACAGACCTCGGCAAAGGTGGCGGTGTTATCATCGCCACCAAGCCGGGTCTTTGTGTTAAGCATAGGCCTGACCTTGACAGAGTGCGAAATCACCTGGGTCCAGTTACAAACCTTCAACTGTAAATCTCTTCTTATTGCTGCTTTTTACAGATCGCCTTCTACTAATACAGACTATTTACACAACTTTCAAATTTCTCTTTCACGCATACAGGCAGCAAACACATCTGGATCACGGGTGATTTCAACCTCCCAGACATTGACTGGACTGCAATTTCCCCATTTGACCCTCCCGATGGTGACGCCCCAAACCCCATTATTCCCCACACAAACAGACGCCAACTACACGACACATTCATTGGCATCATAAATACATTTTCACTCTCGCAAACAGTACTCCAGCCAACATGAACACATACTGCAACACGCAGTGTGCCACGGTGGCCCTTTGACCACAGCACACACACTCGAACTTTTTCTCACCAACAACATTCTTAACATAACAAACACTCAGGTTGTTCCAGGACTAAGTGACCATGACATACTCATCGTTGACGCTGACCTCCGACCGATTAGACATAAACAGAGACCCAGACAGATTTTCCTTTTTTCAAGGGCTGACTTAGACATGATCAAACAAGACCTAACTGCCTTCAGCACTGACTTTTTTGCGACTGACCCACACACAAGACTTCCTTCCACTAACTGGAACAACCTGAAACACACCATACACGCCTCAATGAACAGACACATAGCACAAAAAACACTTTCTAGTAGGTACACACTCCCCTTGTTTTCCAGTGATCTACGCAGACAACATCGCAAGAAACAAAGACTCTACAGACGCGCGCAGACATACAACACAACAGATAAATGGACCACTTACAAAAACCACCAAAAGACATTTGCCAAAAACATAAAAGTAGCGGAACGCAGACACATAGCAACTTATCTCTCAGACAACGTAAGAAATAACAAAAGAAACTTTTTCAGGTTCTTTAAGACGCGCAAACATGACACTAACACGATTACATCACTTAAAGACAACACTAACACATTAGTATCCAGCCCACAACACAAAGCACAAATACTCAACACACAGTTCCAATCGGTGTACACACAAGAACACAACCTGACACCAAACATGCCATACAGCCCCTTCCCCCAGATACCCCTCCTTGACATCACGACTAACGGAATACAGAAATTACTAGAAGGACTCGACACAACCAAATCCACTGGGCCCGACAACATTCCCGCCTTCATCCTTAAATCCTTTGCCCCCATCCTTGCCCCCATCCTTCAGGCCATATTCACCCAATCACTATCATCCACCTCATTACCCTCTGACTGGCTTTTGGCAAATATTAATCCTTTATTTAAGACAGGTGACAGGACTGACCCAGCCAATTATCGCCCCATCTCACTAACATCGAATCCATGTACTAATACACAAACACATAATGAATCACCTTGACACAAACAACATCCTTACTGACTCACAACACGGCTTTTGACCTAAACGCTCATGTGAATCGCAACTCATTACTACATATCACGACATAACGAGGTTACTTGACCGACGTGACATTAAACAAGTTGACACTCTTGTTTTAGATTTTGCCAAAACCTTCGACAAAGTTCCGCACAAAAGACTGACATTAAAACTGAAATACTACGGTATTTCAGGAACTATTCTTCACTGGATCACTGCATTTCTTACTAACCGGACTCAACGTGTTCTTGACGGATCTTCATCTGACACTGTCCCTGTTTCTTCAGGTGTCCCACAAGGCACCGTTCTAGGCCCTCTTCTTTTCCTCCTGTACATTAACGATCTTCCACTGTCAACGCCTAACTCTTCCACTAGACTATTTGCCGACGATAGTTTACTGTTTAGAGCAGTAAGGACTAGTGACGACTGCAGTCTACTACAAAACGACTTGGACGCCCTCGAGCGGTGGGAACGCACTTGGCAGATGCACTTCCGACCAGACAAATGCAAACTATTAAGATTCACCAGAGCGCACAACCTCATCCATCACACTTACACTCTCCACAATTCAGATTTAGAATCAGTTCACACACGCATGTACCTTGGTATCCAGTTCTCAACTAACTTGAAATTTAACACTCACATAGACCCTATCAGTGCCACAGCCGACAGAACGCTGGGGTTCCTGAGGAGGAATTTACATAACTGCACACCTGACATTAAACACATAGCTTATGAAACACTTGTGAGATCAACACTGAAATACTGCTCCACGGTGTGGGATCCTTACACACACAGAAACATTGATTGGTTAGAAAAAATCAGCACCAAGGCGGCTAGGTTCATTACAAACAATTACACTCGAACGCTTGGCATCACAACACGGATCAAACAACAGATAAACATGGAACTTCTTCACATACGCAGACAAGCACACAGAGTTATACTTATGTACAAGATCACAAACACTCACATTGACATTGACCCACAAACATACCTACACAACGCAAACAGTCAACGTACTCGTAACACACACATCCATAAATACCAAACATATCACACTAACACTGACACATACAAGCACTCATACTTTCCACGCACCATACGTGACTGGAACAGCCTCCCTCAACAGATTTTAGACTGCAATACAATAGACTCACTCAGAAAACAAATACACAATCACTTGTCACCACAACACACCAACACTTAACAATTACACTTGATTCACTTCCCTCCCTTGCACACCCGGCTCCCCCGTCCCCCCAACAGCCAACAAATATGCGTGTTATGCACCTGTATGGGTTCCCTGCGCATCATGTATCCAGATCCAGATCCACTCACACACACACACGTCTTCATCTAGCCCTAAGACAGCCCCTCGCACTGCACTGTTCCTCGTAATATTAAACACGCAATTTTCCGCGACGCTCAGCTCTTCTGGGACACAAAGGACAGAGTTTGCTGCATCGCTTTCCTTTTGCTTCTTACTGAGAGGAAAAGAAAATATTGTTTACTCAAGTGTGAACGGAGCTCTCTCTCTCTCTCTCTCTCTCTATATATATATATATATATAAACAAACAAACAAACATACATACATACATGCACCGACACAAGTAACCCTTTTTGTGTCCGCTGCGGGAAGGTCGCTGCCGGCCGTTGTGGGGCTGCCTAACACACTAATGGCATGTGATTCCTTTTTAATGCCACTGAAATTGGGTAACGTTTCACACCTGCTTGCCCAGTGGTTAGCGGACTTGGCGAGTAAAACTCGTGTTATCAATGCAGGGCCTGATCAGACCAACGAGCATGAAGCTCTATTTACATAATGAGGATTTAAAGCACTCTGCAGCTCTGTATAATGTTGCCGGCGATTGTGCGCTGGCGCGCGCGCGCGCGCGCGCACACACCCACCCACCCACACACACACACACATACACACACACATACACACACACGCGTTTAGTTCACTAAGAGTCAGGTCTTTGTGTAATACAATAAGCCGGCGTGGGTGAAATCTTCCGCCACACACACGTCAGTTTTAATTGGCTACACTCGGCAAATATTGACACTGTCTAACAGGCCGGTGTAAGAAGTGAGCCTAGAATATAAGTTACAACAAAGCTCGTCATGAATCTTTAGGGAACGAGGTTAGTCAGGCAGGGTTGCGGCAGAGGTGACGTGGAGCCAGCCCTTCCTCCGGCCCTTCGTGCATGGCAGTGTCTGCCCGGAATGGCTCGTCCTTGAATAACCTTATATATATTTTAAACTCGTTTCTTGAGGAAATATATTTATTTCCAACATTGTAGAACAACTAAGACATATTTGAATTCGTCAGTGTTGGTGTGTTGCAAATATTTTATTGCGTTTGTGTGTCGTGTTTTGCGGCACCGCGGACTTCTTCAAATAATGGATAATGCGAAAATGAATCGCAAAGCAGGTTTGTGTCGCATTTTGAGAGGCATGCAAAGCTGTCGTAATGGGTCGTAGGTAGTCTGGGCAAATTTCTGTCATTTTTATGCAGTGACCTTGGAAGTGAGTGTCAACAGTAACTTCTGCACCAGGGATGGGGCCTCAGTTGCGCCGCCCGCCACGCGCACCAAGCTGAGCAGAGACTGGTGTACCCGCGCTTGCCATAGGATTACCTGGGTGTCTGTTTTCCCAGCCGATCAGCTCCCAGTGCCACCTTGCAGCTGTATCTTACTCACTGGTTTAGTTTCTGAGCCTCTCTCTTTCAGTTTGGCCATCACTCGCCGCTGCTAATGCCCCAGACACCTGCTTTGCTCCCTTCCAGTCTGCTGCTAATCTGATTACCCTGTTGCATCCTCGCTCCGCTCCACCTGTTGTTATTGTGCTTTTCACCACTGTACGTCTGTAGCGTTGGATCGGGCAACTGTCTGGTCAAGGACGTGTTTAAAATCATCAAAGTGGTGGTACCTCACTCCAGACTCATTCAATACTCATTAACTCCAGAGTCATTCCTATGTAGTCACACGTACTATAACAGCCTCATGCTATGGAAATGGCGGCCGGGACAACATCACTAGGCTCATGCGGGTTAAAAAGAACGTATAGGTAACAAGTCGTGCGTCACCACTACCTTGTAACACCCGCGTTGTCTACTCGTTACTAGAATTTATTTGATTTATCTCCTTTCATTCTCCCTGCCCTAGTTTCCGAAGGTGGGTCGTCCCTTTAGGTCATTGGTCACCGTAATGAAAACAAATATGGGGAAGCAGAGAGAGAGAGAGAGAGAGAGAGAGAGAGAGAGAGAGAGAGAGAGAGAGAGAGAGAGAGAGAGAGAGAGAGAGAGAGAGAGAGAGAGAGAGAGAGAGAGAGAGAGAGAGAGAGAGAGAGAGAGAGAGAGAGAGGTTTTATTATTTCGTCGTGCATTTTTTTTTTTCTGTGGGGCTTACCGTATGACATCGTTTTTGTTTAAGTGAAGTAAAACGCTCATTTGGTTTTGTCGAATTAAAAGTCTACTACTCTACTTCGTTGTATGGACCGAAGCGTCGTGTAAGGTTAGTGGTCCCTAGCTTTCCAAACCAAATCAAACCAAACTTAAAAACCAAATCAAGCCAAACCAAACTTAACCAAACCGAACTTAAACCTTACCTAACCTAACCTATCCTCACCTCACCTCACCTCCACCACCCTTCACCAACCTCTTTTTAACCCCCAAGAGTGCCATGACGCCCCGGGAGCCTTATCATGGGGCCCGCGGGATGCCTTGAAAACGTCATAGATGTTATTCTCATCAGTTTTACACACACACACATACACACACACACACACACACACACACACACATTAGTTATACGTGCGAGTATGTTTGTATGTGGGGATTTTTTTCATAATAAGGCTTCGAAAGGTTGGGGACCACCGATTTAGCCATGCGTCGAGTCGGGCGTCGAGAGAAATGACATGTCTTCGTGTCATGTCACTTCGTCACATCACATCGTTCGCGAGACACGGGATTTGCCAAACTGAATTATTGCGCAACCACACGACAAGAACAACGAGAAAATTCATCCCCCTTAAACTGAGGTCAACGCATCAATAAGCAGGTAGCGATAGCGACAAAATAGCGAACGTTTCTCCGCTTATTCAGGCAGTTGGAGCGCCATTGTGGACTTTGCGTAATATGTGCACAGGGCGGAGGGAGAGACGGGAAAGAACTGTGTAATACTGTTTCCTTGCCGCTGTGCTTCAAGGCGGATACTGATGAATTCTCTTGCTGGCTCGTCTGTTTCGTATCTCTGCATGGTTAACCTTTATCCTCGCGTGTGTGTGTGTGTGTGTGTGTGTGTGTGTGTGTGTGTGTGTGTTATTTTCTCTTCGTTTGACTCTCTCTCTCTCTCTCTCTCTCTCTCTCTCTCTCTCTCTCTCTCTCTCTCTCTCTCTCTCTCTCTCTCTCTCTCTCTCTCTCGTCCTCCCTTCTTTGCCAGTCCACACTCTCCCCTCGGCTCTTCCTCCCTATTTCCTTGCCTTTCAACATCCCTTCATCCTTCGGCCATCCATGCCAAGAAGGAAGGAGAGACGGAAGTAGAGGAGGAGGAGGAGAAGGAGAGGGAGGAGGAGGAGGAGGAGGAGGAGGAGGGGATGCAGAGAGAGTTTCGCCATATAACCACAACCAAGTGCTTTCCAGTGTTCCCATCGCTCCATTTCACAGCAACAAAACCAACGCCACGGGACACACACAGGCAGGAGGGGGGGAAAGGACGCGGCCGGAATGATTTGATAAGCAGCAAATCACCCTCGGGAACGCCTTACACGTCACGGAAATGTCTCTGGGGCTGCCGACGGTTCATACCTCCTCCTCCTTCTCCTCCTCCTCCTTCTATTTCCCTTCTCCTTCACTCCCCATCATTCCTCCGCTCCTCTGATGATTTTTTTTTATTTATTTCCGCATCTTGTTTGTTTATGTGGTGAGTTTGTTTTTGTTTGTTTGTCATTAATAGTTCCAGAGAAAAATATTTATCTATGTGCTTACGTATTTATCTAGCTGTTTATTATTTCCATAGGGGTGAGTTACTAAGTTTGTGTTAGTTGGAATTCTGTTGAGAAAGCTCGGGGCGTAGAGAGAGAGAGAGAGAGAGAGAGAGAGAGAGAGAGAGAGAAGAGAGAAGAGAGAAGAGAGAAGAATAACAGTGACATCGGCCAAATCCAACAACCCGAACTGGCACGCAAATCAGACTGTCGGCGCGGCGGGGAAAATGATGAGCCGAGGAGGAGCTAAAATAACACGAGTCTCTGGGCGTCAATTTTCCGGCCTCGTGAACACATTGTTTGGAGTAATTTGCTTCTCCACTGCAAACAGGGCGACACGCGTCAACTGGAAGGGGATGAGGGGCGAGGTTGCGAAGGGCGAGGGATTGAGATGATCGGAAAGGCCAGCTGAGAGGGATAAAGGGAACGTTGATTGCTACGGCGGTTTGACTTAGTGGTTGGATGGAAGGAAGGGCGGCTGAAGGGGTGAAGTGACCGTCGTGAGCGTGTTGTGAGGTTGCAAAGAGTGACGGATTGAGGTGATCGAAGGGGTAGCTGCAAAGGATAAAGGGTAGACGTTGATTCCTATAGTGTGATGATTTTGCAGGTGAAGGAATGAATTTGAGGCATGCTGGGTGAGGGGGTGAGGGGTGAGTCAATATGCTAATTTCTCTCTGTTTAGATCTGGAGGTGACCTAGCTTGCGTTTGGGTGTGTGTGCGTGTGTGTGTGTTTGAGTTAGATAATAGATATATATGGCTGGATAGATAGATAGATAGATATAAGGAGAGAGAAAACGCATCGAAAGTGGTTTGAATAATTTGGGTGAGGCGGGTCTAGCCGAATGCCATGTCGCCCTTTTGTCGCTTCTCAAAGACGTGTTATGTGCCTGCTCGAAAGACGTACCAGATTTTTAAAGTTTATATGTGAAAGGGGATTTGGATTTTGTTCCTTATATATATGGTAACATTTTCCAGTATTTTCCAAAGTGACACAGATACATTTATTATTTTATTGGGATGTATCGAGTTCCGCTGCATGGGTGTCTGTGTTTTCATGTATGGATGTAGGTGTTGCCTGTGTTGCATATTTGAGAGAGAGAGAGAGAGAGAGAGAGAGAGAGAGAGAGAGAGAGAGAGAGAGAGAGAGAGAGAGAGAGAGAGAGAGAGAGAGAGAGAGAGAGAGAGAGAGAGAGAGAGAGAGAGAGAGAGAGAGAGAGAGAGAGAGAGAGAGAGAGAGAACATAAGAACGCAGGAGTCTGCAAGAGGCCGGTAGGCCTGTACGAGGCAGCTCCTTTGACCCTAAGCTCCCGTGTATCTAACCCCACCTAATATCGCTGTCCATGAATTTATCTAGTCTATTTTTGAATGTGACAATTGTATTGGCACTCACCACATGACTGCTAAGCCTATTCCACTCATCCACCACCCTATTAGTAAACCAATTTTTGCCTATGTCCCTGTTGAATCTGAATTTATCCAGTTTAAACCCGTTACTTCGTGTCCTACCCGGTTCTTTACCAACAAAACCTTATGAATGTCTCCTTATTAAAGCCCTTCATCCATTTATAAACCTCGATCATGTCTCCACGCACCCTTCGCCTTTCTAGAGAATGCAAGTTTAACTGAGAGTCTTTCCTCGTATGGCAAGTTCCTCAACCCCTGAATCATCTTAGTCATCCTCCTCTGCACCGATTCTAACATTTTGATATCCATTCTATAGTAGGGTGACTAGAACTGAACCGCATAGTCAAGACGAGGTCTAACCAATGCTAAATATAATTTGAGGAAGACTTCGGGGCTTCTGTTGCTTCCGCTCCTCGAAATAAATCCCAGTACCCTATTAGCTCGATTTCTAGCTTGAATGCATTGTGCCCTTGGACGGAGATCAGAGCTCACTAAGACCCCTAAATCCCTCTCGCACCCAGGTGTCATTTAAGCAATAGTTATGAGAGGGGTTGTTCCTACCTACACTGAGAATACTGCACTTCCCTACATAGAACTCCATCTGCCATTTATCCGCCCAGTCATACAATCTGTTGAGTTCACCTTGGAGAATACTAGCGTCCTGATCCGACTCAATTACTCTACCGATCTTGGTATCATCTGCAAATTTACTAACATCACTACTAATTCCTGTGTCTAAGTCATTGATATAAATAATAAACAAAAGTGGACCTAATACCGAACCTTGTGGGACCCCACTCGTAACACATCCCCAGTCAGATCTTTTACCATTGATTTGCACTCTTTGCTTCCTATTGCTAAGCCACGCCTTGACCCAGTTCAAACTTTACCTCTACTCCGTGAGCCTGTAATTTAAGCAACAGTCGTTGGTGAGGAACTTTGTCAAACGCTTTACTAAAATCAAGATAGATTACATCATAATTTTCATCTCTGTCAACCGCCTCAAATACTTTATTGTAGAAGGACAAGAGATTGGTGAGGCATGACCTACCTTTTGTGAACCCATGCTGCGAGTCGTGAATTAAGCTATGTTTCTCTAAATGCTCCCTAATGTTCCTGGCTATTATGGACTCCAGCATCTTCCCTATAACCGATGTTAAGCTAATTGGGCGATAGTTTGAAGCAACTGACCTGTCCCCCTTTTTAAAAATCGGCGTCACATTAGCTACTTTCCATAGGCTCGGCACATAGCCAGTATTAACCGACATCTTAAAGATGTCGGTTAGTGGGTCACTGATTATATCACCTAGCTCCTTTAATACCCTCGGAAATATCCCGTCAGGACCTGGCGACTTGTTCTTCTTAAGCTTATCTATCTCATCCTGAACTACTTGCCTGGTAATGATTATATCCCTCAATTTATCGCCATCCCCGCCCTCGTACACCTGAAATTATATCCCTCAATTTATCGCCATCCCCGCCCTCGTACACCTGAGAGAGAGAGAGAGAGAGAGAGAGAGAGAGAGAGAGAGAGAGAGAGAGAGAGAGAGAGAGAGAGAGAGAGAGAGAGAGAGAGAGAGAGAAAAAACAATAGCGAACGAGAGAGAACGCAAGAGCCAGAGCGAACAAGAGCAAGCCAGAAAGCAAGAGAGGCAGAGCGAGCGAGAGAGCAAGAGCGAGCAAGGGCAAGAGCTAGGCAGAGCGAGGGGTAAACACTGGTGCGTGTGGCGGTCTATTTCAATTACTAAGGCATCACCCGAAGCCTCAGGTAAGCATGAATCTGCATTATCAATACATCCTCTGTTTTGGAACCTCTTGCGTAACACCATTCCGCCCTCCTCTTCCTTCTGACGCCTCCTGATGCCTTCTTCTCTTCTTCCTCCTCCTCCTTCTCCTCCTACTCCTTCTCATCCTCCTCCTTCTCCTCCTCTTTCTCCTTCACGTGTGCATTACCAGGTAAACCGATGGCGTCCTTGGGCAAGGTGTGAGGAAACCCAAACCAAGCTTCAGCTCAGCTCCCACCCAGTGTTATTCCTTCCTTTATAATGTAAACTCCTCCTTCTCCTTTTCTTTCTCCTCCTGCTTCTCTTGCTTCTCCTCCTCCTCCTCTTTCTTCTCCTCCTCCTCCTCTTTCTTCTCCTCCTCCTCCTCCTCCTCCTCCATTTTTACTTCCCTGTTTTTCTCCTCCCTTTCCTATTCCATATTGTCGTGTCGTCGTCGCCCTCCTGGTCTTAGTCGTCCTCCTCCTCGTCCTCCTCGTCGTTCTCTTCCTCTTCTTCTTCCTCCTCGTCCTCCTCCTCCTCCTCCTCCTCCTCCTGCTCTTTCGGCCTTGAGGGCAGCTAATCGTGAGGAGATTGGTCCATGCATATATATCAGCGTCTTCCCTTTGGTATTCCTTTAATAGTTGGCCAGGTGGGCGAGTGGCTAGGTAGGTGGGTTAGTGGCTGATATGTAGGTGAGTGACTGAGTGGTGAGTGGCTGCCTGTTTGATGATTCCGGTCGCCTTTTTCTCGCGGTACATTCCTTTCAGAATTTCCAAGTTTAGTGTCTCGGAGCCTGTGTTTATTTAGGAGAGTCAAGATCTGTATTGGCGGCGGCAGTGAAGGTCGCAGCGAGGCGGGTGGAAGGCCTGTGTAGGTTATGGAGATGGCTGCGTGTTGCCGCCCTGTATTATTCATTCCCTGTCCAACTTGACACCTCACTTGTTTTTGCAGTGGTAACATGACTCTTGCCTGCCTCCCCACCTTGTTGCTCTCTCCATCTACCTTTCTGTCTCTCTCTCTCTCTCTCTCTCTCTCTCTCTCTCTCTCTCTCTCTCTCCTTACCTATGTGTGTGTGTGTCTGTGTGTGTGTGTCTGTGTGTGTGTGTGTGTGTGCGTGCGCGTGTGCGTGTGTGTGTGCTGTAACTATATATACTTCGTTCCTTGTCAGTGGAAGCGTTTCTCTCGTCCAGTCAAGTAATATAATATCCGATCACAGTGATATCCCGCTTAACTTATATGTATTACACATGATGACACAAAGGTATTAATTCATCCCAGGTGCCGCCTTGCTGCCTCGGGGACAGGGATGTAGCGAGTCGCTGTAACAGAACGTAGCTGCGTCGCGTTCATTATTAGTTTGTGTGGCTCGAAAGGATAAATCCGAACTGCCGAGCTTCCTGAGAACATCCGGCGCCTCACATATCTCTGCTTGCCTCCTGGTGATGTTCCATGTGTCGACAAACAATAATTGTTATTTTGATGGATGAACGCTTGGTCACACGGCTCCTCGGGCTGCTCCTCGCTGGTGGAACGGACGCAGAGGTGACATTACACGCCTCTGATGCTGGCGGCGGGACGGGGAGAAACGCGGGAAGGGAACCGAGCAAGGAATAGGAAGGGGATGTGGAAGGGAAGGGGTAATAATGACTACGGAACTAGGAAGGGAAGGGAGGAAGGAATGGGAGAGGGGTGTGGGACGAGAGGGGGAATAGGTAATAAGGAAGGGAAGGGAGCAAGGGAAGGGAAGGGGGTGTGGAACGGAAAAGGGAATAGACAAAGTTGATAAGGGACAGGAATTGATGAAGGACGATTGTTTAATGTATCACGGGGAAGATGTGAGGCATTAGCAATAAAGGGAAGGAAGGGAAGATAAGGGAATGGTGCAAGGGATGGGCAGGGGATGTGGGACAGGAGGGGGAATCAGCATTGTTAGGGAAAGACAAAGACAGGAATTGATTAAGGACGAGTATTTTATGTATTACGACGAAGGAGAGAGGAATTAGTGGTATAGGGCACGGAAGAGAAGGGCGAGGGACATGGCGGAGGATGAAGGAACGTGTCTTAGGATATGGATATTGGATAAGGATGAGCAAGAGATGAAGTGCAAGGAGAAAGCGAAGTAAGGGTAGGGGGAATGAAGGAGCATGTCTTAGGATATGGATATTGGAGGAGGACTAGCAAGGGATGAAGTGCAAGGAGAAAGCGAAAGGTAGAAGTGGTTAGGGGGAGAGGAGGGCGGGAAGAGATGGGCCCAGCGAGGGATGATGGACGAGGGCGGACATGATGTGTGGAGAGTGAATGAGAATCGAGGCGGGAATGAAGGAATGGAGGGGAGCGAGGGGCGCTGAGTGGCTCTGGGGCGGGGAGAGAGAATGAAGGCAGGTGAAGGGATGAGCGCGTGCAGGGGACGGAACGAGGCGCAACAACGCTATCAGGACGTGAATCTGAGAGTGGCGACAGATTTCATGGAATACTGATTCGGCGCGTCCCTTAATACTCGTGACTTTTTACTTTTTGAAGCTTTTATTGGCGTGTTTTAGGGGACATTCATTTTGCTGCCAGAGAGAGAAAGGGAACGAGATGGGGAAGGAGATTGAGGGAGAGGGAGAGGGAGAGTAACACACCATGATGGACGATGGACCGGTGATTGCCTTTACATTTTCGCGTGAGTCACTGGAGACGGAGAAGTGTACGGAGCGTGAGATAAAGCCCGCATAATGAGAGCGTAATGACCCTTGTGATTAATGCTGATGCTTTGGGTGAGCAGGAATGCCTCGAGGAAGGAACACCACGGGGAGGAATAAGAGGATGGGAAGCAGGGAGAGGCGAAGAACACTTCGAGGAAGGAGCAGCACGGAGGAGGAGGAGGAGGAGAATGGGAAGTAGGGAAAGTCGAGGAGGAACAAGCATCGTGGAAATAATACGGAGAGATGCAGGGAGAATTGGATAAGGAGGAGGGAAAGTGCATGAACGAGGAGGAATTGGTAACGAGAGATACGGGAAATTTTTTTTAAATGTATTGAAGAATGTGGCTGAGAGATATATACTACGCTGATCAATGGCTAAGTTAATGAATGCAAGTATTATTTTTCTTTTTTACTTTTGTGGCGCTCGGGATATCAAAGCAAAATCTCGTCCACTTTCTGATGAACAAGATATGAAAATAATCTTGCTTTTGGTTGGGCGGGAGGCAAAGCGAGGACATGCAGATACAACCCGAAAAGAAAAGGATGGAATGGGAATAGAACGATGAAAAAAATAGAGATATCACCGGCAACTGCGAGCTTCATACGAAGAGCCGGTTTCCAGAAGTAATTGGAAACCTAACCTGGAAAGATGGAAAACATGAAAAAGTAGGTAGATAGATAGATAGATAGATATACGAGTAATAGGGAGATAGATAAATAAGATTGATAGATTGAGAGCGAGAGAGAAAGTAAAAAAAAAAAAAAACTCCCGGCTACATAGGCACGCGGATGCATTTATAACCCGTTAGTCCTTTGATTCCTCCGTCCGCGGCCATAGTGGTGAGTGATCAGTGGAGGCTGCAGCCGCACATCAAAAGAAAGATAATTATCTGAAGCGATTGGTGGCAGGGGAGCAGCCGCGAGCCCACCATTTTCCCTCTCGATGAAGCGACATAATTGGCTGAAAAGTCGATTGGTCTTACTCAGTCGTGGAAGAGTGGGCAGGAGGAGCGGGAGGAAGGAAGGGCCTTTGGTGAAGCAGCGGAAAGGAGGAGCAGGAGGATGGGAAGGAGGAGGAGGAGGAGGGGTAGGCGGAGGAGGAGAGCGCGAAACTGGAGGATGACTAAGAGGAAAGAAGAGAAGAGAAGAAAGAGGAGGAAGGTAGAGTGGGTACCGCCTTAATAGCGAGATGGAAGAGGTCTTTGTTCATAAAAAAAAAAATGGGGGAGAAAAAAATGAAAACGAGAACGACTGCGAATTCTTTGAGTGGAACAAATTGGAGATGAATGATAACACGGACGGGAAGATGGATAATGGGCAGTCACGCGTGCCACATTCTACATTCTTCTCGTTAGCTCTAAAAGAAGTCGAACATTTGCTAGAAGTACGCCATCAAAGTATACCATAGTAAATACATATCTTAGGTCTGCAGTACAGGTATGCAAAACCCAACAGGTATCCACAGGTGTGCGTATCAAGGTAAGGGCAGGAAGTACGATAAATCATTCCAGCTCTCGAAAGGCAAAGGCAGAGATGAGCTCGCGGTGGAGAACAAGGAAGTGAGGTGGAGTGCAGGGAATGGAAGTGAGGGCGTGGATGCCTAATATTCCGCCCAGCGAATACATCAAAAAGAAAACAAGCAAGAGAACTGGCCAAAAACAAAGGCGACGTCGAATACACACGTCGAGAGCAAGGGAGTGAGAGGAAGTGCACGGGAGTGGACACTTAACTTTCTGCCCGGCGAGTGTGGAGAAAAAGAAAACAACAAGAGAACGGATGGGAAACAAAGGCACAGGCAAATACACACGTAGTGGAAGGCAAGGGAGTGAGAGGGAGTGGAAGGGAGTGAACGCTTAGCACGCCACGTCACGTTAGTAGAAGGAAAAGTAAATAAACAAGTTAGAAGGACGACATCTGGAGGGACTCAAGGGGTAAGAAAGAGAGAGAGAAAAAGTGTGGGTGTGACTTGAGTGAGTGGTGGATGTGGGTGAAGGTGTGTGGGTGGGTGTGAGTGAGTGTGTGTGGGTGGGTGTGGTAGATCGTCTTGAACTTAATTGAGCCTAAAGGACTTAAGGATGCTGGTGTTGAGATGAAAGAGTCCGCGTTAGATGTTCAGGGTGATGGAAATGAGTGACAGAAGGAGGAAGAGGAAGAGGAAGGGGAAGAGGAAAAGGAGGAGGAGGAGAAAAAAAGCAAAGTTGATTAAGACGTAGAGGGAGGAGATAAAAGGAATAATGTGATTGCTGAAGAGTAACAACTGAGAAGGAGGATGAGAGATTGTGAAGTAGGATACAGCACTGAGAGAAGGACAATAGAATACATCATAAAGGAGAAACTAAGCACCCTCAGACACTACTATAGACTTCATCAGTACACGTGAGGGATCATGATGAAACGAAAAATGAAAAAAACGTACAAATCGTCATTAGCACAAAACTTAAAGAACTAATCAAATCCGCCATTGCAAGATTATACTCCTCCTCCTCCTTTACTCTCTCCAGCCTTCCCTCTTCTATTCCCTTCCCTTTCTCTGCTTCTTACACGTTTCCACTCTCCTTCTCCGCCATTACCTTCCCATCATTTCCCTTTCCTTTCCTCCCTGCTCCTCTCTCCTTTCTTTTCAGTCCCTTGTATTTCATTGCTTTCCCTCTATTTCCCTGTACCTTCCTTCCGTTTCCTCTCCTTAACTATCACTTTTCTTTCTTGCTCTTCTCCTTTCGTTCCCTTCCCTCCCCTCCATTTTCATTCCTCATCACTTTCTTTCCCGTACTTATCCTCAACGTCCATTTCCTTTCACTCAATTCCCACCCCCCTCTTCTTGCCTGTCCCCTCTCTCTCCTTCCTCCTCCCTCCTTCGTTCCTTCCCTCCAGTCCTCTCTCCCCAGCCGGCTCACTGACATAAGGGGATGAAGAGCAGAACGATTCCATTCAGCATATCGTTAGAGGTAATCCCTGATGCCACTATAGTACCGGGAAACACATGATCCGGTTCCCCCATCCATCTGCTCCTCCTCTTCCCCCTCCACCTTCTACTCTCACCCAGTACCCCAACTTCCACCCACCTCTCTCTTCTCTTCCACACACTGCTCCCCTAACTCCACTACCACTAAAGAATCACCTCCACCCACTTCTCCACTATTACTATTTTGGGAGCAGCGAGTAGCGGGCTTTTTTTTTTTCATTATTGTTTTCTCTTTTCTTTTGCCCTTGAGCTGTCTCCTCTGCTGTAAAAAAAAAAAAAAATACTGTCCGCCTCCACCACCGCCGAAAGAACTCTCCCCACTACTTTGATCCATCTGTCTACTGCACTCCACTTCTACCTTTTGCTCCACCCAGTACCTTCATCTAGCTCTCCGTGCTTCCACCTACTAACTCCTATCTCCACTTTCTCACCCCCCCCCCACCCGTCCCTTATCCCACCTCTTCCCAAGGTTTCCACACACTACTCCTGAGCTTCACCATCTCACCACCATGCATCACCCTGTCACCACCCATCCATCAAATCCATCCACCTTTCATCACTACCTATCCGTTCACCACTCAACAGTTCATCACCCACTACCCATCACCAAACATCCTACCACTGCACCCACCACTCACCACTTAACCATCCATCACCCACCTTTCCATCCCCACTCCACTTTATCTCCTCAGCACCACTTACCTGTCCACCATCATCTTTTTCGCCCATTCCACTCCACCACATTCTCCACCGCTTCTAGCACCACCGCTAACCACCTCACCTCACCCCGACGCCTGCTCCCACATGCTAGAACGCTAAATATTAAA
This sequence comes from Eriocheir sinensis, assembly GCF_024679095.1. Taxonomy (NCBI): domain Eukaryota; kingdom Metazoa; phylum Arthropoda; class Malacostraca; order Decapoda; family Varunidae; genus Eriocheir; species Eriocheir sinensis. The sequence goes on along the minus strand of NC_066509.1, from coordinate 6,382,754 downwards.
TAAAAGAGAAACTGTTAAAGCCCGGCGTTGGAATTATTCAAGGGGCGAATATACATAACAAGTATTACCTCCTGTGCATACGCCGCTACAAAATCCTCTCGAGTGTGTTCCAATATGTTTCAGTTACGACCTCGGTGCTTTTTTTTTTCCTTTTTATCTTTTTTTTTTCGTGTCCGCTTTGTTCTGAAAAAAAAAAAAATTACGAACACGAAAATAATAGAGCGGAAAGTGGAGGGTGAGGAGGTGTATGAGGAAGCGTTTTGTGGGAATGTAGAGGTAGATATTTTATTTTTAGCTTTTTTTTCAGTTTGTTTTTTAAGGTAAGGGGAGTGCCGGCAGGGGGAGGAGGGTGGAGGGGGAGGATGGGTCAGGGGCGGGGGGAGGGAGTAAGTAAACTGGTGTTGGCTGGTGCCTCGGCGTCTCGTCAGTACTAACAACATTAAGGTCTCCCCCTCGCTTCCCATTTTCTCTCGTATTCTGAAAAAAGTGATGGACTTATTACAGCGTTGATGACCTTCCCTACGGCTGTGTGTCGAGGGGAGAGCGAGGGCGTGGAGGAGGAGGAGGGAGTATAAGAAAAGAAGAGGCATAAGAAAGGAGAGTTGATAGCCGAGAGGGATAGATGGCAAAAAAGCTGAATGGGGAGTAAAAAGACCAAAGGAGTTAAGTAAATAAAAGTGAAAAAGGAAAAGGGAGGGGGAAGCAGCAGGCCGGGGAATGTGGAGAAGAAAAACGAGGGAAAATGAAGTGTAAAGGAGGAGGAGAGCGGGGAAGGGAGGAAGCAGAAGAGTGAGGAAGAGGGGAAACGGAGAATAAACAAGGGTAGAGGGAAAAACAGGCGTGTGCAGGGGATGGCAACGAGGAAGAAGAAGAAAACAATCATCAGACAGATCCTCTTATGCGGCTGCTATTGAATTGATTACGTTTTCGGTGCTTAGTCGATCGTGTGTGTGTGTGTGTGTGTGTGTGTGTGTGTGGAGCCCCTCATAACTCAACGACGTAAATGTTTCTGGTTGAACGGAAGAATCAGTTGAAAAATATACAGACGAGTAATGAGAGGGTAAGGCTCACGCAACACAAATTGAGGCCTTGGAGGTACGTACGAAGTTAGTTATGTTGTTATGTGTTGGTGTGGTGTGTTGTAGCGCTGTGTTGCCTGATGGGATGTTGCATCGTGTTGGTGTGGTGTGTGTTAGTGTTAGTGTGGCGCTGTGTGTTTCTGTGTATTGCGTCATGAAGTGTCTTGAAGGTTGTGTTGTATGAGAAGTGTGTTGCCAGACGGGATATTGCGAAGGTCTGTGTTGTATAATTCTGTTAGTGTTGTTGAGTTGTCAGTGTTTCTTGAAAGGACTCCTCGTGTGTTGCTTCAAAAGGTGCAATGTTTGTTGTGTTGCCTAAGAGGGTGTTGCGTTGCGTTAGTGTGCTATATAATGCCGTTACTGTTACCCCGGCTGCATCTTAAGGGCTGCTCGTGTGTTGCCTCCCGAGCTGTGTTGTTATTAGTTGTGTTGCCTAAGAGGGTGTTGCGTTGCGTTAGTGTGCTATATAATGCCGTTAGAGTTACCATGGCTCTGCTTCTTAAGGGCTGACTGTGTGGTGTCTCCCGCGCAGTGCTGTTGTTGGTTGTGTTGCAGTTCCCACGACGCAACACTTCTCCTCATGACGGTCTTGTGATGGCGTCTGAGCGGCTGCATAATGTATAAACTTTTTACCGTCGGATTATGCAACGCGTTAATTCATTCTCTCGTTGTGTTTTGTTATGTACATCCAAATGCTTCCGGGTGCGCCTCCTCCTCCTCCTCCTGTTATTCTCTCACTTTTTAATCCCTTGTAGTTTTCTTTTCTTGTTTTCTTTCTTCCCCTCGCCCTGTTTTCCTCCTGCCGTTTCCCCTCTCGCTTCCCTCCTCTTATTCCTCTTTTTTTTTGTGTGTGTAATTATATCCCTCCTTCAAGTCCTTGTCCCTGTCTTCGGTTTCCTCATTTTTTCCTCCTCCTCCTCCTTCTCCTTCTTCTCCTCTTCTGTGTCCTTGTCCTCCACGTTTTCCTCCACCTCCTCCCGGTATTCCTCCACATTGAAACTAAACTTAAAGACATTACATCCATCTTCTAAAAACTTCCATCATCGTCTGCGTGCTCCATTTTATTCCTCCACCTCCTCTCTCCGTTTTTTTCTTCCTTCTGTGACTCCTCTTCCACTACATCTCTTTCCTCCTTTTCCTCCACTCCTCTCTATCGTTCTTTTCCTCCGTGCCCTCTTCCACTGCATCTCCCTTCTCCTTTTCCTCCACCTCCTCTCCATGCTTCTCTTCCTCTGCGTCCTCTTTCTCTACTTTCTCTACTACTCTTCCGCATTAAGCATAAACTAAACGACAACATTACTCGGCTACTCTTTTATAATAACTCTTAAGAAGACGTTATTTTTACCTTGCCTCCCTGCGATTGGTGGTGGTCGGAGGCTTTACGAGGTCGTTCCCTGCGTCGCGTCGAATGGGAGGAGGACCCTAAACCCCGATGATAAGATGCTCCACGGCGGGAAGTTTATGTGCTCGGAGGAGGGCGTAAAGTTGAACAGATACGCCTTTATGGACGCTAAACACTGCATTACGACGGCGACGATTATGAAAACGATCGGTGGCGGCGGGGAAGGTCTTTGGGGAAGTTTGTGAAGTTGTGTTGCTTTTATATTTTGAAGTTTTGTAATGGAGAGTGTGTGTGAGAGAGAGAGAGAGAGAGAGAGAGAGAGAGAGAGAGAGAGAGAGTGAGAGTGAGAGAGAGATGGTATGGGAAGAAAAGAAATGCCCAATCGATATCCATAAAAAAACAAGGGTGCTTTTTTGTTCCTATTCTTTCTCGTCCTCCCTTCTTATTTACACGCACGCACGCACGCACACACACACACACACACACACACACACACACACACACACACACACACGCACGCACCCACCCCCACCCACCCACACACACACACACACACACACACCTGTAGAGGGCTGACAGTTATCTCGTCATGCCTCACGCTGGTGCTGCAATGCCTCTGTAATGTCCCGATGCTTGTTGTTGGTGCAGTTGTTGTTGTCGTGGGTGGTGGTAGTGGTGGTGGTGGAGGTGGAGGTACAGGAGGTGACTATGAGTGTGGGTTGGAGTGGTTATTGTAATGGTTTGGCGGTGTTGGTGAGGGATTGTTGCACTGGAGGACTGTGGCGATGAGAATGGACTGTCTTTATTGTTATTTGCGTTGTTGTGGGTTGTTGATGGTGGTCGTGACGTTGGTGGTGGCAGTGAGGCGGTGACGGATGAGTTGGCAATATGGGTGACAGTCTCTTTAGAGTGCCGTAGGTGATATTTCTAATGTTTTTAGGTGACAATTGTATGTGTCTATCCGATGATTAAGGCTTGAAAGGGGGAAAATAAGTGACGTTATCTTTGCTTTACATTTTAAATCCTTTAGTTCATGAAAGGCGACTAGTGATGAATGGGATTATAAGAGTAAATATCTGCACTGACGCCATTGACTCGTTATAGCCTCCTCACCTCTTTCCTCCTCTTCAAAACTTCTCTTCATAGGCCAGATCAATCACTCACTTTTTTTTTTTTGCTGTCAGGTTTAGTATTTGCATTATTTTAAACAATCACCTCGTGCAAAGAAATCAACCTCATTTCTTCGGTATTTTCCTTGTCGTGACTGTGACAGAAATAGATTCACTGACTTCTGTTAATCCTGATGATCCTTATTAAAACTGCTTTGGAGGATTAGGAGGAAGACGACAAGGAGGAGGAGAAGGAGAGGGACGACGAGGAGGACGACGAAGAAGAGGAGGACGAGGAGAAGCATAAGGAAGACAAGGAAGGTGAAGAGGAGGGCTGAGGACTGGAAAGAAGGGGGACCGGTGATGAGTCGGAGTGAGCACAGTTATTAAGGAAAATCGGAGAGGGGAAGGAAGGGGAGTGAAAGAAAGAATAATCGAGGCAGGTAACCTTCCCATCCAGACAGGTGTTATAGCTAGGGGCCGAGGGAAAAAATATTAGAACGATGTGTTGATTTATCAGGTATTAACGCTTAAACCTGGGAAATGATGGAATAGATTTGTGTGCTGTAGGTTAGACATTTGTTGTGGAAAATAATTTTGTTAGAGGTGGAAAGCAAAGAAACAATAATTTTATTTCAAGCCTAACCAATTTTATTGCCCGGGTCTGTGAAAAAAAATAATGGAGGAAAAACTAGCGGAGAAAATTGAATTATTGGAGAGAGAGAGAGAGAGAGAGAGAGAGAGAGAGAGAGAGAGATCGTGTGCGTGCTTGCTTTGAATATGACAAGAGATGACTTCTTGTCTCCATCTTTTATTTTGTCAACGACAGAGACGCCTATGAAACCACCACCACCACTACCACCACCACCACTACCACCATCACCACTACCACCATCACCACTACCACCATCACCACTACCACCATCACCACTACCACCATCACTACCACCACCACCATCACCTCCAACAACAATAACTTTCACAACAGCGCTCATAGATTCACCTTCACCTGATGGCAAAAACAGTGACTGCAGGTGAACCCATATTTCAAAGGTGATACATGGACGCCCCATCAAACAATCTGCCCTCCATCAACACACACACACACACACACACACACACACGCACACACGCACGCACGCACGCACACACACACACACACACACACACACACACACACACACACACACACACACACACACACACACACACACACACACACACACACACACACACACACACACGCACGTGCAGTTTTAATTTACAAGAAAATATACTGTGACTTCATCAGCATTAGTGTTTGCGGTGCTCTAACAGGCAATTAGTGGAAGCTTTGGTGTGTGTGTGTGTGTGTGTGTGTGTGTCTGTGTGTCCCTTATTCTTCCTTTCAATTGCATCACACTTCCTTTGTCTCTTTGTTTGTTTGTTTCTTTATTTGTGTGTGTCTGTTTCTTTTATTCTGTCCGACACACACACACACACACACACACACACACACACACACACACACACACACACACACACACACACACACACACACACACGCAAGCACTCACACACACACCCGCCACATCCCTCAGCATCCATCACCACTTGCTGGTAAACAAACCCATTGGTGTCTCCACAAACAAGGATCGGAGGGGGTCATGATATTTTTAAGGATCAGGCTCTTGCGCGAGGGCGGCGGCAAAGTTACATGAAACATTTCACTCACACACGCATCCATCATCGGTGTATCGAGGCGTGCGTGTGTGTGTTTGCGTGCGTCTGTATTTACGGGGTTGGATCGGCTCACGTATTGTTTGTTCCCTTCGCCCACCGACCTCCAGCGCCTGTTTAATTGTCCATCACAGTATCGTGATAACTGTGCCCGGCGGTGTGGGAAATCCATGAAGGCGAAGCTTGGACGGGCGCAATCGGCGGTGTAAATTTAATTGTATTGTGCTAATCTAATGGCAAGAGCTTTATTTAGAGAACACAAATGAAACAAAACAGCACAGATTGGCCGGGTCCGCGCGACTGTGGGCGAGGCGTCGGTCGTTTTGCGCGCAGGAGGCCGGAAAATGCTTCAGTCCAATAATCCCCGCTATTGACATTAAAACGTAATCAGATTTGTGGGTTACACATACATTATTCCTTTGATAGTTACTCTCCGGCCAGCGATCACAGCTACCGGCATTATCTCTCTCTCTCTCTCTCTCTCTATTCCTCACTTCTCTCTCTCCTCGCCTCCCTACTCTTTCCCGTCCTCTACCTTGCTTTTTCCTCTCCTATCCTCTTCTCGTCTCCCTTTTCGTTCCCCTTCTCTACCTTCCTTTACCCTCTTCCTTCCTCTTCTTCTCCTCTCCCTTTTCGTTCCCCTCTTCTACCTTCCTTTACCCTTTTCCTCCCGCTAGTCTCCCAGCCTTGTGTTGTCCCCTCTCCCCTTGTAACAACCTCTTTCATCCCCTTCCTCTCCCGACCGCGGCTTTCTCCCTCTCCGTCCCTTCCTTCCTCCGTCATGGCGGTCTTGTTGTTTTCCACTAAAGGGGAACAGACTTACACATAAGCCCTTTGCGGCATCTCAGAATTTCCAGGCGATTAGCAGAATCGAATCGGAGTCGTCCTCACCCTTCTTTCCCCTCAATGAGAAAAGGCAGCTTCGAGAGAGGCTTGCTGTGTGTCTTCATAGAAGTCAGACTCTCTGCATGTATTAAGTTACCTTGAGTGCTGTGCCGTACGTGCATGGGAAATCCTGCAAAGGGGAGAGTTAGAGTTTCCTCCTTCCCTCCCTCCCTCCATTAGTTCCTCCTGCTGGTGCGGAGGTGGATATTATTTTTTTCTTTTTCATTTCCTTTACCCGCGTGTCCATTATTGGTCTACAGAATCGGGTCATTTTCTCTTCGCTGCATGTCTTCTTTGCAATATATGATGCTGCCAGCTGGGTCTGAAGTATCATTTTAATCATTGACCGCGACTTTCACTATTTCGATACTACGTCCTTTTGTTCCGTGCAGTATTTCCTCCTGCCTACGACTTGAACTCTTTCTTTCAAGAGGAGATTATTAAGACCTAAAATTAACCTCTCGTTTGCCCTCTCGCTCTTTTTCTTTTGTCGGAGCAGCGTCTGGCGGACTCTTTCTTTGTTGCAGTTTTAATGTTTTTCACTTGAGCTGCCTCCCTTGCTGTAGAAAACGTACTCAGCATAGTTTAAGGGGGAGAAAATACTTTTGAGAAATTATATAGTTTTCTTACCCCTACGTATCATATTTGTTTCGAAGGGAAGGATACATGTGTCTTGGCCTTGGGAATGTCAGTGCAAGCTCACTCCGGGGGACGAGGGCCGTGAGGCGGAGTGACAGGTGGGGAGCGTTGCGTAAGGGAGGATGGGCGGGCTAGGCGTGGACGGGCAGGCAGCGAGGCGGCGAGGAGACAAGTGGTGTCAGAGTCGGGCTTGAAAGCAGAGTTGCTCGGAAAACTCTAAACTTGTCTTGAGGGGCGAGTGACTTGAAGGAAAGCGAGGAGAAGGAGGAGGAAGAGGAGGAGGAGTTTGGAGAAGGGATGGGGATGATGGGCAGAGGAGTGCCCTTGAACAGAATTTAAATATGACTGTCGTTTATGCTTTGCTGTTATTGTTGCTTTTACTACTGTTTATGCGACCACTACTTTCATTTGCATCCATCATCTAGAGATGATATTTGTATTCTGTCGTAATACTGCCTGGAATGCCTTAACTAGAGAGCTTTGCGAAGAAAGATGTGGACGAGTCTAGCGGATATGAATTTCCTTGAAATGCTTGCGTGCGTGTGTGTGTGTGTGTGTGTGTGTGTGTGTGCGTGTGCGTGTGCGTGTATGTGTATGCTTAACTTACATAATTTAGAAACACCTAGACTGCCGGGTGCCTTCTTTTTAAATGAGTTTTGATTAATAATGGCGATTCATATAAGAAAAAATACTGAAAAGATATAAGGATAATAATTATGAGTAGATAAATTCAGGTTCATGAGAGAAACGGGTAAAAACTGCCTTCTGGTTAGATTAGTGGATGAGTGAAACAAATTAAGAAAATGATTATGAACTTATGGATAGGGGAAGGATTGGTAATGGGACTGGTGGATAGGGGAAGGGTTGGTAATGGGACTGGTGGATAGGGAAAGGATTGGTAATGGGACTGGTGGATAGGGGAAGGGTTGGTAATGGGACTGGTGGATAGGGGAAGGATTGGTAATGGGACTGGTGGATAGGGGAAGGGTTGGTAATGGGACTGGTTAATAGGTGAAGGATTGGTAATGGGACTGGTGGATAGGGGATGGATTGGTAATGGGACTGGTGGATAGGGGAAGGGTTGGTAATGGAACTGGTGGATAGGGGAAGGATTGGTAATGGGACTGGTGGATAGAGGAAGGTTTGGTAATGGGACTGGTGGATAGGGGAATGATTGGTAATGAGACTGGTGGATAGGGGAAGGGTTGGTAATGGGACTGGTGGATAGGGGAAGGGTTGGTAATATTACTGGTGGATAGGGGAAGGGTTGGTAATGGGACTGGTATATAGAGGAAGGGTTGGTAATGGGACTGGTGGATAGGGGAAGGGTTGGTAATGGGACTGGTGGATAGGGGAAGGGTTGGTAATGGGACTGGTGGATAGGGGAAGATTTGGTAAAGGGACTGGTGGATAGGGGAAGGATTGGTAATGGGACTGGTAAATAGGGGAGGGGTTGGTAATGGGACTGGTGAATAGGGGAAGGATTGATAACGGGACTGGTGGATAGGGGAAGGGTTGGTAATGGGACTGGTGGATAGGTGAAGGGTTGGTTATGGGACTGGTGGATAGGGGAAGGGTTGGTAATGGGACTGGTGGATAGCGGAAGGGTTGGAAACGGTTTTGATGGATAGGGGAAGGATTAGTATTGGGACTGGTGGAAAGGGGAAGGATTGGTAATAGGACTGGTTGATAGGGGAAGGGTTGGTAATGAGACTGGTGGATAGGGGAAGGGTTGGTAATGGGACTGGTGGATAGGGGAAGGGTTGGTAATTGGACTGGTGGATAGGGGAAGGGTTGGTAATGGGACTGGTGGATAGGGGAAGGGTTGGTAATGGGACTGGTGGATAGAGGGAGGGTTGGTAATGGGACTGGTGGATAGGGGGAGGGTTGGTAATGGGACTGGTGGATAGGGGAAAGATTGGTAATGGGACTGGTGGATAGGGGAAGGGTTGGTAATGGGACTGGTGGATAGGGGAAGGGTTGGTAATGGGACTGGTGGATAGGGGAAGGGTTGGTAATGGGACTGGTGGATAGGGGAAGGATTAGTAATGGGACTGGTGGATAGGGGAAGGGTTGGTAATGGGACTGGTGGAGAGTGGAAGGGCTGATAATGGGACTGGTGGATAGGGAAGAGATTGTTAATGGGATTGGTGGATAGGGGAAGGGTTGGTAATGGTACTGGTGGATAGGGGAAGGATTGTTAATGGGACTGGTGGATAGGGGAAGGGTTGGTAATGGGACTGGTGGATAGGGGAAGGATTGGTAGTGGGACTGGTGGATAGGGGAAGGATTGGTAATGGGACTGGTGGATAGGGGAAGGGTTGGTAATGGGACTGATGGATAGGGGAAGGATTGGTAGTGGGACTGGTGGATAGGGAAAGGATTGGTAGTGGGACTGGTGGATAGGGGAAGGGTTGGTAATTAGACTGGTGGATAGGGGAAGGGTTGGTGATGGGACTGGTGGATAGGGGAAAGATTGGTAATGGGACTGGTGGATAGGGAAGGTTTGGTAATGGGACTGGTGGATAGGGGAAGGCTTGGTAATGGGCCTGGTGGATAGGGGAAGGGTTGGTACTGGGACTGGTGGATAGGGGAAGGATTGGTAGAGGGACTGGTGGATAGGGGAAGGGATTGTAATGGGACTGGTGGCTAGGGGCAGGATTTGGAATGGGACTGGTGGATAGGAGAAGGTTGGTGTATCCACCAGTCCCACCAGTCCCTATCCACCAGCCATACTAAGCCTTCCTCCCACCATCCCATTACCAACCTCCTTCTCTCCACCAATTCCCTTACCGACCCTCTATCGTTCACCAGTCCACCCTTCCAACCCCCCCTTCCAGTCTCATTACCAACGATTGAAATTTTTAGATAAAGGTTAATAGATGAATGCCAAGAGGAGTTAGTAAATAATTCATTCTCTGGAGCTGCTATGTGTGGGCCGTCTAACCTTGTAGTCACCTTGTATGCTTGTGTCCTTGTGATACTGAGACCGGTGACGCTCTCCTGCAAGGTCTCCTGACCCTTGGCTCTCTCGTGGCCGGTAATGACAAGGAAATGTGATTAATTGTGCGCGAAATGCTTAAACAATGCGTTAATTCCCCCATCAGGCGGCGTGTGAGCTGAGAGAGAGAGAGAGAGAGAGAGAGAGAGAGGTAAAACAGAAGTATTACAAGGGGTAAGGATAATGACGGAAGAGGAGAGCTGCAGGGGACGAGGGTAGGAATGAAAATTGAATAAATAAAGGGGAAGAGGGTGTTGGGAGAGGGCGACAAGGGAGTGAGAGGTAGAAAACGGAGTAAGGTAAAACTTTGCGTCTGCCATCAGTCAAACATATGGGAAACTGCTCTATGCTAGAAAGGAAGGGAGAAATGTAACTCGCAAAATTCCTTCCCTTTTCCCTGTTGTGTGTCGGGTGGACTGAGCGGCGAGCAAAACGAGTGAGCGAGTGAGAAAAGAGTAGAGCACCTCGTCAGGCCCCCGGTGACTGGATGGCTCTCCGTCCTGCCGTTCATAAATGGATAAATGATTGCTCAAAGGATTCTCGATTACCTCCAACCCCTCCTGCACCTCGCGAGTCCTATTTACCGCATCTAATATTAATCTCACCTTAATGGATGCCTTTTCTTGTGAGGTCTTGAAGTCTTACTATTTGCCCCTCGCTCCTCCCCACAAAGAAAGTATCCTAAATATTTGAATGAAAAGGAAAATAGTTTACTCCTGAAAGGGTGAAAGGAGAGGAGATACGAAGCAGAGAGGGTGAGAGAGAGTCTGCCGCAGTGCCGCTCCTGCCTCCACTCACTTTTGAGGTCAACAGGCAGGAAGATAAACTGCGGGAGACTGTGCTTTAAGTTTATGGGAAAGAATCGTAATGAAAAGCAAATGATACTATTTGTTCCCGCGCTCTCATTATTTTTTGGCGCCACGGGAGGGAGAGATCTGCCGTGCATGCCGAATGACGAATCTGAAAGCGGGGGACTGAAAAGGAAGATTACTGTGTTTTCCATTCCCGTGTTATTACGTTGCGTAGGGTGATGGAAATGGCGTGGGCAGGTGTTGCGAGGTTGTGCGAGGGGAAAATAGAATGGCCTGGGAGTTGGGAATTGTGAGGAAAGCAGGAAGAGGGGAAATAGGACGGAGTGCTGAACAGGGATGGGGTCTGAAACGACGTAGGAAGAGACGAAATGGGAAACGGGCAGGGCAGATGATGGAATAATGGAAAGTAATAGATGTGGCGCTGTATTGGGAGGACGAGGATGCTGTATCATGTAAAGAATAGGGAAAATGGGAAGGAGTGAGGGATAGGGATGGGGTCTGGAATGACGTAGGAAGAGACGAAATGGGAAACGGTCAGGGCAGATGATGGAATAATGGAAAGTAATAGATGTGGCGCTGTATTTGGAGGACGAGGATGCTGTATCATGTAAAGAAGAGGGGAAATAGGACGGAGTGAGGGACAGGGATGGGGTTTGGAATGACGTAGAATGAGAAGAAATGGGAAACGGCAGGTGATGGGCTAGTGGAAAGCAATAGATCAGGATATGTGACGTTGTATTCGGAGGACAAGGATGCTGTACAATGTGACGGTTCATCTCACGGGGGTATCTTTTCCACTGTTGTCAAGTGTTATGATGTTGGAGGCGGCGAAATAGTATGAGAGGAATAAATGAAAGTGTTGTTAAAGCTATATAAGGACCGGGAGGGAGGGAGGTAGGGAGGGAAAGTTGAGAAATAGTTTAGTCGCTTGTAATAGTTTTGGAAGAGGCGCCTTTTTACTATCACAGAATCACCTCTCCAATGTTTTCAAAGTACCCTAAAGTGGAGGGTTCGGGAAATAGGAGCTACGGGGATGGCATTAAGGGCAGCATAGAAGGGACAGAGTGGAAATTGTTTAGTCAATGTCAGAGGAAAGGTTTTAGAGGAGCCTTTTCTCTCCCTCAAAACGAGCACTCCATTTCCATTTTCCTCATACTGTAAAATTTAGGGTAAAAGAGGAAGGCGAAAGACTTAAGAGCATGCACACTAGGTGACTGTGGCCGCAACTCTGTCATGCGTTTCCTTTTATATATTTACTTTTTCGACAGATTTTATCAATTGCCTTACCTGGGGACAATAGACAGGAGGAATATATGATTTTGCCGCATTTTCCTCTTCTCTAGTCGCCTGTCTGCCTTTCCTTCCATCCTCCAGCTGAAGAGAGTAGAGTAGAGTAGTGCAGAGAAGAGTATCAAGACACCTCTCCACCATACATTGACTCTCCTCGGCCTTTCGTTCTTTTTTCTTTTGTCGAAGCAGCTTCTAGTGGTTTTTAATGTTGTTGTTTTTGTTGTTTTTTGTCCTTGAGTTGCCTCCCTTACCGTTAAAAAAGCCAATGGACACGGGGTTAGTTACCGTCTACATATAGGATTTGAACTCAAAGTGGATTTATAAGCTCGGATCAACGGCATGGTTTATTTTCCTGCTGCAGCCCAACCTCAGAGCATTCGGAGTCTTGCATAAGGTATTCGCGTTGTAAGCGGTCATAAATATCGTCGATGGAAGTGGCCCTTGCATAAAGTTGCCCTCTTTTCGTTGTCTTAGTTTAGTGCCTTGTATGTGCAAAGGGAAGATTGGGTTTTGGTCTGCGTCTCATCAATTTGTGATTAATTAACTGCGATAATGCGTGAGAAAAAATGAAGGAAGAGGAGGAGGAGCAGAAACAGAAGCAGCAGCAGAAGCAGAAGGAGAAGGAGAAGAAGGAGATGGAGATGGAGGAGGAGAAGAAGAATGAGAAGAATAATGAGGAGAAGAATGAAGAGAAGAATGAGAACATGAGGAGAAAAATAAGGTGAAGAATGAGATCTATGAGAAGGATGTGAAAAAGGAGAAAATGAAGAAGGAGAAGAAGAAGGATGTGATTCTGGTGATAGGAAACGAAAAAAGAAAAAAAAAACCGCAAGAGAATTTGAAGAAAGAAGACAGAAAAGAAACAGGGAACGAAAAGTGGGACGCTAACGACGACGACGATCCACATTGGAAGAAAAAAAGAAAAGACAAAAAAAAAAGGAAAGAAAAGGATCACGTAAACGAGAGTGAAGGTGGGCGTGAACTTCTTAAGACCTGCGCCTTGATGGGATCACCTTCTGTCGCCCTAAAGTGCCGTCAATTGTTAGGTGCAAATTATCCCCAACGAGGCAGTTTGACGCAGCGGGGGAAATTACGCAGCTGAGGGGAAAATGGAGCATAATTACCGGATATATAATCGTGTCTAAATTGTTCTTCCTCATGGGACGCAAGGGGGCCATGCGGGCAGTCGTCAAGTCTTCTTCGAGGTAATGACTTGGGCTAATAGGGAGCCGCTGCCCTCAGACTCATTACGTCCGCAGTCCGGTGTGAGGGGAAGGGTGCAAAAGAAGTAGAGAAGGTGGCGCAAACGAGGGTGTCTTCAAACGGCAAAACATTTAGGGACATATTCCTAAACATTTCGTCTCTCAGGTACACAAAATTGGCAAGATTTTCGAAGGATTTTTGGGCATTTCCATGGATACTTTGATGACACTAGAGGTAGTCTGACCCTTCATCTCTACCATTAACCTAAAAAAACACTCATGACAACCCGAGTAATCTCCTTATTGACCTTTGAAATAGTTGATGTGATGGGCGAAAGCGTTTGAGAATACCGACCTCTCGTTCCTCATTAGAGAGAGAGACTTACCAGAACTAGCAGACAGTGTGACAGACTAATAGTAAGTCAACTTTTGAGGTGAAAGAAAAAAGTTAAATGTTTCACACGAGAAGAAAAAACAAATTAGATGCACTCAAGGAAGTAACATTTTGCCACCCGTGTGCACGTGACAGCGCCGTGTCCTCAAACTGTGGGATGGGCAAGGTCAGGTAAAACAGGACAGATGATAAAAAGAACTTTGACACAAAACACTTTATTTCAACAATGCGTGGGCGAGTGTCCGTGCCAATCCTCTTTACGTGCGCTGCGTGGCGGAGCTCAGGTGTACTTTTCTGTGGCTTGAAAATATGAACCTCTCGCCCCGTTCATTAATTAATCGGTTCATGTCATCATAGGTAAATTAAGGAAAAAAAAAAGATGATAGATTGGAAGTGGAGTTCGGCGCTTGTCTAGAGGGTCGATGTTCATGAGGTGGAAATGTGTTTGTGGCGGTGTGGTGGTGGTGGAGCGTTTGGTGTCGTGTGGGTCGTGTGGTGATAGTAATGGCGTGGAGAAGGGTGATGGCGGCGATGGTGGTGGTGATGGTGATGTTAGTGGTGGTGGTGGTGGTGGTGCACGAGTGTTGCATATCGCACGGCACCTTATACCTTGCAAGATTATTATATATTTTCTCGTTTTCTGTCGATAATCAAGAAAATAATGTGTGTGTGTGTGTGTGTGTGTGTGTGTGTGTGTGTGTGTGTGTGTGTGTGTGTGTGTGTGCATGGGTGCGCTCGAAGATGGAGAGCCGTAATTCTGCGGGAGAGTCTTGCTTTGTGGCTTCAAATTAACATACGAGGCAGAGTGCTGGAAGGCGCGCGAGTCTGTTCAATTATGCGCCGCCACACGACGAGCGATGAACCTCCGACCCAAAGACAAGGCTGCTGCTGGGGCTCGCGGGTTCTCTCTCGTCAGTAGTAGTAGACCAAGCCCGAGTTCCTGGCCAGCGTGCCCCAGTAAATGGTGTTGAACAGCAGGAAAATGCTAAAAATCGTGTACCGCGATGCCTTGATGTAAAATTTAAGATCCGGCTTAAAGGTGACGAACTTAGAGTAGAGTCCTTTGAAGTCCTTTGCATTGCCGCCGTCTCCTGAAGCGATAGGACTCACACGCGTGACTCCCTTTGGCCCGGAGGAATCCTTGGTCCACGGGGAGTGTGAAAAGAAGCCGCTGTCGTAGTCCACGTGGAGATCAATGACGGTGTGGAAAATGATGATGAAGAAGATGAGGATGATGCAGAAGAGAAGCCAAATGTCGACCATCTTGAAGTAGGAGGTCTTGGGCAGCGATGAGGAGACCTGCGTGAAGAGCGTGGCCAGCACCAGCAGGGCGGTGAGGGCCGTCATTACGCGCACCTGCCGGGGAAGCACAGGTGTTGGCAGCCTCACAATGGTGCCCACTCGCCAATAACCAACAAAAGTAGCCATGACGCGCTTTAGTGCAGTGCGTAATTGCTTGGTAACTATGGTGAAGCTGCGGGTTTTAACACACACACACACACACACACACACACACACACACACACACACACACACACACACACACACACACACATGATTCTCTCTCTCTCTCTCTCTCTCTCTCTCTCTCTCTCTCTCTCTCTCTCTCTCTCTCTCTCTCTCTCTCTCTCTCTCTCTCTCTCTCTTATCCGACCCCCATCACACACACTTTTCTTTCTCTTTTCCCTACACATTCACCCATCCTTTTCTTTCTCCTGCTATCTCTAACACAATTTTTCGTTACCCCCTCCTGACACACACACACAACCGTCCCTACCTCCTACCCCTAACGCCCAAACAGACACAGACCTCAAAGATGGAGGGCCTGAAGTAGAGGGTGACGTAGCTGATGGTCAGGAGTGTGAGGGAGGGGATGTAGATGTTGAGCATGGCGAACCCGTAGCGGCGGATTAACTCCACTCGCACATGTATCTCGCTGTACTGCCCGCCCTCCCCGTTCCGCAAGTCGATCCGCCCTATGCCGTACTCGACCAAGAACTTCTCTCCCAGGTACTCCACGGTCGAGTCTGCAGCGGAGGGGAGAGATTGAGTGGTCGAGCTAATGGGATGGGAAGTGAAGGGGGGAAGGATTACGAGGGGGTTACAGTGATTGAGGGAGTGGGGTGAATGGGGTGTAAGGGAGTAAGGGAACGGAGGTATGAAGTGAGGGGAAGGGAGAGTAAATGAGTGAGAGAGAGGGAGGTAAGAGAATAATAAAGGGAGGAAGGTAAATAAGGGGTAGATGAATCAAGGGAAGGGAGGAAAAGTTAGTGAGGGGGAAGCAGGGAAGGAGGGAGAGAGAGAGAGGGAGAGTAAATGTGGTGGAGAGAAAGAGAGGGAGACGGAGGGAGAAAATGAGAGAGTAATTGAGTGAAAGATGCAAGGGTGATGGAGTGAAAGGGAGGCAGAGAGAGCGTGAGTAAGAAGGAAAACGATATATAGCAGAAAATACGGACAGATTAAGGGAATAATGAACTAGTATATCAATAAGGAAAAATAACGTAGAAAGTATAAATAAAAAAAGAAAAATCTCCACTCGACAAGATAAGGAGATAAGGGGGGTAATAGCTGTCATTGTTATCCTCTCCCAGCCCTTTCTTTGTATCCCGCCGCATCCTGGTATATTTTTTCCTTCTATCAGCATCACAATCTCGAGGTTCCGTGCACTATAAAGCAAGGTAATAAAGGGTTTATCTTGCACAACACTCGAACTCCGGAAACAAGGCATATAACAGAACGCGTGAGTGATGCATTACGTTGACACTATCTTACGTCACATTTACGCAGCGTATTTCCTCTCTGGGAGTATATACGTTCTTTGAAAACAATAATAAAAGTTTCCTCCAGACGTCTATCAGTTAAAGCGTTGACTGTTCAGGTGTTACGTAGCTTACCTGTGACGTTGAAGATCAGGTATTCAGAGGAAGCGGAGATGATCTGGAGGCGTAGATAACACTCCTGGATGTCGAAGGGGTAGAGGACGAGATCAAAGTTGCAGGTGTAGATGGTGAAGTACTTGCGCGAGGTGGACAGGGGGTTAGTGTCGCCGCGGTAGATTTCCACTGTTGGGAAGGAGAGAGAAGAGCGCGACGGAGCGTTTTTGATTGAGTTTGAAGGGACGCCTGATGGCTTTTCTTTGTTATTGAGGGGACAGTGACGAGGAGGAAGAAGAACGGGTTGACACACATACAAACTCGCACACACACATTAGCGCTCCCCTCCCACCACCCCATCCCCCGCCCCCCCACACACACACACCCTCTCTCCGTCCAATGCAGACACTTAAAGATACACCGGATAAGAGAAATGCCATAGAGAAAAATAATGATGCTTAATTTTCCGTCTCTCCATTCGCTCGACACCATGACAGGGGGCGAACAGAGATGCACATAGACAAACGGACAGATATAGACGCCGACAGAAATGGACGCACACACACACACACACACACACACACGCACACGCAGAAGAATGGCGGGTCTCTCTGCTCCTTTCGTGCACGTGTTCATAGAGTCTTTTTTGAGTCTTATTTTTCGGTGAGGCAAAAGCAGTTTCGTGTCTCGCATATTTTCACTCCTTCCCTTGATGTCATGCAGAGGTACCCCTGTTGGGAGTGTTTTAGCTGAGAGAGAGAGAGAGAGAGAGATTGATTCAGGCAGACAAATATTAATACTCCCACACACTCACAAATATACAGACGCAGACTAACAAACAGACACATAGACAGATTGACAGATAGAGTTGTGCACTGCCTGACTCACGTTTAGACACTCAATAATTACGACACAAGTAGGAGTAAATTAATGGATAATGAGCAGTATATTAATTAGGCAAGTAAATAAGCATGTACGAGATTAAATAAGTAAATGGATGGATGAATTAATGAGTGATTGAGTGCGGGTGTGATTGAGTGAGTGAATGATTGAAGAAGCGAGATAAAAAAAGTAATCATCAAATAAATACAATGAGTGACCGAGTGAGTGAATAAGAGATGGAGCGAGTACGTGAGTGATTAACAAGGACTCAGACTCAGCGCCTTGGAATACATGAATAAAGAACATCTGAGTTCTTGAAAAAATAAAACGAAAAGGCGAGGAAACAAATGATTTTCTGAATGAATGAAAGGGAAAACGAACGAATGGAGGAGTAGTGAGCGAGTGAAGGAGAGAATGAAAGGGGGGAGAAAGGAAATAAGTGAGTGAATGAGAGGAAAAAGAAGTGGGTTATGGATGAGGACAACGGATGAGTGAAAGAGTTAG
This sequence comes from Eriocheir sinensis, assembly GCF_024679095.1. NCBI lineage: Eukaryota > Metazoa > Arthropoda > Malacostraca > Decapoda > Varunidae > Eriocheir > Eriocheir sinensis. Next base: position 6,365,023 of record NC_066509.1, on the reverse strand, counting down.
CGAAGGAAAGAATGAATGAACGAGGAGGGAAATAAACAAGTGAATGAATCAGAGTGAAAACGAGAGAGTGGGTGAGCGAGTGAGTAAATTAAAGGAGCTAGGGAAGAAAATAAGTAAGCTAGTATCTAACGGGCTGTAGGAGCAAAAAGAGAAAAAAACAGAAAAGTGAGTGAACAAGGAACGAGTGACAAGTTGAAAGAGAATGAGTGAGTGAGTGAGTACACGTACCCTCATACGGACTGGCGAGGTCGGGAGTGTATTGCGTATCCTTCCTGTACACGGTGGTCACGGCGTCCTCGTCCACATGCGTTTGCTGGATGTCGTCGGTGTTGATGAAACCCACCTGGGGGCGCCACAGCTGCTCCACCTGCTCCTGTGACACTGCACGGACGTAGGATTCACGGACATAAAAAAAAAAAAATCCGGGCACTTAAAAAAAGGGGTAAAAATACAGAAAATAAAGAAAACTGGAGAGGAGACTGCAGAGGATTAGAGAAAGCGACTGTAGTACTGGTTCAACTAAGCTACACATAGAAAAAACAACAACAGGACACTGGAGAGGAGGATGAAGGGGAATAGGGAAAGTGAACGAAATAACGGGTGAACTAAGCTACCCCAAATGATCCATAGACAAAAAAAAAAGACGCAGAAAAAGAGGATCAACAGGATTAGCGAAAGTGAACGACATAAAACTTCAACTAAGCTACCCCAAAATGAGCCCCCCCCCAAAAAAAAAATAGGAAAGAAAAAAACAAGACAGGAGAAGATAATAAGGAGGAGGAAATGGAAAAAGAAAAGGAAAGTGGAGGAAAAGTAAAGGGAAAAAATAATGGTTGAACTAAGCTACACCAAAATAACACTTAGAAAAAGGAAAAAAAAAAAAACTGGGACACACTTAGAACATAGCCTTGTCAGCACGAACACGGACACATACACGCTGCTCCATTTACTCCTGCAATACATGTGCACGCGCGTGAGTCATATTCTCAACATGCACTCTGGTGACACGGATACGCCCACCGCCCAGTGCACCATTTAAGGGATGTTGTGCACGCTACTCACGTACATAAACATCACGTGCACATGGAAGCCAGATCTGCATACACACATAACGTTCACTCTCTCTCTCTCTCTCTCTCTCTCTCTCTCTCTCTCTCTCACTGGCGCGCGCGCGCACACACACACACACACACACACACACACACACACACACACACGATTACTTAAACCCACCGATCGATTCTTACCTACGATACGTATGAATATACATATAAATCCTTTTGCATATGTGTATTTTTATGTATACGCGTATCAATATGAATATGCTTGTATGTATGTATATATTGATTTATGTATGTATGTATGTATGTATGTATGTATGTATGTAGATGAAGGTGTGTGTCGTCGTATGTTTGAGTGTATCCGAAGGTGTATGCACGTATTGAAGGTGTTTACGTGAGGCGAGCACCTGTGTTGAGGCGGGTGAGCGGCTTGAGGTTGTTGTAGGTGAGCCTGTTGTCGAGCCAGGTCATGCGGAGGTTGTAGCTGACGGAGAGCAGCATGGTGGTGGTGTCGATGTTGAGGGTGTCCATTGAGACGGCGGCGGATATGGGCAGCGACTCGTCCGATGCTGCAAAGGGAGGAAAGAAGTAGCTAGCTGGTCGAGAAGATTAAGGAGTGGGGATAGGGGGAATAGGTGGGGATGCGTATGGGGTGATTGTACTGTTGTTTATTGTGGTTCTTATGGTAGGTGTGTTGTTGTTAGGAGGCAGTAAAGGGAGCGAGGAAGTGTAGGAGGAAGTCTAAGTGGTGGGACGAAAATGGAGAAGGGGACTGAGAGGTGCATGTTTTTGTGTATGTGTTGGGTGTCGGAATGGTTATTTATCGTGGCTGTGTAATGTTGTTGTTGTGCTGTTGTGATACTGTAGGAGAGAGGAAGCGATGGATAAGGCGGAGATGTAGGAGGGCAGGGGGGGAAGGGAGGTTGAAAAGCATGTACTCTTTTTTTTTTACAGCTAGAAAAACAGCTCAAGGACAACAAAAAAAAGGTGTAAAAAAACGCCCGCTAATCGCAGTTATCACAAAGACAAAAATAATGAGAGGCCAAAAGAGAGGTCAATTTCGGGAGGAGAGGTGTTGCTTTTGCTGTCTGTGTTGTTGCTGTGTTGATACCGTGGAGTGTTATGATTATTGGCAGCAATTGTAATCATCGCCATTATTATTTTACTTTTGTATCAGTTTTATAAATTAGATTATGTGTAAACTAATTATGCGTAGATCAGTGGGAGACCATTCGCTTTGCATGTGAAAGGTCCCGGGTTCGATGTCCGGCACCCCCAATCATACCCTAAAGTCGAAAAAAAGTATATCAGTGTATAATAATGATTGTATAAGAATCATGAATTCCTGGCGGTGCTTCCCCTCGCCATGCACTCACCGGGGCGGGGCGGTAGCCGGGACCTGTAGTCATCGGGGAAGTTGACGATGTCGCAGAAACTCTCGTCCGTCTTGTCGGTGCAGTCGAACTTGAGGTCGCAGCGCTTCGAGAAGGGGATGCAGGAGCCGTCGTCGCACGTGAACTCCCCGGGGACGCAGGCAGAGAGGGTTAGCATGCGCTGGCCCCCCTCCTGTCCACACACGGGCTCCTGGGGCAGTGCAGGGCTGCATTACACTCTTACTTGCACACGGGGAGGCGGAAGAGGTTAAAAAGGATAAGGTACAAGGGATGGCCCACAGGAGCCAGGATAGTTCATGGATGCTCTCTACTCGTGTGTGTGTGTGTGTGTGTGTGTGTGTGCGCGTGTGTGTGTGTGCGTGTATGTGCGTATGCGCGCGTGCGCCGTTTGCGTGTTCGTGTGTCCTTTTCACTTGCCTTGAGATCCCAGTGGAGCCTCCCGACGGGGTAGTTTAGTGTGAGCGGCGGCAGCGTGGCCACGGTGGTGTTGGTCATCGCGTTGAGCCACGCCCACGTCGCTTTCACCTTCTCCACGCGGTATTCCCCGTAGCCGCGGAACGACAAGGGCAGCGCCACCAAGTCGAAGTAGTACATGCGCTTGTCGAGGAAAAATTAAATAAATTTTCATTAACAGTTTTATATTTCGACGTAGAATATATAAAAAAAAGTTGAAGCTTATAATTAATTCTAAATCAAATTTTGGGCGCACTACATTTGCTTCTCAGAAAGATTATTTCACCTTTTATTGCGTAATCAAGAACCAGGTTTTCGTAAAGTTTATATTTTTTTATGATGCAAATTTTAAAAGAGCATGAATTTTTTTTTTTTACTCAGTGCTTTTTATTCATAATCAAGTTAAAAGTTTTGTTTTTAATATGATAAAAGAAGCGAACTGCGGCTGTGACGAAAATAATTAAACTAGTATTTCTCGGTATTCAATAATAGGCTTTGAGGTCGAAACAAACTTTTGCTGATGCAACATAACAGCATTAAACAGATAAATGATTCAGCATTTTTCCACTCCCCTTGTCCAGACGGAGAGACCTGTTTTGATATGCTAATGCAGCGATAAACTATCCTTGGCAACGGTCATTGGGCTCCTCCGTCCTCCGCTGCACAGCCTTGGCATACCCTTCACCTTCCCTCTCTCTCATCTCGTTGCTTTTATTATTAATCTTAGTCTTCTCCTTTTATTTTTATATTGTTGAATTTTAACTCTCCATCCCTATCACGTCAATCATTTCCCCTTTCCGAGCACCATCTCTCCCATCCCATCTTTCCTTACTTATTCTCCCAATTTTCTCTGCCACTTTTTATATCCTTCGCCGTACTCATGTTGCGTAAATACTCCTCCTTGTATAGCCACATTTTGAATCCTAACGCTCATTTTCTTGGTTTTCTATTTCCTCCGTTCCGTCTCACCATCTCACATTCCAAAATAACATTCTCGTCTTTCACTGCACATCAAACATTACTGGAGCATCAAAGGACATACTTACCTCCTCCTCCTCGCACGTGCCTCTCAGCGTCCACGTGCCTCCAGCGGTGGTATGACAGGCCGAGCAGCTGTGTTTCTTGCAGTCGGTATCTAACAGGCCCTTTTCGCGGAGCAGGAGGCAGTTCTGGTACTTATCACCGTCGGGGTTGTGCTTCCTGAAGGCTAGCCCACTCTGGGGGGTCGACGAAGGGAACAGGAGGTCAGGCAAATGAGGGATGGAGAGTCAGAGAGGAACCGCAAGTTAGTGATATGCAGATGGCCATGCATGGGAGGGATTTTAAGCAAGAGAGGTTGAAGAAAGAGGAGAGGAGGAAAGCGAAGTTGGTCAGGCGTAAGAGGAAAGGAAGATGGTGATGGAGATATGAAGATGGTCATGGGAGAAATTTGAAGAAAGAGGAAGGAGAGGAAGAAAGAGAAGTTGGTCAGGCGTAGAAGGAACGAATGGCTAAAAAGGAACAGGAAAAGAGTAAGGGGCATCAACTGACATCAAAGGAGGGAAGAGGGATTCACGGAGAGGCGGAAATAAGTGCTTCTGAATGAGAGAGAGAGAAGCTGGTAGAGATAATAAGGTAAGAAACGGGACTTACAAGATGAATAGGAGTATACGCGGAACCCCTTGAAATATGTGGGTTAAAGAGGGGAAAGAAGAGCTGTGGAAATGAAGAGCGTTGATGAGCTAATGAGAGAGGAAGAGACTGGGGGAAAAATAAGGTCGTAGGGAAGGATGCGACGTAAGGAGGAAAAGTAGGATATAAAGATAGATCAGTGATGGGTGAATCAAAGGAGGGAGAAGGGAGAGTAAGGAGTAGTGGAGGAAAGAGAGAGGAAAGGTTGGGTCAGAAGGAGAAATGCCACGCAGAAGCAGTTGAGGAGTAAGAAAAATATTCCTGGAAAAAGAAATACCGAGCATGAATATGAGAGAGAGAGAGAGAGAGAGAGAGAGAGAGAGAGAGAGAGAGAGAGAGAGAGAGAGAGAGAGAGAGAGAGAGAGAGAGAGAGAGAGAGAGAGAGAGAGAGAGAGAGAGAGAGAGAGAGAGAGAGAGAGAGAGGAAGGTGAATGGAGTGGAGGAGAGAGAAAGGTTAAAAGGGGTGGAGAAGAGGAGGAAGGAGGAAGGAAGGGAAAGAGGGCGGGGGAAATACAAGCCGGCAGTTAGAACGTAAGAGAGCGAGGAAAGGAAAGAGGTAGTGAGGGAGATAAATGGAAATAGGATAAAAGAGAGGAAATGAGAGACCGAGCGGGAGTGTGTAAAGGGGTGAAGAGAAAAAAATATATATATACGAACGTAGAAGGTTAGCTTAAAGGATGGATTTAGCGTCAGCCGAGTGAACGTATATTCTAAAATCAAAACTAAAGAAAACGAAACGAAATTAAATGACTTAAATGCAAATATATAACTTTGAAGACGGACATTGGTAGTTCAGAGACGCTGACCATGAAGAAAAGAACGATAATGTAACAAAGAATATTTACATACGAAAAAAAAAATGTTTCAGTGCGATTTCATAACATTATTTATATCCCAGAGAGGTAAAAAGGCTGAAAGAGAAGATATGAGCAGTGTGTATAAATATCTTAACAGCGTTTTTGTCACAGAAAACTGGAACAAGAACTGAAATAGATTAAACAGCAGTGTGCATTCATTTTTCACAGCTTTTTCATCATTCAAGAAGGAAATTCTGAAACAGTGAATATGAGCAGTGTACCTAAACTTCTTAACATCTTTTTTTTATCATAACATTACTTAAAAAAAGGAGAGAAGAAGAGGTATAATGGTGTGCCTAACTGTGTCCCAGGTAGTGACACATTAACCGGGGAAAGTTCGGCTATTGTGACACATTAGCGAGTCGCCGTGCGCGTCTCATTAGCCGGGCGGCGAAGGGCACGGCCGAGGACACTTACCGGGGCCACGCTGACGTCCGTGAAGGGGTTGTGCCACACGTCCTCCACTGCCTCGTCGTCCGCGCCGCCCCACTGCCTCTCGCACCCTGCAACACAGTATAAGAGTGCACTGCAAGACGAAGACCTCTCCCATCGTCCTCCACCTCCACTTTATGCTTCAATTTCATCTCTCCATCTTCTTCTCTGGCTGCCCTGACTTCCATAATATTTGAGCTCGCCCTCTCTTGCTTTAATTGTCCATCTGTTACTACTTCTACACATGAAAGTAGCTGCTCCGGTCCATTTCTTTTTCTAAATCGTCATTTAATATACTTAACTTATGTCTGTTGCCTAATCCATGAGGGTTACTTCATGTCTCACCATTTCTTATAACTCTATGCCTATTTTTTTTTTCTCTCTCTCTCTCTCTCTCTCTCTCTCTCTCTCTCTCTCTCTCTCTCCACCCCCCCCCCCTAACGTGCAAAGACAGTCAATATAAACTTGTTTTGACAGGACAAGTTTGACAGGAGAGGTACTAATACTTTTTTCTTTTTTTTCAGATTGGTAAGTAGAGCGAACATGTGTCCCGAACTGCAAAAGTAGACCAGGTAAATGACGCTTTGTGTCTTGTTAATGGGAGGGAGGGGGAACGCGGCGGGAGTAGCAGATGGCGGGGTGGAGTTGATGGGTGTGAGGGTAGAAATACGTTTTTGTGTGGGGGGCGGGCTCGCAGTCCCTGGTTGTGGGAGAAGGAAATGCCTGGTAGTGAGGGTTGGAGGACCTAATCATGGAGTGTTGGAATTCATATTGTATGTGGGAGGTGGAAGTACCTGGTTGTGAGGGAAGGGAATACTTGGAAGTTGGTGGAAGGGAGTACCTTATTTTTTTGGGGGGGAGGCAAAAATACTTGGCTGTGCGTTGCAGTAGCTGGTTGGGGAGGGGCAGGAATGATGGACAATGGCGGAAATGCAGGTAGAAGAGGAGACGGTGCTTGGTGGTAGAGGAAACATTTACCTGCTGGCGTTGTGGTAATGGGAGCAAGAGCAATAGGTTAGGGGGTGGGTGTACCTTGGAAGAGGGGCAGGATTTCCTTGGCGGGGGCAGACGTTGTGTTGCCGCCCTCTTGACCAGGCTCCGTCCACCTGTTATCTGTCAATATACACAGCATGCAGGTAGATCAGTCCCATATATCACTTTAATCTCTATCATAAATTCTCTTAACCCTTCAAACAACCTCATTATATCACATTTTTCTACAGTCCGTCACAAAACTACCTGTGGAACGTCGATATTATTTCTCCATCTCTTTTTTTTCTCGTTCGTGTCTGCCTTCTTTCCATTTCCCTTTCAATCCCCACAAACACTCTTCCTCAATGTGCATGTCACCTACAATGAGTTCCCCTCCCTTACAGCCGCCATTAACCCGGTACCTGCGGGGATCATGTTTCTTAAAGGCCCCTCTAAGCGAGAATAATGAGAAAAAATCATCACTCACGCAAACCATTTAATTATATATATATCAACGCATTTGTGATCAGCTTATGCATCATCTGTTTTGGGGGGTTTATATCATGGCAAAAATTTGGCCCGTCGCTGGTACACGGTAAAGCCACAAATTTGGCCCGTCGCTGGTACCAGGTTAAATTCCCTTTCTCTTGTGTCCCCGCTTCACGCCGTCCTCATTCCCTCATACGTCCCTTCCGCAGCCTCATGCACCTAATATGTCCACCACTCGCCCTCATCTTTTCACGCACCTGCCACCTGTCACCCACACGCCTCATCATCCACCTAACATATCCACACCTTCAGTCTTTTTGTTTCCTCTCCTCAGCGCGTTCATTCCGCATTCCCCTCGCGAGCCCTTTCCCCTCTTATTTCTTATTTTCGCTTATTTGTCTCGTTTTTCATTTTCTCATTTTTCTCTCCTTACCGTTCGTGTTTTTCTTGTACTTCTTTTGCCTTCTTACTTACCCCCCCCCCCCCCCCCCCCACACACACACACACCCTTCTCCTTCACCCTCTTTCCCTCACCCTTTTTCTTTACTGCCCTCTTTCGGTACTCTTTTTTCTGTTCCCTTGTTCTCAGTACCTCTTCTTTATAACCTCTTTTTTATTTCTCTTTCTTTCCCTCCATTTTGTCTCCACTTACTTCCGCGTCCAATTTTTCCCTTCTGGACTACTTCGTCTATTCTCCCTATACTATTTCCTTCTCTTTTCTCATCCTCGGCCCCTCCATTCACTCTATACTCCCCTCTATCCTCATTACACCTGCAGTCTCCAATTTCACTACAGCCCCTTTTCTTTCTTTCACCAGCATTTCCTTTTCATTACACCCCCGTACTTCTTCTTTTGCCATGTCCATTGCCTCTACATTCCTTCTCATACTCCTTCTTCCTCTGTATCCTCAACCATTTCTTTCACCAGCATCTCCTTTTCTTTTTTAAAACTCTCGTACTTCTTTTACCACGTCCACTGCCTTTGCTTTCCCCCACTCTCTTCCTCTCGTGCTAGTTCTTCTACGTCCTCTGGCTTTCCTTTTCCTCTCACTCCCTCTCACTCCCTCCTTTACTTTCCATCCCTCTCGTATTCCTTTACCCTCTACGTCCTCCAGCTTTCCTCTTCCTCTCACTCTTTCCCACTCCCTCCTTAACTTTTCCTCTCTCTCGCACTCCTCCCTCCACGACCTTTGACTTTCCTTTGCCTCTCACTCCTATACTCCAGCGTCGCACCTTCCACCATGTTCTGGAAGTAAGCGAGAGTCTGCATCACCTCCTCCATGGTTGTGGGGGCGTCGATGTAGCCACCCAAGCCCTTACACAGCTGAACGGCGTCGCGGTAGCGGAGTAGCGGCAGCAGCACCGTCTGGCGGCCCCGAGACATCGATCCGCAGAGCTCCTTCAGCGGCACGTACTGAGGGCAAGACGAGAACATACTCACTCAGGCCGGGCGAAGGGGTGGAAGTATACCGATTGAACCCTGGAGTGATCGGGGGCGCTTGTGAAGGTTTAGGGTGCGTGCTTAAAATACGGTGTGAGTGTTGAGGGGGGGAGGAGGGTAGTTTGTGTGAGTGCGGGTGTACGTGTGTGTATGTGTGTGTGTGTGTGTGTGTGTGTGTGTGTGTGCGTGTGCGTGTGGTGCCGTTACTGAAGTGGAGAATGTCGGGAACTGCGTCACCATTGGCTCGCTGGCTAACATTTTTCCACTAGTTGCTTTAGTTATTTTTTTTTTTTTTATCGATCAGACTTAAGTTTTCTTTTCTCACCTGCGTCATGTGTGGCGAGTTAAATGCAATCACAGTTAGTTTGATTATTTTTAATTTCTTAGTGACCCCTTGTGTGTTTTTTGAGAACTGTGTTGTTGGCACTATTTTTATATATATTTTTGTTAAACTTTTGACCTGTCTACGTTATTGTGAAAGAAAAGGTTTGATCTCTAGCCACTCATCATGTGCTGAAAGGGACTTGTCCACGTCCTCAGCCTTTCTTGCACGTGCGTCAGGGGTGCATGTTTCAATCTCTCGCTCTCATGGGCTTTGCAGTTTGTCCCATGCAACTCAAAGTATAGGCGATGTATGGAGCTCCTTAGGGTGTGCCGTTGTTAATTCAGCACTCTTGGCCAGTACGGGATTTGTGCCTTACACCGGGATGTTAAGTTTTAAAAGAAGAGGTGCCTTTCCTCGCCGCTGATAAGATCTCTGTATATTCCCTGGCGGAGTGCCACGAGACTGTAACTTTGCGAGGAATGGAGGTAACTAACGGAAGAGGATGGCGCTTGGTTGTGAAGACTAGCGACCGTGTACGATGGAAAATAATACAAAGTGAAGAAGAACAAGAACAAGAAAGAGGAAAAAATATATGAACAAAAAGGTGAAGTAGGTCAAGAGGAAAAGCCCAACCAGCACTAATAATAATGGTAGAAGAAAAAAAAAGTGCAGTACCGTTTCCTCGACGTTCAACTGCTTCCACGGCCCCGACCAGCTGATGATGTCCCCCTCCAGGTCCATCTCACACCTGGAGAGCGAAAGGATCTCCTCGGGGCTCAGGATTCGGCGCCACATGTTGACTTGACTCAGCTGGCCGCTCATCGAGTAGGGCGGCTGCGGGTTATGAGGTCTCGGCTCAGGCGGGGAAGGAATTCTATATAGTGAAGGTTTTGCAGCATTTTTCCCTTTCATTTTTTTCCTCTCGCTCCCTATGTGACGCTGACGCGGATAATCCCTGCGGTGTCCTTCCGTGTTCGTTCTCTCTCTCTCTCTCTCTCTCTCTCTCTCTCTCTCTCTCTCTCTCTCTCTCTCTCTCTCTCTCTCTCTCTCTCTCTCTCTCTCTCTCTCTCTCTCTCTCTCTCTCTCTCTCTCTCTCTCTCTCTCCTGTTTCTGTTCGTTCACTTCCCTTTCTCCTCTCTTTCTTTCCCTTTCACACTCCCGGTTCTGTCTCTTCCCTTCCGATTCAGTCTTTTCTTTTTCACTGCTCTCTCTCTCTCTCTCTCTCTCTCTCTCTCTCTCTCTCTCTCTCTCTCTCTCTCTCTCTCTCTCTCTCTCTCTCTCTCTCTCTCTCTCTCTCTCTCTCCTCTCTCTCTCTTCTCTTCTCTTCTCTTCTCTTTTGCCACTCTCTCTTTCTTCTCTGTTCTCCTGTTGCCACCTCTTCCCTTTTCTATTTCCCTCCTTCCCTTCCCTTTCTCCTCCCTTTAACTTACCTTATCGTTTCTCCCTCTCTTCCTTCCTCTTTCAGTACCATTCGTATCTTCCCGTTTTCATATTTTCCCTCCCGTGAACATTTATTTCCTTCCGCTTCTATCTATCCTCTCCCCTTTCACTTCCTTTCCTTTCACTTTCTCTCACGTTTGTATCTTTTCCCTTTCCCTTCTGTCTCTCCGCTCCCTATTCACCTCCCTTCTGTGTCCGTCTTTCTCCCGTATCTCTATCTTCCCTTTCCCTCAGCCGTCCCCCCCCCCCTCTAGTTTCCTTCTCTCCCTTTCCTTCCTCACCTACCATGAACTCGTCCTGACCCATGATGGTGTCTCGCACGGCCTCGTCAGTCTCGAAGGTGACGGTCTCGTGTACTATCAACTCCCCATTCAGGTAGACGAGACCTTCCCCACCTGTGCTGTTACGTACCTTTGGAATGGGAAGTGATGGGGTAAGGTGAGAATGGGTTAAGGAAGGAAAGGGGAGAAGGGAGAGATAGGAGAATGGATAAAGGAGAGAGGAAAGAGAGAAGTTCAAGGGTGGGAGAAGGGCGAAGGAAGGAGGAGGAATAGGACGAAAGAAAGATGACTGAAAAGGGAGAGGAAAGTGAAGGGAGATGGGAGTAAGAGTGAGAAAGAGTTAACGAAAGGAGAGGGGAGAAGGTAGAGGTAGGAGAAGGGGTAAAGGGGGAAAGGGTGAAAGAGGGGCGAAGGAAGGAGAGGAACGGAGGAACAATAGAAGGAAAGGGGAGAAGATAAGGGATGGGAAAGGGGATAAAGAAGGAAGGAAAGGGAGAAACGCAGGAGTGAAAGAGGGGCGAGAGAAGGAAAGGAAAGGAGGGATAACGTAAAGAAAGGCGAGAAGGTAGGAGCGGGAGAGGGGATAAAGAGGGAGAAGAGAGAAAAACGCAGGGGCGGGAGAGGGACGACAGAAGGAAAGGAGGGATAGCACGAAAAAAAAAGATCAGTAACAGAGTAAAAGAAGGAGAGGAAAGTGAGGAGGGAAGGGAGGAAAGTCAGGAAGGGAGTAAAGGTTAGTGAGGAGGGAAGAGAAAAAAATCAGTTAGCGAGTGAAGGAAAGAGAGGAAGGGGAGGAGGGAAGCGGAAGAATCAGTAAGGGTGTGACGGAAAGAGCGGAAGGGAACGAGGCAAGGAGAACATGATAAGAAAACAAATATAAACGAATAAGAAAACGAGAGAGAATAGCAATAAGAAAATAATATGAAAAACCCGTGAGCGAAGGAAGGAGTAAGTGAATATGGAAGGAAAATAATAAGAATGAAAGTTGGGTGGGTGGAAGGAGGCTGGGAGGGAAGGAATGAAAGCTCAGAGGAAACAAGAGGGGGAAAACGTGGAAGGAAGTGACGGAAGAAATGGAGACATTAAGATAAAGGCAGAGAAAGGTGGCCGAATAAAGGAAGGAACAAGAATGGAAAAAAAATATGGAAGCACATGAAAGTGTGGAGCAAGTAAAAGGAATTTTAGGCGAGGGAAAGGGAGTGCAGAAAGGAACGCAAGCAGAGGAGGAGAGACAGGTAGGAGGGAGAGCTGGGAAAAGCGGGAACAGGAAAGGAAGGAAAGGAAGCGGCGAGAGCACAGGAAGAAACTTAAGTGAAAACAGCGAAGAATAAATTTAGCAGCGTTGTGTGGTAGCAGGAAATTCTCGTTTTTTTAATTCCAAGAAAAAAAAATTGTTCATACGCGGAAACGATGAACATGTAAAATAATTGTTGCAACGCTCTATACCAACATTTAAAAGGCACTTGATGATCTTACCTGGCAGTAGTAGTACCATTTGTTAGTGGCGAGGTTGCTGGGTAGCGCATAGAACCTCCCGTAGCCTCCGTACTTCGGTCTGATCTTCTCGAAGTAAACATCCAGAGAGATCGCTGTGGGGGAGAGAACGTGAAAAGAGTAGGTGTGAATGCGTGGAAGTATGGATGTGAGGGGGAAGAAGGAAGAGCCAGGAGAAGGGATAAAGGAGGAAGAAAAGAGAGAAAGGCATGGGAGGGAGAGGGGCAAAGAAAAGAGGGGAAAGGAGGGAAAGCACGAGAGGAAAAAAAATCAGTAACAGAGTGTAAAAAAGAGAGGAAAGTGAGGAGGAAGGGGAGAGAGATAAAAAGCTAGAGAGGGAGAGGGAAAGGCAGAAGAGAGATAGACGGATAGACATGAAGTAAAGAGGTCAATGTATGGAAGTCCACAAAGGTAAATAGAAACAGGGAGAGAGAAAGGGAGGTGGACAGGAAAATAGAACGAGAGAAAGGGAGAGAGAAAGGGAGGGTATACATGAGGTCAAAATCGGTGTATTAAGCCTACGTCATCCCATCATTATCCCTTTCCTGCTCACCCTCCTCATCACCATCGCTCACCGTCGCCTCCATCCCTCCTCCGCCTCTTTATGACGAGGGCGAAAGAGTCGTGGGGAAGGGAAGAATTACGCGCCGTCGTGGGGGGAACAATGAAACCAAACAACCGGGAATAAACAGAGGGATTAAACGAGCCAGACACGCAAGCACGTATATTTTCCTCTCCATTGTGCTTTATCATAACGTTTTGCTGCTGAGCGTTGGGGGAGGAGCAGAGTACGAGAGAGAGAGAGAGAGAGAGAGAGAGAGAGAGAGAGAGAGAGAGAGAGAGAGAGAGAGAGAGAGAGAGAGAGAGAGAGAGAGAGTCTCTAGTTTCTTTTCTCCTCCATAGAACCTTGATGGAGGAGGAGGAGGAGGAGGAGGAGGAGGAGGAGGAGGAGGAGATGGAGGTGGAAGAGGGGTGAGGAGGGAGGAAAGGCAGGAGCGTAAAATTAAGAACAGAGAAGAACGTGGGCGATGAAAATGAAGGAGAAAGAATAAAGGCAAGTAAATGTGAGATAAAAGAGGGAGAGAGGATAATTGGCGAGGGTGGAAAGGTGGTGTAGGAGGAGGAGGAGGAGGAGGAGGAGGAGGAGGAGGAGGAGGAGGAGGAAAAGTTGAACACGGAATTATGGAAAGAAAGAACGTAAAAAGAGCTAACTGAGAGAAAGGATAAAGCCACAGAAATATAGACGAGGAAAGAAAGTAAGTAAGGGGAGAGAGGGAGCAAGGAAAAGAAAAAAAATGCACGGAGAAATAAAATAAAAAAAGAATGGGACAGATATGGGAACACCGAGGGAGGGAAGGAAGAAAAAAAGTAATGAAAAAAAAAGAAAAGAGAAGAAATATTAAACGAAGTCGAGGGAACGGAGCGGGAGGAAGAAGACTTACGGTACAGGTCATACTCCTTCTGGTCGAGGATGTAGATCACGGCCGTCAGCAAGCGGAAGACGATGATGTTGAAGCGGAGGCAGAGCGTGTAGTCCCCAGTCACCGCCACCGTCGCGTCGTACTCCGCCCAGGTGTTGCCGCGCTGCTCCCCGTCACCGTTCAGCGTTATCACCCTCACCTGCACATCCTCCGACCCTTAAATATGTAAAACAGTCACCGTAAACCTCTTAGAAACCTGTAAAAAAGTATAAGTATTGGAAAAGAGTAAAAGTAATAGTAAAATAAGTGTAAAACCGTCATTATAAACCTCTATTGAAATCTATAAAAGCTAAAATGAGTGTTCCGTTGCTCACATTCATCATTCAAAAACATCACGCGTCCCGCACATCTTTCTGCTTTAAAATACGCAAAACCGTCGCTGCTAAACGCCTTGGGCCTTGTAGATATGTAAAAACAAGATCTTGAAACTCTAGGGAAACGAGTTGAAGGTTACAGATAGAATTGCTGAGTGAAGGCTGTGTTGGATGAGGTTTTCGGATTCGTTATGAAGTCGAGTCAACACACCTTTCTGGGAATACGTGGCGTGACCAAGGAGAGCCAGCGCCAGGGAGGTGAGGAAGAGTCGTGAACCGCACCGCATGTCGCCGCCGGGAAGGAACAGTCGCCGCCACTCACTTCGCCTCCGGGCCAGCACAGAAGGTCTTGGTTGGCGCAGTGTGTAATGCTTCCTGTTAGGTGGCTGCGTGGTTCTGTTCCGGCGCCTCAAGGCCCAGTGAGGCCCAGACAAGCATCTCTATCCACACTCCTCATGTCTCACCTTTCCTCCGCCTCATCCCTCACCCAATCATTAATCAGAGTTACTTTGTTCTTTCGCTCCATTGGGAATACATAATTTTGACATTTGTGCGAATGCCGAGGCTCGAGGCCGCGGGCCGCTGCTCTCCGCCGCTCCCGTCGCGTGCAGATTTTATGATTCTTGGTTCTGCTCCTCGCAACATATTTTGATAAAAAGTGAAAATCGAACCTTTCCCAGGAACTTGAATTTCGCTGAAGTGTGGAAAGTATTCGCCGTAGGTTCATTTTGCGATCTTTAATTCTGGCGTAACGTTCTAAGGCAATCAGTGTTTAGGAGCATAAATGACAGCCTGGACGTGCGGGAATTAAGAAAAGAACCCGCACAGGTGCTTAATGTTGTAATCATGTTCCCCGAAGCTAATTTTCCCCCTGGCGTGGCTCAGCGTGAACTTGTAGCGTCTGACGGTCGTGCTGAACACCTGGTGCTCGAGGAGGGGGGGGCCGGGGGGCAGGGCGGCGGAGGGGTAAAGTGGGGGGGATAGCTATCGAGGGCAAGAACGGCTAAAGGCGAGTTGGTGGGAGGGGTTTGGCCTCGCCTGTGATGTGTGGTGGTGGTGGCGGTGGTGCTTGATGGTATTGCCGGCCGTGGTGGTGGGGAGGGGTCGGGGGCTGGTGGTGGGGGTAGTGGCGGTGGTGAGGTGGAGGTGGAGAAGCGTGGCGCCTCCTCGCTGCGGCCTGCCGGGGCACTGGGTCACGCCTCCCGCCGGCTGGAGCATTATTCAGAGGCAACTCCTGCTTCAAGGCTCCACTAGTTTAATGCGCACCCAAACTCGAGCTAATTAAACATGCACCGCCAGCGCAGCAGTAATTACCGGCACGGATAAAAATTTGCCATATCCCGAAGGTTAATGTTTACTCGTCAACACAGCGAGGAGCGGCGAGGGAATGTTCAATGGGGCTCGCCGGGCCTGGCTGCACGTCACCTCGCAGCTAAAGCGGCGCTCGCCCCGCTGCCGCCCGCGACCTCGGCACACAGACCCCTCCCCCTCCAGCCTCTCTCATTTATGATTTCGGGAGTTCGGTGCGCTGCCTTTTTCTCTTGCTCTCCGTTGTGACCCTCTCACCGGCGTCTCCATAATTATGTAATCCTCTTTCCATTTTATATTCACCTCAGCGGCTTCCTTACCTTCCTCCAGCCCTCACCACAGCGCCTCCACGGGTTCCATTCGTCAAATGTATGGTGTTTGCAGTGCTGAATGCCGTTTTGCTGGATCAAAACGTTGTGACTGTCTGACCCTTAATTGCTTGTTTACTCGGAATCTATATTTACCCAAATCCACGCTCTCCCGTCTCATAAAATTAAAATAACTAAACAATAGATTAAATTAGCATAAGCAATACACTACATTTACATATAATATTAAAAGCAAAACAGTATTGACTCATTAAGAGCAGATGCAGGAAAAATAATGGAGAAGTAGATATACAAATGAATGTATGTATAAGTAAATAGATAAATTATTATATCTGTGTATGTATGTATGTATGTATGTATGTATCTATATCTGCGTATCTGTATCTATTTATTTATCTATCCCTATCTATCTACCTGTCTATGCAAATGTGTGTGTGTGTGTTTGTGTGTGTGTGTGTGTGTGTGTGTGTGCGTGTGCGTGTGCGTGCGTGTGCGTGTGCGTGTGTGTGTGTGTGTGTGTGTGTGTGTGTGTGTGTGTGTGTGTGTGTGTGTGTGTGTGTGTGTAAACAGTCAGACGCTAACGATATAAGAAACAGTGTCAGGTGTGCACAGCTAAGTTTAAAGGAGCTTGAGACACCGAGAATAGTACGTCGTCATCAAGCTGGTAATAAAATATCACTGTTACATGTTGCAATGATTAGAGGTGCCGCAGCGAAGCAGGGGTGAGCTTGGGTGACACTGAACTGCTTATTGCACCAAAAAACCCTGGACGCACCATTCTTGACACTCCACGTATCCCTGGAGGGTGACCATGCTCACTGTTACACGTCAGGGGTAACGGCGCGTCAGACTAAAAAGTGGTATCTGACAAGTCTTCCTATATCATGTCAGACCATTAAATGTTGCTCCTTCTGAAGCTGGAGCACTCGAGCGTCCTAAGCCAGGAGTCACCGTCCCTGTAGCAGCCTCGCCAAGCCAACTCTGCCGGTGTCGAGCTCAAAAAGGTCACGTTTGTCTCTGTACCTGACGTCGCTGGCCTGAGGCAAATATGGAACCTGTCGAATAGGGGGGAGGCGGGACTGGTGTGGCGAAGGGGCCCAAGGGGGGGTCCTTGTGTAGGTCTGTACAATGTCTTGCCATCGGACGAATATTTGATGAACTTTCAGATCGGCGATTCTTTTAAAAAATATACCTGATTGTTTTCTCTTTGACATTTTTCCGAGCTTTCCACCTCGCGTATTGCGTTAAAAGCAATATAGAGGGTAGGTATAAATTTCTGTGTGTGCGCGGTGTGTGTGAGTGTGTGTGTGTGTGTGTGTGTGTGTGTGTGTGTGTGTGTGTGTTATGTGTGTTATACATAAAATATTCACCCCGGCTACAAAATAGCAAAATATTCACCCGACACACTTTTGCCGCGCGCCACAAAAGGCTTCCCAGAGCAGCGTGTTTGGGTTTGTATAGCGCGGGGGTTCCCAGGCTGGATGCCCGCCCGGGGGTGGCTGCGCCCCCAGGGGTGTGAGGTGGAGTATCAGGGGGTGCGACAAGGACATGGCTTGTGTGGATTGATTTTAATGCTTTTTCCTAAAAGAATTAGTTTCATTGGTCAGTTTCTTTATGCATTTTATTTCCAAGTGAAAGTCTTTTTTTGTTCAATATATTCATTCATTATTGTATGTGGTTCAATTTGTGGTTGACAATAGAAATAAGGGTTCTCCATCTACAACCGTAATATTGCTTTCGTATGGGGTGTGAACATTAATAAAAAAAAAATGAGGCAAAGAAATGGTTGTGAACCCCTATTGTAGAGTGAACTGTTCTGTCCTTTGCGAGGCACGGCGCTGCCCTCACTATATTTTCGTGTTATAAACATTCAGCGCGTGTTGTATTGACGTTAGCATGTTGAACGGTAAACTTTAAACATACATGTATTTACAGCAGCCTTAGTATTGTCACCACGAGCATCATATTTTCATAACAATAACAATGCTTTCCGCGGCAGCAGACTTATCTTCAATTATCAACTCACCGATGAAATAATTTTATCTTGCAAAGAAATATATTTTGATTACACTTATGGTGCTGTTTACTTCCCAGGCGAAATACATATTGTTCGCTAGCAAAGCAAGTAACGTTCTGTAACTAAAGGTTGTGAGATCTAAAATAAATAAATTGTAGTCTACAGAAAATGGGAAAAGTAGTCTGGTATTACAAGACGCTTTGCCACATTACATCAGCTATTTCTAAAGGTCAAAGAGGGGATCAATCGGGTTCTAATGAGTGTTTCTTTAGGTTCATGGTACAGAAGAAGGGTCAGACTACCACCAGGGTCATAAAACTACCCCTGGAAATGCCCACAACTCCTACGAAAGCCTTGTCAAATATGTGTTCTTGGGCGGCGAAATGTCTCTTAATACGACCCGTAATGTCAAGATGATGGTGTTCCGATAAACTGCATTTTTTTTTCAGACCGTAGCCTCCCAGTTTTGATTATGGAATTTAAAATGCTGACTATTTAGTTTATTGGACTATAGTAGCAAACGATTAGTTGAGCAGGATTTGCATGCGTTACTTTCGACTAAATAAGGTTTCAAGAAGTAAGGCCAAATAAAAGACAATAGATCAGTAAATCAGTAAATCACATCAAGCTCTAACCTCCCTCACCGCCTTGATGTAGAATCGGAAGAGCAGTTTCCTAAGACTTTTGGGTCGCCGAGTACAGGGTCAGGACGGTCTCGTGCTTGTATTGAATTTCTCGTTCGCTGGAAACTTTATTGTTGACAGACGGAACGGGACGAGTTTTCGATTCCGAGGAGAGTTTGCGTCTGGCTTTCTTTGTGTGTGCTTCCAGCGCTCGAAGAATGCACAGTCAAGGCAAGGCAAGTCATGTCAAGTGGTCGAAGCATTGGCTGTGAAATGAACTGCGTATTGAAAATTTTCCTAAATATACTGTAATTCAAGGGAGTTACTTTTTTCCTTTCTTTTAAAGTCTCTAACTTCCCAAACGATTAAATTTGTTATTCTCTCTTCGTCTCACTTTCTTTTACGTCTATCCTCCCTTCCTTTCTTCACCCTCCGCTCTCCTGATCTTCATACCAGCCAACTAGACCCCCAGACCCTTTCTAACCACAAATCCATTACGTAGTTTCCTCATCCGCAGCACCATAATCATTGCCAACTACAAGACCTCGCAATTCTCCCCTAATACACCTCAGCCCCCCACTCCTAACACCTTTGCTCTTTATCAATCCAGCAAATCCAAATGATCATCCACCTCACCTTGATTTCTTGATACCTCTATCCTCGTTTGGCACACATCAGCCTTCACTCTCGCTGCCCTCACTCTGTAATACAAGGAAGTTTAGGCCTGTTATATTAGTGTAAGTCCAGGAAATTTAGGGCTATTTTAACTCTACACCAAAACTATACTTACAGTCGTTTTTCCCTCTTCTTTATCCCCTGTACCCAACTCTTCTATCCAGGTGCCTCTCTTCATCTCAGACTCATCTCATCCTCTCTAGATCTCTCTGTCCCACCTCTTCCCTTCTTCAGCTCATTCTTCGCCCCTAACCTGCCACTCACCCTCACCCACCAGGCCTCTCGTCACTCCGTTACTCTCCCTTATGCCACCCCTTACTCTCACCCCTCACCCCCTGTTACTCCCCCACCTTCCATAGTGCAGGCTCCCCATCTTCCCCCGTCCCCCAGAAGACTCCTCCCCCTCTCCCAGCCACTTGGTAATCTCTTAAGAGCATTACGCCTTTGCACCCCGAAAAAAAATCAGCTCGGAACCTATTTGTCTCCTCTTGCTCAGGAAGCTCAACAACGCCTTCTCAGCGTGTACGTGTGTGTGTGTGTGTGTGTGTGTGTGTGTGTGTGTGTGTGAGTGTGAGTGTGTGAGAGTTTTACGGCCGTGTGAATGGAAGCCGTGTTGCTCTACCATTGTATATACTCAACACAGCGTCTGTCTTGAATACTGTACGAGGTGAATGGAATACCAGATGCGTAAGAGATAATTTTTTCACTGTATAATCTCATCAAACTTAACCAAAATAGTTTACGGTAATAATCAAATAATCTTTTTTTTTTTATAATGGAATGCGACAAATATTTTCTCCCATCGAGCACGACCTATATAATAAAAAAAAAGTAAAATGTTCAAGGCACCAAGAATACGAAGACCGTAGGAAGGCAAAATGTAACTCAGTTTCATCAGATATTTATGGCGCTATAGCAAATAAAAGATATAATTCTGTTGCGACTCGGTGAAAATACGGAAGCAGAGGAATATGCGAAGCGGGAGCGGAAGAGGAAGAGAACGGGTAAATAAATAGCGTGAGGAGGAGGAGGAGGAGAAAGAGGAAGGAGGAGAAGGAAGAGCTGGAGAAAGAGGCGAAGGAGTACAAGAAACGTGAAGAAGGAAGAGAGGGAAGTTGAAAATAGAAAATATAAGAATGCGTAAAAGTGAGGGGAATGACACGACAACAGGGGCGGGGAGCAGAGAGCCGGAGACGAAGGAGGAGCTATTCAGGGGGCTGCCAGATCTGAGAGGAAGCGTAAAAAAATGAGGGGGAGACAGGCAAAAAAATGACGATGAGGAAATGAGAGGGACGGTCAAGAGAGGCAAAGGACGGGAGGGGGGGGGGGGGGGGGGGGGAGCGATGAAAAGGAGATGAGAGGACGGGAAGAAAACCGCGGGACGAAGAAAGAAGAGAGAGAAAAGGAAATTAATTTGTTGACGTTGGCGAAAATGGGAATAAAATAAGATAGTGAAAAAAGGGAAATAAATTTAGATATGTAATTCTTAATCTCTTCTTTTTTTGTTTACTTGATTACTCTTACTATGACAGATGGGGGTGCGCTGCGTCTCTGGTTTAGTATAAAATGTAGACCTTGGAAAACAAAGAACCAAAAACAATCTGCAACACGCCACGCCATTAAAAAGAAGCAGAGATAAAAGCCATAAAACAGCGATAAAATTAGATCTAATGGTATGTTTTTGCTGGTATCCTCTTGAAAGAATTTATGCCATAGAAAGAAGGAACATAGGAAAGAGGCTGTTGCAGAGTGTATACTATTAAAAAGAATAAATGAATGAACTCGTTAGGAAAAACAACAACCTCATGATGTACTTGTCGTCTGTCGAGCCTTAAAAACAACCTCATGATGTACTTGTCGTCTGTCGAGCCTTAAAAACAACCTCATGATGTACTTGTCATCTGTCGAGCCTTAAAAACAACCTCATGATGTACTTGTCGTCTGTCGAGCCTTAAAAACAACCTCATGATGTACTTGTCATCTGTCGAACCTTCTTAACTTCATTTGCCAGAACCATCCTATGCAATCGTCTTTATATATATACCTGAAACCTTGATTGGGATAAGCTATTACGTATATCAACAGCTAGAGACGCTATTCGATATGTTTACAGATAAATAACACAGATACTTAAGGATACACACTTTAAACCTTGATAGGAGTAAGTTTGTACATATATCAAGAGCTAGAGACGCCATTTGATATGTTAAGAGGTAAATAACTAAAACACAAAAAACATGAAATAATTAGATAACGGGTCAGAATACACGCAGCGCAGTCAGCAAGGAGGAACAGAAACCGGTGTCATGTCCCCCTTGAGATGAGTGAGCCGGGCGCCTCCTTCGCTCGACTCTGAATGAGGTGATGAGTAAGTCTTGACCTCACTCGTTACCCTGCCCCGGCCTGGCGAGCGAGGCGGCGGAGCAGGAGGAGCGGGGAAAGAGGAGATGGAGGAGGAAGACTAGGATGCTCGGCTCTGAATATTTGCGCGTAGAATCGTTGAAATGAGACTGGCAGACGCTGAGCAGAAGAGAAACTCATTTTCGTCTTGCCTCCGTTTGAGTCTTTTCCTTCTTGCTTATTTTTTATTTGCAGTTTTTTCTCTTGTTTTGTGGGGAGCGGGTTGGTGGTGGTGATGGACGCTGTGTTGTGTTGTGATGGGACTGTTTTTTGTTTTGTGGGGCTTTGTTTTGTGCGTGTTGTGTTGTGTTGTATTTTTACTTGTCTGACGTTTTTATTCATCTGGCGTCCCTTGTCTTGGGGAAAAAATATTCTCGTCCAGGCAACGCGGAATGATTGAGAAAATGGTCTGTTTAGCATCACACTCTCTTGTTCACCTCTCCCTCCTTCCCTTCCTCCCTTCCCTGCTCTTCCCTGCTCCTTATCTTGCTCCTCCCTTCTTTCCGCTCTCCTGCCTTCCTCTCCTTTGCTCCCTCATCATCCCTGTCTCGCTCTTCATCCCTTCCTTCCTCTCCTTCTCTTGTCTTCCTGACCTCTGCCTCCTCTCCCCTCTATCTTTCCTTTTGTCCTTTTCCTTTCTTTGTCTGATGACGATTTTTGAGGTTCTTTCTTTTGGCCATCTCTCACCAATCATATTGTTAAAAAGCTCTCCCCTCCTCCCTCCTCCATCTTCCCTCCCTCCTTCCTCTCTCCTTCCTCTTTCATCCCCTGAGTGGGAGTTGGCCGCAATGTGGTAATTTTTCACGCTCAGTCTGTCGGCTGATTGTTCCTTCTCTTCTTCGTTTTTATGCCTTTGTCTTCTCGTTATTTTCTTTTATGGCTTTCTCTCGCTGTCTCCCTCCCGTGGTCAGCATCAGGACTCAGCGCATCGGCCGCACTCTCGTCCTTGTCTCTTTGCTGACCGTTATTAGGCAGAGCCGCGGCCTTAGCCTCAGATGCCTCACTCAGCGCCTTCCCCCGCCATCGAACGGTTGAAAACACGGGGCAAGGGACCTGGATTTGGCAACACTACCGTGAAATTAGTGTTATTGATTCTTTGAGTGAGGAGTGAGGGTCGTGGAGCAGGGTAGGGAGAGGGAAGAGGGGGAGGAACAAGGGGGAATGGGCAAGATTACAACTACTCCCCGGCGACAACCATTGCTGGCCGGAAACACGCTGGTGAGGCCACGTTATAAGACTCTCGCACTCAGCCTATTGTATTTGCCGATTTCCGACCAAAAACTGTTTCACTCACACAGATAACGGTATGCATTTAGAGTTATCGTTAAAATCGTTAATTATTGATGTATTTTTCAGAGAGAAGCCGGAAAATACTGTGTCCTGAGTTCGATGGTCTGGTAACGCTGTGGTGAAGGCTGTGGGGCTCCAAGTGTTGCGGGGAGCGAGTCTCGAGTGTCGTCTCCTGAAGGTCCTTTGCCGCGAAGTCCCCGAACTCAACCTTCCCGCCAGCTTGTGTTGTCAGAGTATTGGTGAAAACCCCCCATATATTAAAGGCATGTAGATTTGGACGCGTGAGAGAGAGAGAGAAAGAGAGAGAGAGAGAGAGAGAGAGAGAGAGAGGTCTCTCTCTCTCTCTCTCTCTCTCTCTCTCTCTCTCGCACACGTCGTCTCCACGGGTACATGCCATGACAAAGGAGTCTGTGCTGTCCGAGGCGCGGCACAACGTCGGTCCGAAGAGAGAAAACTTATCTTCCTCGTTCCCTCGGTGATATGTGATAAGTACGCCGCTCAATTTTCCTTACCCGGAGAGAGGAAGACCTTGACTCGCTCTTAAATTGCCAAAAAATCAAAATAAAAAGTCGAGGATTATGGCAAACACCAATACCCGCAGCTTCCATTAAGTCGTCAAAGCGAAGGTCCCGAGTCAATCAAGGACATTTTCAGGCGCCATAAAGTTTCTGTCGCCTTTTGAAAGTGTCTTGATCCTCTGGTGGGTGGACAAGTGGGTAGGTGGTGCCGGTGGGTGAGGTAGGTGAGATGGGGTAGTGGGAAGTAAGGTAAGTGGGTAGGTGGGGTGGGGTAGTGGGTAGGTAAGAGGCTGGGTGGGCGGGGGAGTGGGTGACGAGGTGGGTGAATGATCAAGTTTTATCTATTACGTTTTTTCTCTGGTCCTCCATCCTCTGATCCTCCAGTGGGTAGGTAAGGGGTTGGGTGCAAGGGTGCATGTGGGGATGGGCTTAGCAGATGGTGGGGTCTTATCTGTTATTATTTTTCTATTTAGTAATGTGGTGCTGATGCGGCTTCCACTAATGCGATAATGTTACTTCCTTCATTACAGTTTTTATACCTTTTTATGTGGAAAACTCTAACGTGGCGATGCTTCAGACTCAGTTTTCTCCTTTTACTGATTTGGTTGTAGTGACGTGTGGTGTTTTGATTTTCTTTACTGTCTTGGATTGTACTCAATTGTCAGGCACGATCAATTACCAACATTATTTAACTTGTTGTATTTCCTTGGTATGACTGAGATGGCGTTAGAGATTGTGGTATTTGAGGTTGTGGCGTTTACTCTGGTATATCTCTCCCCGTTCATCATTCCTTATACCCTTGGATTGTACTTAAATGTCAGACCAGATCAATTACATATATTATTTAGATTGATGTACTTGCTTGGTATGGCTGTGTGGGGTGGTGTATGACGTTGTGGTGTTTATTCTGGTACATTGTTAATCTTTCTCTATAGTCTCGGATTGTACTTTTATGTCACGTCCTCCTCCAGATCAATTCCATTTATTATATAGGTTGGTGTTGCTGCTTGGTATGGCTGTTTGGGGTTGTGATGCTTGGCGTTGTGATGTTCGAGGTTGTACTGTTTGTTCTGGCGCATCTGACCCTGTTGATCTTTTTCGGGCAATGTATTCCAAGCACACCGGGGCTGGTTAATTATCCGCGAAGTTACCCCTGTCAACTAACGCGCTTGATATGCATTGTGTCGCCTACGTATAGAAGTATCGCTAACATTGCCGCCATCCTTCCTGTTACTCCCATTCCTCCCCCTCTAACCTACATTATCATTATTATATATTTATCTTTCACTCACTCCCCTTCTTATCTCTACCCCACGTTTTCACTGTCCCCCATCATCTTCATCCTCATAATTTTCTTCATCAGCTTCCTCTTCTTGTTCTAGTTCTTGTTCTTTTTGTCCTTCTTCCTCCTTCTCTTCTTGTTCTCCAGCTTCTTGTTCTTCTTCATCCTTTTCTTTCTCATTTCCCTCTTCTTCCTCCTCCTCCTCCTCCTCCTTCTCCTCCTCCACTTGCAGGCTTTCTTCGCACAATCTTTTGAAATCGGATTGACACTTCCAAGCGTTTATTTCCCTCCAAGTTAGTCTTGCACCAAACTTTATTTCCATTAATAATACAAAGCACTTTATGCACCACGGTTAACGCCTCCTGTCGCTCCTCTCACGGGCTGATGCGCCAAGAGGTTCAAGAGGAAAGTGTCCAACCTGTCAGGCTTTCTCTCTCTCCCCCTCTCTCCTTCGACACCCCGCCCTCTCCTGTGACTCGTTGGCGTGTGTCTTTGCTACGGTCTTTGCTCGATTCCCTTTGTAACGCTTTCGCTGTCAAAGTCTCATAATATCTTAGTTATGGGCTCTCTGTCGGGTCCTCTCCGTTTTCGATTTTCTGTCTGGTAGCTGCTGGTTAGGTTGGTCTTTTTCTCTCTTTGGTCTCAGGTTAATTTATTTTGTAGCTATTCTCGGTCAGGATGTTAAAACGTTCTCGTCCGGGTTTCTTTGTATTCGTGTTTTCTTCGGGTTTTCTGTCTGGCAGCTGCTGGTTAGGTTGTTCTTTTTTTTCTCTTTGGTCTTTGTTTAACGTCCTTTGTAGCATTTTCTCGGTCAGGGTATTAAATTATTCTCGTCCGATTTTCTGTCTTCGTGGGTTCTCCGGTTTTCTCTGTTGGGCAGCTGTTGGTTATGTTGGTGATGTTTTTTGCTACGGCCTTCCTTTACATCTATATAACGTTTCTTCTGTGTGCATCAAAATGTCCTTGTCCTAAAATATTCTCGGCCGATTTGCTGTGTGTTCGTGCGTACCTCGATTATCTCTGTTGGTTATGGTGTTGTTTTTTGCTGTGGTCTCCCTTTACCTCTATATAACGTTTTCCCCGCGTGGCTCAAAAATCCCTTGTCAAACACTCCCGCTAGGGTTTTCTTGTGTTTCCTCTCGGGTTTTCCGCCGAGGACCTGTCGCTTAGGTTGTTGTCCTTTTCGAGTACATGGAAATTATCGGCGAAAATGCGTCCTGCCCGCCGGTACCACAAATCATATCCGGGAAACACCTGGTCACCTTTGTTCTGATAACCGCGAGAGGGAAAATAATGTCTTACTGTTTGGCTCAATCTGTCTCTGGTGCCGTGTTGTGTTGCTTTGTGTTGTGTTGTGTTTTGGCCAACTTGTTTACCGGTGTATTGCAGTCCTTTTGTTTTGACGAGGCCTGGCGTTCGGATCTGTTGGTGTATTACGGTGTTAAGTGAGCAGACTATTGTGTTGCAGTGCGGCCGTGTATTTGTTGATATTTAAAATGGGCCTTTGCGGTGGTGGTTTTGTGGTGGCCTGATGTGAGAATGTGTTGTGGGTTCGTTTTGAAATTGATGTGACTTTGGGTGATGTGTATTACTTTGTGTTGTGTTTTGATTTGTGATGGTAATTTATTGGTGGTGATGTGATGTAAGTAGTTCGGTGAGGAATATTTCATGGTGTTGGTTCACTGATGGTGGGTAAATGTTGCGTGTTTGTGTTGTTAAAAATGATGTATTGTGTGCAAACATTGTGGTGTTGCGCATGTGTCGGGTTGCGGTAAAGTGTATAGAGAATTACGTTTTATCATGTACTGCTGTGTATGGGCTTTGTACGTTTGTTTGGCTCGTGTGTGTGTGTGTGTGTGTGTGTGTGTGTGTGTGTGTGTGTGTGTGTGTGTGTGTGTGTGTGTGTGTGGGTGTATGTATGAATATGAGTGTGCACGCGCATGTTGTATGGGTGATAAGTGTTCCAAGTGTTGTGCTGGAAGTGTTGTGGTGCGAGGTGTTGCTTTGTGTGTTTGGCAAGGTTCCTAGGGGAGGGTGAGCCACTCAGAAATTCAACAATGGAAATGGATCACCATATTATTAGCATCTGCAAATTAGATCTTTGCGAGGACCTGAATATCGACCTGCCCGGCTTCTATTCTTATGTTTTTCGTTTTCGTCCGACATTCAGTCATCACGTTCTGTATTTCTATTATTTTCTTCACCAAGGAGGTTCCGATTTCGGTGCTGTTTCTTTGTTTATTTGTCTATTAGCAGGATTACGCAGATAACTACCTGGTCAATTCATGAAATTTGGTGGAAAGATATAGCATCGCCCAAGAAAATATTCAATAACATTTTGGAATCATTCGATGAAAACTGACAATGATGGTGAATGGATGATTGGAAATTGAATGATTCCATGAATGATTCAATAACTCAGGGAGCCGTGTGGAACAACCCGCCTGTGTCTGGGGAGCCGACAATGAGTACTTCGTGTGGGTAACTGAAATGGTTGGGAATTGGTGAGGTCCAGAGCGTAAGAGTTTTTAATGAGTACCCGAAGCGGCCGGGAGAGTGTTTTTTGGTAAGCAGAAATGGCACTGTGGGGCTCTTGTTATTATGGAGGTCTGCAGTCTCCGAACGCTTTTTTTTTTTTAATCATCACATGGAGTCTAATATTCATTTTATTCTTAATGAGTGGTATTATTTTAAGTATATTCGTTTTTGAGAGGCCTGTTACCAGTGACCATCGACTTCTTTCATTCTCTGTAATCGTATTTTTGTTTTCGTTTACCGTTCTTTTTGTCTTTGATTTCCTTCTGTTCTCGTCTCATTTTTCTCTCACAGAGCCATCCTTTACTTCCTGATACCTTTTAGTCTTGTGTTTCCTTTCTCTTCTTTTCTTCCTTTTTCTTCTTCCTTCCTCTCCCCCGTTCGGGTCGCGCCCTTCTTGCCGTCTCCTCACGCAGCCTGCGCCGTGGGTGTGAGCCGAGCCGGGCGGGGACGTGTCATGTTCACCCTCTATTGTGCCGCGTTTGGTCAGGTCCTCCACGCGACGCCCCGGGATAATGATACACCGCTCGAGGGAGGAGGCTTAGGCAAGGGGGGATACATTGTCCGCTCGTAATATCCTGTTGTGTGATGATACAATAGTTGGAGAAAGAGGAGACGGAGAGGAGCAGGAGGGGCGAGGAGAGGATGTGTGCAGGGAGAGAGAAACAGAGGGACAGACCTACTTATGGAGAGGGGAATGCGACGGGCCGGTACCTGGGCCGTGGAGGACGCCCTTGAGAGTAGTGCTGAGGGGCGATGCTGTGTAGGGAGTTAGTTAGCAGAGTACCGCTTCACAATGCGAGGAGGGCGGCGATGCGAGGACGAGGGAGGGAAGTGTTCCGTTACGCCTCGCCAGCGGTGGAAGGTGAGGACACGAAATCCACCTTTAAGCCTTCGCGTCAAAGGAAAGCGAAAGAAAGAAAAAGTCATATAATTTGGGAGAAATACGCCTGTAATCTGTCGCCCGGCGTATTATCCGACAGAATGAATGGAGGCTGATTAGCTCAGGCCTAATCACCTCGACAATAACTAATGCTTATTGATTTGCTTCTTACCGGCGAAAATATCTGACTGCGCTCTGTGTGTGTGTGTGGAGATCCCGAGGGACTGATTCGGTGCCTCGCGCGGCTTTCAGAACTCAGTAAAACGCTTTTCAGTCACGAAATTCAAGCGAAACGACCAATCGCGTCCGCGCCTGAAATATTAGGACGGAAACCGGTAGGAACACCAAGCTTCAACCTGGAATGAGAGCGAGAACGCGGATATGTGGCAAAGAACGAAGACAAAGTACATGGCGAGGACGAGGTGTGGAAAAGGCATGAGCACAAAGATGAAGGTTTGAGGACGATGCTGGTGCAGAGAAAGCAGACGAAAACCATGGAAGTGTGAAGGATAAACACGAAGGCAAAAGAGAGGGAATGAAAACAGGAAAGATAACGAGGGTGGAAAAAAGAGATTACGAGGGTGAGGGTTTAAGGACGACGATGACAAAGAAGATGGAAAGGAGAACGCCTGGTAAAGATAATAACGAAGCAAAAGAGAAAGGAAAGGAATGAAGAGAGTAAAGACAACACTGAGAGCAAGGACGGCGGTGGGGAACAGAAAGAGGACAAATGGCAGAAGTGAATTCACGAACAGAGGCGAAAGCGAAAGGAAGCGACGAGAGTGAGGACAAGGCTGAGGAAGAGAACGATGACAGCAACGAAGACCGGGGCTGGAAGTGAGGGCGAGGGTCCAATGCAAGGCGGTGACCGGGAAGGAACAATCTCCTCCAGGGAGTAGATAACAAAAAGTTTTGGCCGGGAACTTTATGTAAACAATGAATAATGGAATCGAGATGGATGGAAACAATAGACAGAGGGGGAAGGAGTCCAAACAAATTGAATAGAGGGGTTGAGAGGGGAGCCACAGGAGGGTAAGTGAGGGGAAGTGCGGATGGATGAAGGGAGGAAGGGTCGGAGGAGAGAGGAAGAGAGAGGGAGCGAGAAGGGAAGAATACGGTAAAAGTCATAAGACGTAAAGTTAATGGGGAGAACTCGTAAGAGGGGAGACAAAGGACTGAGAAACATGTTAGTGGAGAGAGAGAGAGAGAGAGCTGGAGGGAGAAAAAGGAAAACTGGAGAGAGAGAGAAAGAGGGAGGGAGGGAAGAAAGACTGCTGGCTGGGCTGGACGAGGGGAGGCAAGGAGGGGTTATGGAAGAATAACGAGAGAAAAATTGATTTCCCTCCGTGATTGTGCAGAGAAAGGACACGGAGGGGACGGAGAGGAAGAAGGAGAGAATGGGAAGGACAAGGGAAAGGGGACACACATAAACACAGGGGCGAAGTAACATTATTATCTCCCCCTCAGGCAAAACCTTCCTCAAGCTCGCCTCTCCGCACTCTCCTACCTTCCACTTCTCTGAGCATTTCCGTCATAATCCCCGCCTGTCTGTCTGTCCCCTTCGTATATGTCTCCTCTCCTCTCGTCTCCTCTCGTCTCCTCTTCTCCACTCTCCTTTCTCTTATCCTTTTCTCTACTCTTATCGTTTTTATACGCCATACGGTCCTCTCTTCTTTCTTTACTTCTCCTCTTCTCTCCTCTTCTTTCCTTTCTTCTCTTCTCTCCTCTCCTTTCTCTTCGCGCTACACTGTCCATATTGTTAAACATTTTGGTCTCACAGCACACACATTTGACAAGCATTTCGTAGGAGCTTGGGGCATTTCCGGAGGTAGTTTTATGGCCCTGTTGGTAGTTTGACCCTTCTTTTGTACCATGAACCCACATAAACGCATATTAGAACGCGATTGAGCTCCTTTTTCGGCCTTTGGAATAGTTGACGTGAGAGTTTGAAACGTCTACAAATACCCAGATCTCTTTCTCTTTCTCTCTCTGTCTCTTTCGCTGTCTGTCTGTCTCTCCGTCTCTTCTTTTTTTTATTTTCCCGTTTTATCTTTTAGTCTTTGATCGTTTTATGATTTTTATTTCGTCCTTTTAACTTGGTCAGGATTTTTTAATTTTTTATTCTTCTAGTTCACTTTGCTCTCAATAACTTTTTTTTTCTTTTTTTGGTTCTTTTTTTATTTGCTTTCTCATTTTACGTAGCTTTATTTTTTTGTCTTCTTTTTCTTGATTTTTTTTTGTAGTTTCTCTTCTCCAGTTTTCTCTATTTGCTTCCTCTTCTTTTTTATTATTTTTTTATCTTTTTTTTTTCCTTTGTCTCGTTTTTCTTGCTCGCTTTTTTACTGTCCTTTCTCTCGTTTTCTCAATGTCTGCTTTTTTTAATTTCCTACTTTTTCTTTTAATGTTCGTTTCGTCTTTCTTCGTCCTCTCTCGCCTTTTCTCCCTCGTGATTTCTCTCTGTTCCTCTTCCTCCTCTTCCTCTGCATTCTTCTCCGATATCTCCTTTCCTATGTCCTCTCCTATCCCTCCTCTTCTCTTCTCGATTTTTCTCTTTTTCTCCTTTCTTTTCTGTCTTCTTTGTTCTGTTAATCCTCTTCTTCCTCTTTCTCGCATGTTTCTCCAGTTTTCCTTTCCCAGCCAATCCTATTTTCACGCCTCCCTTTCCGGTCCTTTCTTCTATCCTTACTTCTCCTTTTCTTCCTCTCGGCTCCTCTTCTCCCCTCTCCTTTCTTTTATCCCTTTCTCTTCTGTATTTTTCTAATTTTTATACGTCGTAAGGTCCTCTTTTTTTATCTCTCTCCTCTCCTTCTCTCCTTTCTTCCTTCCTCTCGGCTCCTCTTCTCTCCTCGCCTTTCTCTTATCCTTTGCTCTTCTTTACTTCTCTCTTTTTTTTATACGCCTCTCGACTCCTCTCCACTCCTACTCTTATTTCCTCCCATCTCCACTTCTTTCCTCGCCTTTCTCGTATCCCTTTCTCCTCCATAAGACCAAGAGGCTTTCCCCGGTGCAGCCTCGAGCCGTATAGCCCGAGATAAGGGTCGCGGCGGAGGGCACATCATAGCCACGCAAGAAAAAAAAAAAAAACATGTCAAGGAAACAAGAAACAGTTAACCTGGGCATTTTCCGCTTCCACGGCGTCGTTATGGTGAGTATCGCGCAACATCGTCCTGGAGTGAATACAACGCCTTAAAAGCTCTGAAAAAGGCTGCGTCAAGGAGAGAAAAACGTGTTGGATTTCCTTTGCTTTTTTGAGTTTTGAGAATACGCCGTTACGTCAGAACGATCCCATGCGGTGGCGGGTCATCTGGTGAAAGTGTTGCCTGAGGAGATCAAGGACGCTGAGACGTTCTAACCTCCGTTGTGAGTTATGATGAAAAGTATTGACAGTGTGGCGAAGAAGGTCATGATGTCGGTCTATAGCAAATCGTGAACACACACATACACACACACACACACACACACACACACACACACACACACACACACACACACACACACACACACACACACACACACACACACACACACACAGTTGTAACATTAACTTTCTATTTATTTCCTTTTGTTCGTATTTATTCTTTTGTTTTGTTACAGTAAGGTGATAGTCAAAATCCGAAACTAAAAAAAAAAAAAAAGTAATAAAACACTCCACACGCCCTACCTAATGTGCCGGAAGGTGTCATGGGACCTATAATTGAAAAAAAAAAATCTATCAAACAATTTCTGATTAATGAAACCATATGTCGACTAATTATTATCAACAGTGGTATCAGTTAAGAGGAAGAGGTGTCATGCTCTACTAATTATAAAGCCATGCGTTTTAATAGGATTCAGCTTTGCACCCCACTGATTACACAAAGCATTAACATTCAAAATATCACCTCCCGGAGTGCTGGTAGCCTGGATTCTATTAACACGGAGGTAATAGGTGCACGTAATGAGGTGTCATCAACGCGGCACGTATTTGACGCCAAACGAATCGAAAAATCGGCAACGCAGAATATATAAGAATAATTAATTAATTAAAACCATTATTTCTGCTATATCAAAATGTGTGCTGATGAAACCAGGTGTTTATTTCAAATACACACACACACACACACACACACACACACACACACACACACACACACACACACACACACACACACACACACACACACACACACACACACACACACACACACACACACACACACACACACACACACACATCATCATCATCATCATAATCATCATCATCATCTTTCTATTTTCTATAAGCAGAGTATTGAGTTTATCCTGATGTCAGCGGTGGAAAGATCGGTCTGCGAAATGATCTGCACATCTCACGTTCCATTCGAGTGTTGTTGACCCAGATATTTTGACGCCGGACCAAAAGTTTTCCAGTTGGACATTTAAGCGTCTGGAAATTGAAAAATGGTGCAAACGTGTGTCATGCTTTCTGACGCATTTCGCAAACATTTTCACAAACATAAGGCTTCAGTATACAGAAAACAAAGGAATAAAAGAAATAAAAATGGAAAGTAAGGTCAGGTTCTATAAATCTTTCAAGGGAAAAACGGTATTGCGTCGCATTCATTACCGCTAACCTGATAGGGGGAAGGTAATTTCTTGGTTAGATATGAGAATGATTTTTATAGAACTGCGGAATAAGACTTACATAGCAGCTGCAAACAAAGCATGTGAGCGAGGCCTAAGTTGGAATTTGCAGTGATGGATTTATACCGTGTGTGTTGCCATATTCTGTTTTTACCTCCTAAAATAATAGCCGCCAACAGTCGCCCCGTTGCGTTGTCTGGGCAATAGTTATTTTGGTTTTCCGCAGCATGAAAGAAAAGAAGAAAAAAACAAACACGTAACGAAAGGGAATAGATGTGGGACGGAATTGGAGGTGTTCAACTGCGGCAATATCACCAAACTCGATTCTAAAAAGAAATTAGGAAGAAGATGGGGGCAGTAAGAGGGAAAAGAGAGAATTGGCTAGGGAGGAGAACACCAACCTGCTCTTCCCTCCAGAGGACCAACTTTTTCATCTCTTTTTCTCTTCTCTTCTTATTCTTTTCTTCTCTACGTAGTTTGATCTTATAGCGGGTAAAGACTGGGACGTGAGAAGAGGAAGGAAAGGAAGGAAAGAAGGAGAAAAAGGACGAGAGGGAGGACGAAAGATCAGAGAATAAAGTTGGGAAGGTAGAGAAAAAAATATCGGAGGAAAGGAAGGAGAAAAGGAACAAGGAATAAGTGTTAGAGGAAGGGAGGAGGAGGATAAGAGAGGAGAGGGAGGGAAAACACACACACACACACACACACACACACACACGAGAGAGAGAGAGAGAGAGAGATTATGAACATGTTTGAGCCTGACCACTAAAATGAGTTCATCTTTTGCTTGTCATAGGAATTTAAAATATCCTTCGTTTAAAACATGTATCTTAGCTGCAAATGAAGAAAAGGAGGAAGAGGAGGAGGAGGAGGAGGAGGAGTGGGGCGGGAGGAGAAGGATCAGGAGTTTTTCTTGGAACTTGCAATTTTTAGCGTAGTCTGTCCTGCATAGGCTTAAAGTAGCTCATAACTGAGAGGCAAATTTTCAATATCTGGTTGTGGCAGTTACCTAATTACAAATCTTTTCTTAAAACCGAAGCTTGGTAGAGGATTAGGCGATGCTTGAATTTCCTCCTCTTCACTTCATCTTTCCTCTTAATCCATCTCCTCCTCCTCCTCCTCCTGCTCCTCCCGCTCCTGCTCCTCCCGCTCCTGCTCCTTCCTTCTTCTGCCCCTCCGTTAACTTTTTCTTTTTGCTCTCTTCTTTTGTGTTAAGTTCGTCTTTAGTCTTTTCTTTCTCTTATTCTCGTCAAGTGTTCTTTTTTTTAACATTATTTGGATTGGTTTTGTTTTTGTTTCTCCTGTTCTTGTCCATAATCTTTTTCCTTCCTTGTCACATTTAGCCTTCCTATATTTTTCTTCCCCTCTTCCAATTTTTCCGACCTCACTTGTCACGTTTTCCTTGCTGTCTCTCTTTTTCGAATTGTTTTTCCTCGCGCCAACTTGTATTCATGGTCTTTCTTACCTTCTCTGCCTATTTTCCAACTACTTCCCCTTTCCTTCCTATTTTTTCATTCCCTCTTCCAATTTTTCTACCTCGCTTGTCACATTTTCCTTGCTATTTCTATTTTTCCGATTGTGTTTCATCGCGCCAACCTGTATGTATGGTATATACTTTCTTACCTTCTCTGCCTCTTATCCACCTGCTTTCCCTTTCCTTCCTAGTTTTTCCTTCCCTCTTCCAATTTTTCTACCTCGCTTGTCACGTTTTATTTGCTATCTCTCTTTTTTTGATTGCATTTCCTCGTTCCAACCTGTATGTATGGTATTTACTTTCCTACCTTCTCTGTCTTTTCTCCACCTGCTTTCCCTTTTCCTCCTTTTCCCTTCCCTCTTCCAGTTTTTCTACCTCGCTTGTCACGTTTTATTTGCTATCTCTCTTTTTTTGATTGCATTTCCTCGTGCCAACCTGTATGTATGGTATTTACTTTCCTACCTTCTCTGTCTTTTCTCCACCTGCTTTCCCTTTTCTTCCTTTTCCCTTCCCTCTTCCAGTTTTTCTACTTCTCTTGTCACGTTTTATTTGCTATCTCCCTTTTTCCGCCAACCTCTATCGCCTTTCCTTTCTTGCCTCTTTTTCAGCTGCTTCCCCTTTCCTTCCTTTTCCCTTTTTCTCTCACCCCACTCGCCCCTGTGTGCTCTGCTTTTCCGTGCGTATATTGGGTCTGTGTTTCATATTCAGTTTAGATATACCATTTTCTTTTATCTTTCCCACTTTCATATCCCCCCCGGCGTTGAGGCATGTCCCGCACCCTTCCTCTCTCGCTCTGTTTCCCTCTTTTTCCCTGTCGTGTTGTCCGTCGTTTGCGCCTCCGAGCCTCTTTTGCGTCCCCTCTTTTCCTGTCGTGTCGGTGCCGTGTCTGTCTTGTTCCTCCGCTGTGCCTACTTAGAGAACAGCCACTCGTTCATGTTGCCTTCCACCTCGCCTGGCCACAGAACATGCAGGGTTTCTTGTTTTATCGAGGTTCTTGTGATTTGACATTTTGAGGCTACGTGGTGAGGTCTTACAGCCCCTACGAAGTGTGACGTCACATTGGAAATAAGCTTCTCTATTTTTTTATTAGCAAAGAATTACATAGAAGCGACAGGAGAATGCATGCTAGCGACAGTGTGGTGATGTAATTCAAATATTGCGTGATAGCTTTGATTGTCACGTCGCTTTTAATCCTTTTGTATTAATTACGCTGGTGTTTTATCATTTATGCTTTTTCATCCTTTTTTTTTTTAATTCCATGTGTCCAAAAAGGAAAATAAATGGTCATTGCGCTTTCCTTTACCTCTATAGTATGTCAGACAGTAACTGATGATTGTGGACCTTGCAAAAAAAAAAAAAAAGAGTACGTAACAAGTTGCTCTAAATGTGATGTTCTTGTACTCTATCCGCTTCTCCTTTGGGCTCAGCTGGTCTGGCGAGTCCCCGGTGATTTGTTGCGAGCCCAAAGATACGAGAGATACGCCTTCGAGGAGAGTTTCATTTCCAAGGCAGTGTTCGCTGATCCCTTGCTGCCCGCCCTGCCTTCTTTGCTCGTCTGGCCCTCTTCTCCTCTCTCCTTCCCTCCCTTCCTTACTCTCCCTCTTGTTTTCTCTTCCCATTGTTCTCATTCTCTTAATTCTCCCTTTTCCAACTCTCTAATGCTTCCATCTCCCTTCTCCACCCTCTTCTATAACTCACTCTCCCTCCTCATTTTCTTCCATTCGTTTCCTTTACATATTCTCTCCCTTCACCCTTCTCCCTCTCTCTCCTGTGTCCCCATTACTTTGCCCCCTTTTTCAGTTCCCTCTCTCTTTCCCTTCTTCTCTCCCTCACTTTCCCTCTCTCTATTACTCTCTCCCCCTTTCCTCGCCTCTCAGCGCCTTGTCTTACAGCTCTTTTAGTTTCCTGTAGTTTATTGGCTCGGTGGTCATCCTCTTTTTCCTTGTGACCTTTCAGTTTTGTCTCTTTTTGAGGACGTATTTTGTGTTTGTGTCGTGTCTGTCTCTTGCACTTTTTCGGTCTGGTTTTCTGTTTGTATATAGTTGTCATTCGTTTTTTTTTTTAGTATCGCCTTAGTTCTTTTGTCCGTCTGTCTTTTTGTTTATCTGTTTATATTTTCGTATCTGCGTCATTCGAGTTGTTTTCTTTAACGCTCAGCATCCATCCTCTCATTCCCTGTCTCTCTTCCTCCCTCATTCCATAATCTCTCACTTCGCAGCCACGCTCATTCCCTCCACTGCCTCTTTCCCCTCATAAAGATAGTATCCTCTCGCCATCAGCCATCTCCCCCTCCTCCCTCCTCTCTGTCTCTCTCCCCTTCCTCCTCCCTCCCCCCGAAATGATCACTTTTCCTCCCCCTTTCTCCCCAAGCTGATAGGATCACCCTCACCTTCTTCTTTCCCAGCTCCCTCCTCCCTCCCTGCCCATAAAGAAGACTCCCCCTCTCCCCTCTCTCTCCCCACTCTCTCCTCTCCCCTCCTCCTCTCCCTCCCCTATCGCTCTACAGCCTCACATTTTTCGAGAGAATTGAATCTCTCCCTTCCCTCAGACCGACTTCCCGTCATCAATGCTCGTAATGAAGGACTCTTGGCTCCTCTTCTCATTTTCTTCCTCCTCCTCCTCCTTTCCCTCCTCCTCCTCCTCCTCCTCCTCCTCCATTCCAAATCTTGTTCTTCTCCTCCTTGTCCTCCTCCTCTTCTGCTTTACTCGCCTCCCCTACCAGCAGACTTAACTGGCCTCCATTCTTCCTTTCTGTATTTAATCACTTCTCCTTCCTTTTCCTTTCCCCTCTTCTCTTCCTCATTCTACTTTTCTTCTCCTACGCCTCTTTGCCCTCCTCCTCTTCCGTTTTCCTTCCATCACCTACCAGCAGACTCAACTGGCCTCCCTTCATTCCCTTCCTTCTTTTTCTTGTTCTACTCATTTATCTTTCCTTTTCTTTTCCTTCCCCTTTTCCTCCTTGTCCTTTTCCTCTCCTGGTCTTCTCTCCCCGCCTACCAGCAGACTCAACTGACCACCTTCCCTTCTTCCTTTTATTCTTTCATCATTTCTCCTTCTTTTTCCTTAACGTCCCATTTCTCCTCCTCCTCCTCCTCCTCCTCCTCCTCCTCCTTCAGTCCTTCTCCTACTCCTTGACCTCAACTGGGCTCTCTTCATTCTTCCTTTCCTTCTTCCATCATTTCTCCTTCCTTTTCCTTTCTTTACCCTTTCTTCTTCTCCTCCTCCTCGTGCTCTCTCCTTCTACCTTCCCCGCCCGCCTCTCTCTCCCACAAGTCACCTCCTCTGACCTCCAATCGCACACACTCTACTGGAAGTCGTTATATATTTTTTTCTTATGTCCCTAGCCTTTCCCTGGACCTTCTGGAACTGGTCACTGGTCACTGCTCTCTCTCTCTCTCTCTCTCTCTCTCTCTCTCTCTCTCTCTCTCTCTCTCTCTCTCTCTCTCTCTCTCTCTCTCTCTCGGAATTGCTAAAGATTTTAAAGGGGAAACAGCGCGTGCATTAGCAAGCATCTATAAGGGAGTCACTCTGGGGGTGGAAGGGTCACTCTGAGGGCCTCTGCCTCACTCCCGTGTGCGAGGGAAGCGACGACGTGATCCGCGGACGTAAGCACAGACCAATTAACCTGTCCTTCGGGGTCTTCAAACTTCTAATCGCCATAATTGGATGCATTATGAGAATTATCCGAAGAACCTTTGATATAATGACAAACCGTGGATTAAAACGATAACGACGTCAACTCTTCTTTTTAATTTTCTTTAGAGTGATTAAACTATTTCACTTCTTCCCAGAACCGCAATAAATTTTTGAACGCGTTTCATCGGAGAGAAAAAAACCCGACTCATATCGAAAACTGGTGTAAGCGTTTTTTGTCAATTACCTTTATGGCTCACCCGCCGCTCCTCTCGGGAAGTGGTCGTTATCAGACTCGCTGGACCCCGGTCACCTGAGACTTCCGTCCCCTTAATACCTTACCCGCTGAGGCCGCGAGGGGGAGTCGTAGACGAGGCTGGGGCTCCATACGAAGGGTGCGCTCTTAGTACTCAAAGCCCCTTGCGTTGAGCTTCAGCGCTCGACGCAACTATTTTTCCGTGGTTTTATACTTTACTTTTTTGCTTTCCACTCTTTCACAAAATCCTTCCGAACATTGGAGTTTAAGATTCATGGTTTATTGTTTGTCTTTTACTGGCCTGTGGTAGGATACCATCAATATAGCAATATCTATGACTTTCATTATTATTTAGCTCCTGGCTCTGTGATGAGGAACTGATTGTTGCAGCAGTGAAGATGATTCCCTCGCCACTGGGGTCAGACGGTCAGAGAAACCTGGTAAAAGTTTAGCATACCTAAATCATTGGTTAGCTGCGAAGCGAATGTGATAAAATTTAACTGCTGAAGTTCCATGAATCACCTCCACACATCATGGCGCATCTTTGTCCTCACCGCCCTTATTTAAACACCACAATTGAAAATAAAACCTTTGCGTCGCGTTTGGCAGCGACACACCAAATAAAACGAATAATTCTCTCTACAAGCATACATTCCAAACAACGAAGTATTTGCGACGCATGTGTCAAGTTATTTAAAAGTGTATCAGGTAACATTGAAAATACGGCATTTATTGGCGGAATGAGTGAGCGACTCGCACAATGGCAGCCAATGTGACTAATTAATTTAGACTCACCGTATTGTAGGAGAGCGGGGCACGCGTAGCTGGCTATGGCCCGGCTCTGTGATGCAATACAATTAACTCACCTGAAAACAATCTTGATCGTACCTGTCCCGAGCACACGTCCAACAAAAGCTAAATCAGTACCGTCAGCTCAGGTAAATTCAGTGTGGGGATCACCTTTAATCAACGAAATGGTCCGTGTGTCCCGTAATTCTACGTAGGTGAATTTAACTTGTTTTTCGTCCCATTTTCCGTGTGTATGTGTGTGTGTGTGTGTGCTCGTCTGTTTACTTATTTAAGCATTTATTTATTCATTTTGTGTGTGTATGTATCAGAGAGAGAGAGAGAGAGAGAGAGAGAGAGAGAGAGAGAGAGAGAGAGAGAGAGAGAGAGAGAGAGACACAGACAGACAGACAGACAGACGGGCATAAAAAAGAAAAGAGCAAAGCGATGTGGTGGACTGAAAAAACAGAGAAAAAAATGCAAAAAAAAAAATACACCGGTGAAACAAAAAGGTCAGAGAAAAAAACAAAACAAATAAAAATGACTACAGAACAAGAAGCCGAAAGTGGCGGTTTTTGCTCCGGTCACGAGAGAGAGAGAGAGAGAGAGAGAGAGAGAGAGAGAGAGAGAGAGAGAGAGACAGAGACAGAGACACGGACAAATAGACAGACAGGAAGAGAAAAAAGATAAAAAGTTACAGTATCCCCACATTTTCTTCGGCTGTGTCCTCTTATCCTGGCGCCCTCTGTAGCAGGCACGGCGCTGGGAGGAGCTCCTGAGGGACAAGGAAGCAGAGACAGCCAAGAACCTCCCTGTCTGGCGCTATACCTCGGCCGCAGGAAGGAAGGAGAGCCGGAAACAGAGAGAGAGCGCGAGAGGGAGAGGGAGAGGGAGAGGGAGAGGGAGAGGGGGAGGGGGAGAGCCACGCCCACACAGTTAGCAGTTAGATAGGCAGACAGATAGGCAGCGAAAGTGTATTCATTGCGGAAGGAAACGATTGCATGGTAAGAGGGATTTGGCAGCGAGAGAGAGAGAGAGAGAGAGAGAGAGAGAGAGAGAGAGAGAGAGAGAGAGAGAGAGAGAGAGAGAGAGAGAGAAGAAGAAAGAAAGAGAAGGAAAGAAGCAAAGAAAGAGAAAGAAATAAGGAAAGAAGGAATGAAATACAAAAAAGGTAGAAAGAATGAAAGAAGGAAGAAAGGAAGGAAGGAAGGAAAGAAAAAGAGAGAGAGAGAGAGAGAGAGAGAGAGAGAGAGAGAGAGAGAGAGAGAGAGAGAGATGCAATAGGTGTAAAGGTGAATTGTTACTCTCACGTTCGTTTGGAAATAAAGTTATCTATCCGGTCTGCATTCAGAGTGACAGTGATGTACGGTGGTCGCTACTGTGTGTGTGTGTGTGTGTGTGTGTGTGTGTGTGTGTGTGTGTGTGTGTGTGTGTGTGTGTGTGTGTGTGTGTGTGTGTGTGTGTGTGTGTGTGTGTGTGTGTGTGTGTGTGTGTGTGTGTGTGTGTGTGTGTGTGTGTGTGTGTGTGTGTGTGTGTGTGTGTGTGTGTGTGTGTGTGTGTGTGTGTGTGTGTGTGTGTGTGTGTGTGTGTGTGTGTGTGTGTGTGTGTGTGTGTGTGTGTGTGTGTGTGTGTGTGTGTGTGTGTGTGTGTGTGTGTGTGTGTGTGTGTGTGTGTGTGTGTGTGTGTGTGTGTGTGTGTGTGTGTGTGTGTATGTGTGTGTGTGTATTTATTTATCCATATGTTTATTTACTGCGTGTATTTGTTCATCTGTTTATGTATTTATCCATTCACTTATTTATTACGTGTGTGTGTGTGTGTGTGTGTGTGTGTGTGTGTGTGTGTGTGTGTGTGTGTGTGTGTGATACATGTATTTGAAAGTTAAGCGTTTAAGCTCTGGAGGTAAAAAAAATCATTGAGGAGCGAGAGCGAGGAAAAAGCATTTATAAAACCGAATATTGGGCAGGGCGAAAAATAAAATCATTCGTTTAAAAGAAGTAAAATACGATGGACCGAGGAAACGAGGCTTAGGAGGAGGACTGACAGAAAAAGGAGAAGGAGGAGGAGGAGGAGGAAGTGAAATATCGTAGGGAATGAAAGGAGAGCGAGAAGAAGGAAAAGAAGATAAAGTAGAAGTGAAGTGGAGGAGAAACACCGTGATAACTTGCAGAGCGAAAACGAAAAGGAAGAGTGAAGAGCCGAAGAAGAAAATGACAGCGAATAAAGCACGGGCTTGGACAGAGATCAAAAACGAAAACGGTGGAAAAGTGAAAAAAAAAGAGAAAAAGAGACGGATAGATACAGCAGCCGCGCAGAAACCTTAGGCGCCAATAAACCATCGCTATAACCATGTCAGTGAAGCCCAACGTTAGTGAAATAAAAAAAAGGTAGTCGATATAGGGGAGGCGAGGAAGAGAGAGGGTGCTGCTACCTAAATTGGGGTGGAAAGAGATAAAAGAAGTAAAAATACCCTTCAGCGTGGATAAAACTGCTTTTGTTTTCTCCCCATACATGATTATAGGGAGAACCAAGAGACAGAGGTCGTGAGAGGGGGGTGTCGCGTCGGGGAGAGAGAGAATGCTGCCTCTAAAAGGGTGAAAATTGGTCCCTTTACCCCCCAAAACGTGTTAAGGTGGCAAACTCCAAGCCCTTAAGCCTGGCAGCGCCCCTCCTGAGGCTCCCCTGAAGAGATAAGTCAGCCCCTCTGTCGATATTAGGGCGCCGCTCCATTGTCCGACGGTCAGGACGACTTGGGGGACGAAGAATGCTCGCGAGTTTTCTGCCGTTTATATTTGACTCTGGAGAACTTCTTTGCGCCTTGGAATTCGATCAACGTGGGTTCGCCGAGTCTGCGGGTAATGCTGACGGTAAATTTGATGAAAAGGTATGTTTCGTGGGTTTTCTTCACAAGACTTTTCTCATTCTGGTCTTGATAGAACGTTTGTTTACTTTATTTGTAATTTTATCATCTCAGTAATGGAACGGCCTTATATATTTGCAGCACTGATGTTTGTTTATGAGAGGAAGTCATTCATAGGCAAGGATTTTTTTTATTAACTATTGAAATTTTGCCGCACCATTTAACCCACAGGAAATCAATCGCATTCAGCGTCTAATTGTTTCGTTCCTCTCTCGAACACAAACTCCTAGTGAGCCGTGCCCTCAGTAACTCGCTCTGGAAAGGCTCATGCTCCTCGGATGGGGTGGAATTGCCTGTGGAATGAGGTAAAGGTTGATAATCAGGGCACTAAATCTCGGTGATAGAAGATGTGATTCACGAGCTGGAATCATTTCGTTCATCTATATCGCAAGATAAATGAGCCATTCTATCAACGCCCGCTTTCGCCTGTCACTCGCAAGCTTTTGGCCCCACCAGCACGCGGGTTTCATGCGGCTCCGCACCACTGAGCCTCTGAACCGCTCCGCTGCTCTTCCCCAGGAACTCGATGATCGGAGCGTATGTGACCTAGTACAAGGCCTCGTTACCTGGCATCTCCGCTGAGCTTTACTGTCGCTGTTGTGAGCTCTCTGATGCTGAAAATCCCAGCTTGAGAGAGAGAGAGAGAGAGAGAGAGAGAGAGAGAGAGAGAGAGAGAGAGAGAGAGAGAGACATAAAAGCATGATTGTTGGCACCATTATTATAGGTCCACATGCACCACCTCTGAGGAGCTTTAGTGGGCGCTGGGTGACAGAGACAGATAACCATAGTACAATTTTATATACGAGAAAACGAAACAGAAAACCAAAATTGAGCGGTAGTTGTTATATTCCTCCAGTAATCTTCGTCAGCGGGAGAGGTAAGAAGGGAGGAGAGGAGCGTGAACGGCGTCGAGGGAGCAGAACGACCAACCCTTCGCGCCCATTACCCCCGCCGTGTATGGCCGCCTCGCCCCCCTACCCCCCTCCCCCGCGGCCTCCTCCACTGCTATTACCAGATCATAATTACGTCCGCTAACGGCCTCGTACCCCGTCATCACGTCTTAATTGGTAGGATTACATATTAGAGCCACCAATCACGCGATGGGCCCGACGATGCCTCCTGCCCGCCCCCCCACCTCGCATCCTCCTCCTCCTCCTCCTCCTCCTCATGCCTACCCACAACCCCCTGCCTCCTCCATCCTCCGCAGCCCCTCCACCCCCATCCCTCCCTCCACACAAACAACCCTTTCACTCGCCACCCCCCCTCCCCTTCCCTCTTCCGTGGCCTCCCTGCACTACACAAAGGGATTGAGGCGCAAAGAAAGAAAAAAAAACACTAATAAAAAAGAATGTATATATTGACGCGCGCTGCTCCGTTGATATTGCGAAGTCTGAGCCGATGTTTCTTTTTTTTTCTCTCTCTTCCTCTTCCTCGTCGTAGTGATTTCCTGGTTTTTTTTTTTTCGTCTTCTTCAATAAGAGGAATATTTGAATTGCAGATTTTGGGATTCATTCATTCATATTTTTTTTTTTATCTTTAAATTGGAATACTGAAGTGGGGAATATTAGACCTCGCACGCTTCTCACACTGTCTTTCCGTCTGTCCCTTCCCCCCTTCTCCTCTGCCCCCCTAATAAAAAAACGCTCTAATCCCACAAAAAATAAGATTGTAGTGAGCCACAACAGTTAACCCATTTTTTGTTTCTACGTCTCGACCAATTATTTCGCGTGGGTCGTCTTGACGGATCAGACGACGTCATCAGGGCAGGACAAGGCCGCTGATGACGGGGCGGCGGGGAGGAAAGGAGGGAGAGAGGAAGGGAGGGAAGGAGGAAAGAGGAAGGACGGAGGGGGAGAGAAAGAAGGGAAGGGGAAGGGAGAGAGGGGAATAGCTAAGGAAGAGGGGAAGGATTGAATAAAGGAAGGGGAAAGAGAGAGAGGGGAATAGCGAAGAAAGGATGGAGGGATGAAACAAGGGAAGGGGAAGGGAAGAGGAGGGAAGGGAGAGAGTGTAATAGCGAAGGAAGAAGGGAAGGATGGAGCAAGGGAAGGCGGCGGGTGTCACGATAAAACTTGCTTTATTATATTTTTCGGAAGTTTTTTTTGTTTTGTTTTGGAGGTAAAACATGTCACCATCTTTTATTTTGTTCTAAACCGTGCTCCATGATTCCTTGCCAGGTGGATTTCGTATATGTTATGTAGAGTAAATTTATATCGACATGATCTCAGTTAGAATTCAATATTCAGCGAGGCCAAGACGATTCAGATTTGATTATCAAAGGGCGAGGAACGGATCACGAAGGACAGTCAAGCCTCAAGGGAGGTAACTCAAGGTGCCTGATCATTAGAAGCGTTACGTGGCTTTGAATGTCCCTGCGGGCGACCTCGTGGTGTGGTGTGAGGCGAGGCCATGAGTGTCAGGCCGGCTCCTCAGACCCCTGCAACACACCCCTCACTCGCCTTGGGTATGACTTTTACTGCAGTGAGC
Source organism: Eriocheir sinensis (assembly GCF_024679095.1). NCBI lineage: Eukaryota > Metazoa > Arthropoda > Malacostraca > Decapoda > Varunidae > Eriocheir > Eriocheir sinensis. The sequence goes on along the minus strand of NC_066509.1, from coordinate 6,320,904 downwards.
AAGTGAGGCTTCTCGGCAACCCTTCCCTCCATCGCTCATCTTTGATCCCTCTTCGTCCCTCGCTGGAGGGATGCGGGTAACGCCGCGATGCTTCGTAGAGGGTGTTAGGGGCTCGGAATCAAGCTCTTGAAAACTCCTCGGAGAGTCGAGGGGGACAAGTGGCGTTAAACTGTCCCATCAAAGAGAACATGTGGACGATGGGGATTTCAGGGCCCCATCAAGCCAGCAGAAATAGTGCTGGAGACCATCAACGAAGTCCCATGAGCATAATAAAGAGGGGGAAACCGTGGACATCTTAAGGAAACTATTCTCGAAATCCTTTCCTCAGTCGTCCGCACATCGAGGCTAAATACCCCGCTCACCCCTAAGAAGATTCCAAAGAGGTCGAGAGGAGAAAAACGTGTATGATCGGTTGATTCGGATGAAAGTACCCCAAGGGACGCCACTCAACTAATCCGGGGTGCTCAGGAAGACGATGGCAGGAAAGGAAACCTAAAAAAATGCCTACTCTCCTCCCTTAGTTACATAAGTTACATATTTTATAATTCTGGTTTTATAGCATCATTTACTGATGGCAACAAGACTATGCAAAGTTCTAATAAAATCAGAAGAGAGATGATTGACGAAAAATGCTTATGCAAATTAATGAGGAGAGAGTTCATGAAAAAAAGAATACCGGTTACTTCCTTCCCACAGGTCACGAGGACTGTCAAAAGAGGGACGGAAAAAAATCAGTGTCATATTTATTCCTTGTGTCTTTGTAGTTTCCCTTAACACCCCATCACAACGTTGGTGTCACTCCCTTCCTCAAAACATCGCCTTGCTCCCCCCTCTCTCGTCTCCCTCGCTCTCCTCCCTCCTGGGCCAATCATCCTTCTCATCATCATAATCAGTGGCGTGGCTTTGCGTGGCGTGTCAGGCATTTACAAAGTAGTACACAACCCATGTCTTGATGATCTGAGTTTGTATCATTTATATTTAACCATCAGATCGATTACCATGACCAAGTGAAAGTATCTCCTTATTGTTGTATTTCTTATCATCTTCATCGTCACCACCATCATTGTCACCGTTATCTTCCCCATCGTTATCGTCTTTATTATCATTATCACGAGCATCACTAAAACGTTTTATATGCCAGGCGGAGCTACAGTTTCCGAGATAACAAAAACAGATACCGTAGGATGCATTTTAACTAGTTGTTCCCGGTTAAGTACACACACACACACACACACACACACACACACACACACGCACACACACACACGCAATTGTGCTATTGTGTTCTCTTTCAGTCGCACTCTTTTTTTATCGTCCCTCGTTAAGTCTCTTCCATGAAACGAATGGGGAAGCTAATAACCCCCTCCCCCCCCCCTTTGTCAACCCCCCCCCTCTGTCATCCCCCCCCCGCCCATGCTTCTTCCCCTCCTAGTCCACTTTCCTCTTTTCCTCTACTCTGATCTCTCTTCTAACTACTACTATTCTTCTACCTTTGACGTCCACCTCTACTTTATTCTAATCTTTCACTATTCCCTCTTTCCTCTGTCATCCCGCTGCTTCTTCCCCTCTCCAGTCCTCTTTCCTCTTCTCCTCTACTCTGTTCTCTCTTCTAACTATTTACTATTCTTCTACTTTTGACGTCCACCTCTACTTTATTCTTGTCTTCCCCTCTCGAGTATTTTTTTCTCCTCCATTTTGCTTCCTTTTTTTTTTACGTCTTTCATTCTTCAACTCACCTTTCTACCTGTATTTGACGCCTTTCTCTACCGTCCCTTCATAGTCAGCTTGCTCTCTCTATCTAGTGCGTACTTATCTTCTTTTCCTCCAACCTTTACCTCTCTCTCTCTGGTCCTTTTCTCATCCGAATTCTCCTATTACGATTTTTTTCGCATATTTTTTCTCCCTTACTTTTTCAACTCATTCTCATTCACTCAATCACCGTCTCTTCAGCCTTCTTGGGACACTTTTCTCCTTCTTCAGTAACACTTTCACTTTATTTGACTACTGCGCCTCCTTCTCCTTCTTCTTCTTCTTCCTCTTTCTCTTCCTCCTTTTCCGCCTCTTCCTCTTCCATCTCCTCCTCCTCCTCCTCCTCCTCGTCTTTTGATTGTGAGGGAAAGTTCTCCTGTTGTCGATAGAATAAGAGTTACGACCCCCTGAGGCTGATTGATGGAAGGGGTGCAGTTGGGGGGGGGAGGAGGGGGGAGGGTGGAGGAGAGATATGAGGAGGGGAGGAATAGGAAGATGGTGGAGGTGGTTGCAACTTTTTTAATCGTTTGAGGTGAGTGATTTTTTTTTCTTCTATTTCTGTAGATTTACGTTTTCCTCGTCTTTTTTTTTCCTTTTTTCCTTTTTCTGTAGATTTATTATTTTCTTTTATTTCCTCTCTTTTGTTCTCTTTTTTTTCTCTCTCTCTTCTTCTGCTTCTCTTTCTTCTCTCTTTCGTGTTATTCGTGTTTTGAATTTTCTTTTCGGAGGACAGAGATTTTTACTTTAATAGATTTTGGATTACACACACACACACACACACACACACACACACACACACACACACACACAAGAAAACAAGTAAACAAGCAAACGCAACTAGGTAAGTCCTCCTCCTCCTCCTCTTCCTCCTCCTCCTCCTCCTCATTCTCTTCCCTCCTCCTCCTCCTCCTCCTCCTCTCCCCTCACCACTCTGTCACGCGCGGTGCACCAAACTTATAATGAAATACTGATGCCAATCCCTCGCCATCACTCTTGTCCTCAACGACTTCACACCCAACTCACCTCTACCTAATTTCCACTTAGAGTTTGATGAAAAAGAAAACACATACTTTATCCCCCTACTTTTTATCATTAACGTTCCAGGCTCTATCTAAAAAAAAAAAAAAAATTACCGGACCTCATGCTTCTCTGTACCGTGGAATATGATAAGGAAACCGGGAGGGTGGCGGGGAGAGATGGAGGGGAAGGAAGGTAAATTGAGGAAAGATAGTGGAAGGGAAAGGAGTGTGTGTGTGTGGGGGGGGGAGGGGGGGGGACGGAAGGGACGAGAGGAAATGCAGCAGTCACCACTAATGAATTCATGAGCAGAGTGTTACCCTAAGGAACTTGCTTCACGCAGGGTCGCGGAGTTGAGTTCCCTCGTGTTGACTTTGTATAATGACTGCTGTGCGCTGTGGTGTTGGCCCTTCACTCCCCGCCACGGCTGACACACTTCCATTTCTGGTTCTTCTCCTTATCTTTCGCCTCTTCCTCCTCCTCTTCCGTCCAACCACTTTTCCATGTCCTTTCTACCTCCTCCTCTTCCGTTCAACCTCTTTTCCATCTTCTTTCTACCTCCTCCTCCCCTTCCATCCAACCTCTTTTCCACTTTCTTTCTCTTCTTCCCTTCCGATTTCTGCTCCTGCTCCTTCTCTTCATTTCTCTTCTCCTCCTCTTCCACTTCTGCTTTTCTTTATCTCTCTCGTTTCCCCCTCCTTCTCTTCTTCCTCCCCTTCCTCCTCCTGTTTTTTGCTTCTGCTCTTCACTGTCCTCGTCCAACTTTTTTTCCTCCTTTTTTTCCTTCTCCTTTCCTTTCTATTTCTGTCCCTCCTCCAGATCTTCAATTCCCTCCTCCTCCCCTTTTTCCTCCTTCTCCTCTTCCTCTTCCTGATCCTGTCATTTATTGTTCTCATCTAACTTCTTTTCCTCCTTCTTCACCTTCTCCTTCCCTTCCTATTTCTGTCCCTCCTCCGGCTTTTCATTTACCCCCTCCTCCTTCTCTTCCTCTTCCTCCTCCTCTTCGTCCTCGGTCATCTCCTCTTCCGCCTCTTCCTGGCACGGCGTCCTTGTTCGCCACGGCCTCGCTCGACTTCATTATCGTCAATTTGCGGTCCATGATTCTATTTGCCATCGATTTCAAGTCACGTCAGTCAGCTCATGGTCGCGTTGGGTCCAAGAAAGCCGCGGTGGTGCCTGGTCGTCGAAACATTTTGGTTCGTTAAATTTTATGCTGATGAACGCAGACCCAACACTTGCTTTATGAATTACTTGGACAGGCAGACTAAAACACAGACAGACAGACAGACAGACAGGAACAGGCAGACAGACAGGAACAGGCAGACAGACAGACAGACAGACAGACAGACGGACAGACACACAGGCAGACAGACAGACTGGCAGACAGACAGACGGACATACAGACAGGCTAATAGACAGGCAGACAGACAGACATGTAGACAAACAGACAGACAGGCAGACAGACACAGATAAACAGACAGACAGACAGACAAACAGAGATAGACACAGACATATAGACAAACAGACAGAGACAGAGAGACAGACATGTAGACAAACAGACAGACAGGCAGACAGACACAGATAAACAGACAGACAGACAGACAAACAGAGACTGACACAGCCATATAGACAAACAGACAGAGACAGACAGACAGACAGACAGGCGTGTAGCGGGCTGTTTTTGTTTCTGTTTTTTGTTGTTTGTCCTTGCTGCATGTAAAGACAGACAGACAGGCAGACCGACAGACAGACAGACAGACCCCCTCCACACACACACACACACATATTCAAATGACCAGAGAACTATACCGCCTAATTAATAAAATCCAAAACAAATGGATTTGATCAAATTAAGAATCGCTTGTTAGAGCTCCATCAGAATCAGACTTTTTAAGCGTTCAAATCTTTTAGTATTTTCCGCATTTTTTAAACGGCTCTGAAAAGTTTTCCGAGGCACGATTGCAACGTAATTTTTCTTCTCTCCCTCTCAAACACAAACTTGCCCGCACGCACACACGCACACACACACAAACACACACAGCCAAACTTTACTCAACATTATGCCGGCAATATTTTCCAGCTTGTATCGCGCTCTCTGAATCTCTTCCAGCAAAATTAGGTTTCTGTCTGTTTTATCCCTGTAACTTCCCACTTCCTCCATCCCTCTCTTTCTTCTCCATCCCTCTCTGTCTCCATCTTTCCTTTCAGTTTCTTCTTCCTCATCTGTTACGCTTATCTCTTACCTCCTCTCATTCTCTGTTCTCCCTTCCACTTTATTATTCCTCCCTGCCCTCTCCTTTCTTTTCCGTGTCTCTATTCTCTCTTCTCTTCGTTTCCTTTTCCTCATCTGTAACCTCACTCATCTCTCATCTCCTCTCATTCTCTTCTCTCCCTCCCACTCTATTACTCCTCACTGACCTTTCATTTTTTTCTGTATCATTCTCCTTTCTACATTTCTCTTCCACTCCCCACTTGTTATTCTTCCATCCCTCTCCCCCTCCTCCCTCCTTTTTTTTTCTCCCGCTCCTAAAAGTCCGTATCAAAACTTTGCCTCAGACTTTCATAGCATTCTGGCAGGAAGACAAAGATTCGTCAGTTTCTTTATTCCTAAAATCATCGCTCATCTCCAAGGCGCCGAGTTATGAGAAAACACCGAGGACAGGAAGTCAAGGAAATATAGGACACTTATTTTCTTTGCTGTTGTGCTTGCCTTCGCTGGGGTGGAATGGAATAACTTGGAGGGGGAGGGAGTGGAGTCTCTTGTCTTTACCTTGGGAGAGTTTGAGTGGGTTACGGTTTTGCTGGGAGAATGTTTGGGATTATGTGTCATTCTTCAACATTTCGGCGTCCCAGTACCTACAGACAAGGCTTTCGTAGGAGTTTTGGAGATCTCCAGGAGTAGTTTTATGGCCCTTCTGGTAGTCTGACCCTCCTTCTGTATCATGAACCTAAGAACACACTCATTGGAACTCGAATGATCTCCTTTTTGGCATCTGAAAATAGTTGATGTGAGAGGTGGAGGCGTCAGACACTACCGACCTTTGTGTCATCGCTGTGTAGGTTGATGGGGTGGGAAGGGTGAGTGATGGGGATGTGTTAGTTGTTTGTTGGGGGAAGCTGTGGAGTGATGGTTTAGCAAGAGTATCCCCACTCAGCTTTAGGATAGTTGAAAGCTTGGGATGAGTAAAGGAGGAGGAGGAGGAGGAGGAGGAAGAAGAAGAAGAAGAAGAAGATGTAACTTTTCTGGATTTTATGACCACAGCGAGACACCGTCAACTTCCTTTTCCTGTCCATGTGTCAAATGATGCTTGGCAAGACTGTGCGACCAGTCTGTCTCTTTGTCTGTCTGTCTGTCTGTCTGTCTGTCTCTCTCTCTCTCTCTCTCTCTCTCTCTCTCTCTCTCTCTCTCTCTCTCTCTCTCTCTCTCTCTCTCTCTCTCTCTCTCTCTCTCTCTCTCTTCCTTGTTCGCTCTGTCTGTTGGGGAAAAAAAATGACACATGATCTCACTAGGGCGGACACAGCGATCCCTTTTTTTCCTCCTCTTTTGCCCAATCCCGAAAGAATGGAGACAAAAAGGCGGAAACGAACACCTGGTCGAGGGAAGCGGTGCAGTCAGCCGGAACAGGAATAAGTCGAATAAAGTTGCAGGAACGGTCGCTTGTTAATTTCGTTGCCTAAGAGACGCCAACGAAGGTTCACTCTTAAGAAAATGTAGTTGTGTTTTAAAGAAGGAAGATTTTTTTTTCGTCCCTCAAATAAGACAAGCGAATAAGGTACACTAAACTTATATACGTGTGGGCGAGGCAATTTTGTTTTGATATATGAGAAAAGTATTTGCTTTATTTAACTCTTTTTTTTCGTTTATTTACAGGTGAGGTCGAGTGGCTGCCGTGACTTCGGTGTTTACGGTGGGCTGTCAGAAAGACGTAAGTTAATTACCGTCCTATTAATCGTACACCTTTTATGTAAATTATATGAATAATTAATTAAGGAGGAACCGTCATCCTTCATAAAATAGATTATCACTGGGTTAACAAGGCTTCAGGAATGTAATTTACTCTTCAGACTTTAATTAGGGTTTTGTCACAACCTCATCTGCATGTTCATATCAAAGCAAAAACCTCAGATTAAATACACAGAGTTCAAAAGGACATTTGATTAGGTTCCCTTTTAAAAGTCAGCGTTTTGGAAGTGCACTTTGCCCCAGCGGTGCGCGAGGGATGCTCCCGTGTGCGGGGCGCGGCGGCAAGCGTGCTCTTAGTGCTCTGCATAATGAGACAAGGAAAAAAGGGTAATGAGATGAATGAACGTTAGCAGCCATTTCATATAGTGAATAACAACTCTTCTGAGTGTTGAAATGTGCAGTCTTGTATTTGTAAGCGATTCCCGTTCTAGTAACGCACATTATCACTTACTTTTCTGCGTTAAAAAGTGTGTAAAAAAGCACGCCCTTTTTTTTACATACCTTTACGCACATCATGCTTATTTTTAATGAGGATATTTACCTACGTTTCAGCGTAAAAACACCAAAAATGTGCGCACTTTTTAGAATACATATTACGCAAAAATTACACCCCAAACTGCGTAAAAAAAGTACGTAAAAAGTAGGTAAATAAGTGTGTATACTTTATTCGAACTTTAAAAAAATACAAGGTGAGTTCAACTCGATTAAATGCAATTTCGAGTGTGAGAGAAATGTTAGAAATGACACCGGATGATGAATTTCGGAAAGTGAAGTTTCAGCAAGTACTCACGCGCGGCCACAGATATATTAAAACTCGGCTTGGTCAGTCCCCTGTGGGCCGGGAGGCAGGGGGAGGGGGGGGGGGGCAGGCCTCGTCCAGTCGGGAGCATTAATTAACTAGAATCAGTACAACAGAGGGAGGCAGTTAATCCCTTCACTACGTGCGGGGTATTGAAAGAGATACAAAAATTATGATTATTATTTATTCTATGCAAATGAAGACTTACGGCTACATTAATGAAATAATATTCTGTCGGCTTTATACAGCCACTAAGCTGAAGTAGTAATATCCTAATTGAAAAGTATTCTTTAAAGCAAAGATTATTCTTTGGAAAAGTGTGGCTTCTGAAATGCAACGTGTTAAAACATGTGCTTATAACGCGCGCGCATGTGTGTGTGTGTGTGTCTATATATATATATATATATATATATATATATATAGAGAGAGAGAGAGAGAGAGAGAGAGAGAGACACACACACACACACACACACACACACACGGGCGGTGGCTGAACGGATAGCAAGACGGCCCCGCGTTCATGAGGACGCGAGCTCAATCCCCGACCGGTGCCACCAAGCTGGGATATTTCAGCCGCCGCCGAGTGGCTTAAAACTACCCACATGCTGTCCAGAAGACCAACTATCAACCCGGACTCTAGATTCTAGGATTAAAGATGAGCTCCGGGAGGGCAGCATGAGCCAATGCAAGATGGCGCCACTATAAACACTCGCCTGCGCCAGAACGGGCTGGGCCGACCATCAGGACCCACCGGGAAAAAGCCTTGGACCGACCATCAGCATCCACCGGGAAGAAGCCTACCGGCGCAATAGGCCAAGACGTAAAACACACACACACATTATCAACCACCTGCATCATTTCAGGACAAGGCCTAGGTCTCCCACAAACGTTTTCCTACGTGTATATCTTGTGTCCAGAGTTTCCAGTCTCGATGCAAACGTTTCATGTAGCTCTTAATTTCACCCGACCATGTAGTGAATTCTTTGGGCCCAGCTGCTGTCGTCTGTTACCAATGTCTTTATTTTAATTCTCTATTATGCATTTAACTATTGTTTGTTCTTATCAGTCTGCAAATTTTCTGTTTTCTATTTCTTCAATTTCTTCAATGGTGAATTAATTCCTCTTTTCTCTTATTCTTATGGAAATGACGGATAAAGCCACTGATTTAAAGCCTTTCATTTTAGTTAGAAATAAAATTCCCAAAATGCCCTAGAAAATAAGCTTTTGGAACACTATAATATTCTAATTATGATGTGACGAAACTAGGGGAATAGTTACCATATTTATTGCATAGGTCATATATCTTTGAATTTTCTCTCCCGGCACGTTCATAACTAACTTATTAAGTCCTAACCTATTTCCTTCGTCGTTCATTCAGCACAAACACAACAAGAATTGTCTGTAGATGATCTCGTGAAAAATGATAACACGTTACACATATGACCCCTTCCTTTCAGAACCCTAATCAACTCTGAATCATTGGTCGAGATCTGAGTCTGACCTGCATTCTCTTTGCGACATTAGAACGTCTTGATGCAGATCGGCAGATCTTTTCTCTTTGTCGACGGCCATTTTGATGCTTATTTCTGCTAGTTATCACATTTTACTTACAATTAAGGTCCACTGTCGGTGTCAGAGGGCTTCAAACGGTAGGTGCTGGTGGTTGGTATAGTACCGAGACAAATATACGATGAAAACCGGGAAAAAATAGGTTAATAAAGTAATTTACTTGTGAGTGAAGAGGAAGAAGAATTTCGAACACTCGCCGGCGCAATATGCAGATTTTCGTTTGTCACACAGTGGTTGTTCTACGTATACAGTTGCATTCAAAATCGTAGGCGGGTGTCTTTACCGTATATCCAGGACTACAAAAAGCCACGGGGCAGCCGTGCTATGGGTGTCGTCTGCTACAACCCACCACAGGAGGTAGGTCCAACAGGGCATGATCATATCATATTTGATTACGATGTCTTACGACCAGAGCAGTGATCTAAAACGGATCATCGTAAATAGAAGAGGTCAATATATTTATCATTTATATTAAAAAATGTTTACTTATACAGGTGCACGTTTTCTCGGCTGGTGGCCGATAGATGGCGCCACCAGCGGTTTGAATTCAAAGCTCATTGTACCAGAGTGGCGCGCGTCGTTCCAGTAGGAGGGTGCCTGTGATCTTGTGTAATAGTGCCCGGCGGCGGTGACGTTGTGTGTTTTGCGTTGCGGTCATCGATATGGCGGAGGCGGCCCCGGCACTACGATGAAGGTGAGTGTCAATCAGTCATGCTTTCTGCATTGCCGGACAGAACGCGACACATTTACAATAATTGAGGCAGTAGTGGTCGTTAGGTATGAGTGTGTTCCGCCGACCCGTGCCCTCACTCGTCCCCCATGTTCCCTGTGGCCATAGTTCCCTCAGTGCAGTGTGGAGGGTTATCCTCGTCCATAACCACATTGGGAGTAAGGGAAAGGTGAAGAGGAATGGTGAATAATTTGGGCTAAGAGGTTCCACTGAGGTGTTTAGGTGAGCCGGCAGCCGTGACGTCACTGCTGCCTGGCCGGTGACGTTTGCTCGTGTTGCCACTTGTGGTTAATCTAGCTAACTACCGCCTGTGTGTGTGTGTCATCGTAACACGCTGCTAAGAAATTCATATCACATGCCCTGAGAAGGGATGAGTAGGAGGGAATAATGAAGAGACAGTAGTCGTGCTCCAGGCGGTGGGTCGGGGCGGGGCGGGGCTGAGTGTCTTTCGATAGTTATATTTTAGTTACTCTACTTTTATGGAGTTATGATGCATGGTATTCTACTTAACCTAAAACTTATTATTGCGATTTTGTTGTCCTTCCATTATAATCATGCATAGCTTGCTTAACGTTTTTGTGCTCTTCCCATTCAAATTTTAGGTAAATAATATTTTGACCGAATTATCGTTATATGTGTGAAGCTGCAGTCTAATCCATCTTTGTGGCTAATATAATCTAACAACAACCTGTCAAAACTAGTGTCTCGATTGACCAAGCTCTATGCAGTGTCCACGCAGGTTTTGCATTTGACAGTTTACCGAGCCAAACGTAACGTACCGAAGCCAGTCACCGAGTGTTTATATCGTTCCTCTTTCAATCTAGGTGCTCTGTGAGTCTCCCATTGTGACTAGTAAAACCAAATTCAACAAGCCGATGCTAATGTGTTTGATCAGACGACATAACAAGCCAAACCTTAACATACTGACCCAGCCACCAAGCACTTCAATCGTTAATGTTTGAATGAAGCCGTTTTGTGAGGCTTTCGTTGTAAGGGTCGTGGAGTGGCGGAGATATACTTGCTTCCCCTGACTTGTGATAACATGATTCTTCCCCCCATCTCCCCCCCCATCTCCCACCCTTCCCCACCCCATGCCTCACTCACCTCACCTCCTCGTCTCTCCTCACTCTTTCCCTGTCTCTCCTTCTCCCTTTTCCTTCTCCCACCCCCTTACACCTTCCCTTCTCTCGTCTTCCTCACCTTGTTTCTTCCCATTCCCTTCACGCTTTTCGTTCCCTCCGTCCCTCGTCGTATCCAACACCTTCTCTCCCTTCTCCACCATTTCAACCTCTCTCTCTCTCTCTCTCTCTCTCTCTCTCTCTCTCTCTCTCTCTCTCTCTCTCCGTTCCTTCTTTGTAATCCAGTCTCTCTTCTGTCTCCAACAATTCCCTGCTGTCTCCCCTTTCTACACATCCTTCTTTCCTCTTCCCATACCCGTACTCCCTCTCATTATTTTATCGTCTTCCACAGCTGGCCACGAGACTGAAAATATTAATATCGTCTGTAAATCTAAGATAAAGTGGGTCTTCGCGTCCAGTATTTTATAATTTATTTCGCTAGTTCAGTTTCCTGAATATTTCCTCTAAGCACGCCGTAAACAGTTTTATTGGTATAAGATTTCTGTGTGTAACTCCTTTTTACTAGAGTTCACATGTGTCTGTATGACGTAAATTTTGTATGCGTATATATATATATATATATATATATATATATATATATATATATATATATATATATATATATATATATAAATAATATGCACACATTGGATACTTACTCTGCACTAGATTTCTCATACAATAGATTTCTCGAAGTCGTATTCAGTAACGCTACAGTTTTCAGTCAATGAATGCCGAACGAAGAATTTTTCTGAATTTGTTTTCTCGATCACCCGGTTTATACTAACTTTTGCATTAAATTATTTATACATAAAAAGTATTTGGTATGCTTAGTCTGCATGTTATTGTGTTGTTTTGTAATAATTTACATATGTGTTTTGAAAACAATTTAAAGTATTTCCCTTATTTGCTAGAATTATCTTTTCTTAAAAGTCTCAGTGTGTGAATGATTATTATTTTGAGTGGTGATTGTAGACGCACTTGTCAAATATTAGAAAGTTATTGCGCTCACACACACACACACACACACACACACACACACACACACACACACACACACACTTTTAAGGTTACTGATATTCTCCACTCTTGTATATTTTATTCTAACGAAGCGATAAATAATTTGTCACGATTATCCTTACTCCTATTCTACTCCTTCCTTCTTCTGCATGGTTACCTCTACTCCCGCTCTTCCTTCCTCACGTTTACCCCTACTCCCACGCCACTCCTGCCTTCCTTCGTCACGGTTTGTTAGCTCCTGCATGGCGTACTGAAGCGTGGCCATGCAACGCCGCGGGGCCTGGCGAGGGGAGGAGTGTGTACATACGAGCCGGAAGGGAAACAGATACCGTAGTTCTCACCATCACTTCACGAGAGCAATGCGTGGTGCGCCGAGCCGTGACGGACCTTACTCAAGACTCGCCCTTTACATACTTCATGGCCGGGACGGAAACTGAGGGGCATACTTTTTAACGTTTGATCGCGTAAGCACACACACTTGGCAAGGCTTTCGTTGGAGTTTAGAGTATTTTCATGGGTACTTTTATTTCCCTGGTGGTAGATTGACCCTTCTTCTGTACCATGAACCAAAAAAAAGCTCGAAAAAAACTGATTAATCTCTTTTTCGTCCTTTGGAGATAGTTGATGCGAGAGGCGGAACCGTTTGAGAATACTGGCCTTAGCGAACGACGATTCCTAATATACTGATGAGCGGTCTTTCTGTGTAACGATATGACGGTGCGAATTAAAGACAAGGAATTTTTTGTCGCTTTAATGTTAAAAAATATATATGGAGGGTAGTACTAGAGGCAAGAGAAAAAAATCCTTATGAACTTACCACGAATCGAAGTTGTTGTCATACGTATTGTATTTCTATATTATATTTCATCTGTGTGTGATTTTGAGTATCTTTATTTGGCTATTTGTTTGTTTATTATTTATTTATTACATATTTTTTGTAAGTGTGCTCTCTCTCTCTCTCTCTCTCTCTCTCTCTCTCTCTCTCTCTCTCTCTCTCTCTCTCTCTCTCTCTCTCTCTCTCTCTCTCGCTCAGTATCTGGCGTTGGTGGGTTCATTTATATAAGAAACATTTTGCCTCGTCTCTCAGATTAGATAACGTCGCAAAAGTTGTCGAAACAAAAAAACACATATAAACACGAAAACCCCCAACCACCGCCACCGCCCCCCCCCTCCCCCCACCCCCCTCCGCCGCCGCCACCACCACGGCTCGGCGGGCGGCTGAGGGAGAAACGTACTGAAGCCTTGACTTAAACTTCTTATCACGTATTAGTAAATGAGACGCGGGCTAACTTCCTTCCTTGCCTCCCCTGCCTCCTCCTCCTCCAGTCCTCCCTCTCCTCCTCTCTCCTTCCTTCCTCCTTCTCCCTGTTTCTTTTGTTTCTTTCTCATATTCAGCTTCCCACCCTGGTTGTTTGCCTTTTCCTTACTCATATGTTCTTTTGCTCTTTTCTTGATGTCTTCTTCATCTTCCTGTATCTTATTCTTGCTTCTCATGTTCACCCTCCAACCTTCCCTTCTTTCACTTATCCTTTTTCCTCTCTTCCCTTCCCACCTTGTTTCTTTTCTTACTATTCTTTGTTATCCACTTCTCTCCTTACATTTCCGTGTTTTTTTTTCTTTTTCATTCTGTTTCTTCGGTATCCTTCCGTTTTTCATCTTATTTTTGCTCCTCCTCCTCCTCCTCTTCAATCCAACCTCTGCTTCCATATCTTTCTTCTTCCCTTGCTACTTCCCCTTTGTTTGGTATCTTCCCCATGTCCAACCTCATTCTATCTTGTCCTTTTGCCTTCCATCTTCCTCTTCCTTCCCTTCTTTCCCTTTCTGCAGCTTCTCATATATGCTCTTTGCCTCCTCCTTCTCTTTCCTTCCTCTCTTTTCTTTCCCTCCTTCCCTGCCTACAGCCCCCCTCACTTTTATCTTCTCTTTTCTGATAAAACTATACCCTACGTCATCATTGCCATTACCATATTTTTTTTTATTTCTCTCTCTCTCTCTCTCTCTCTCTCTCTCTCTCTCTCTCTCTCTCTCTCTCTCTCTCTCTCTCTCTCTCTCTCTCTCTCTCTCTCTCTCTCTCTCTCTCTCCATTCCTTCTCTTTAACTTGTCTACCCACAACACAGCCTCTCCTGTCTCCAGCAATTCCCTACTTTCTCTCCCTCCTCCATTTGGCCTCTCCCTCCCATGTTTTCCTTCCCTTCTTACACATTCTTCTCTCCCCTCCCCCCTTACTCGCACTCCCCCTCACGCCCTTCTCCCATTCTTTTCCCCAGTGTTTCATCCTAACAATCCTCTTCCCCTCATTTCCCTTCCCTACAACTTTGTCTTTCCTTCTTTCCTCTCTTTCTACACGGCGTCCCTCCCTGACAGCCTTACTTTCTCCTCTCCCTCAGCAGTAGCCTCTCCCCCTTGACACACCATGTAGACAACACTCTTATGGACCCACAAGCTCTGACGCCTCGCCCTAAGCCACACGCTGATAAATGTGTCTGGAGTGAAGCAGGGAGGTAGACGCCATTACACCCGGCCCCCCCCCCCCCCCACACACACACACACTAGGGGTAGGTACCAGCATTTCGTCGGGTGTAAAGTCCAGAAGGCAGCTCGTAAAGTAGTAATAATCAGGCGTAGGAAAGAAAAAAACATATACGTAGGTTCATAAGCAACACGAGCACTATGTTAAAGTCTCCCCCTCGCTACACGCCACACGGGCTATCAAAGAAAACGTAGTGCGAGGTGTTGGTTGAAGTTAGGTCATCTTATCCTCCCTCAGAACCTTTTTATTTATTTTTTACGAGGTGATAAACCCTCCCCCCTCCTCCACCCCTTTTCCCTCCGCCCTACACTTCCCTCCCTTCCTCCCTCCCTCCTTCCCTCCCTCCTTTACCATCCCTTCCCGCCTCACACTCTCCCAGGTCCCTCCCTCTTCATCCTCCTTCAATTTGCCTTGTTTATGCAGCCTTTTACGCCCTCTCTCGCCTTTTTCTTAAATCTGCTATTCTTTGTTGGTGTTGTATGTCTTTTGTTTTTATCTTCTTTCTCTTCATTCTTCTTCTATTACGTCACTTTTGGATGTTCGTTGTTTTAGTCATTAACCATTTCCCATTTTTTTTTTTTAGTTTTTTCCTACTCTCATTTCACTTCCATTTGATTTTTTTTTCTTTTATTATTTGCATATTTCTCTTCTGCCTCTTTCTCTAGCTTCTCCTTTTGGATTTTTGTTGTTTTAGTCATTCTCCGGTCTTCTCTTTTAAGTTTTCCCTCTCTCATTTCACTTGCTACTCATTTTTGCATTTTCTCTTAGTACCTGTTTATTTCTTTTCTTCCCTCTTCTTATCTACTCCAACTACTACACCTCCTTCTTCTCCTCCCTCAACTGGACCTCATCATATCTCCAAAGTTGAAGTATATACGTTTAAATAATAGCGTTCCGTATGCCACGCGAAAGATGTAACACAAGTCTTGCACATGAAGCTTTGCGGGCACCATTATTTAGAGTCAGCCTCGCGGGAGTGAGTTGTCGCGCGTGAACCGAGGCAAGACAAACTGAACGCCGGACAGAATTAATTAATCAGTCACTGGCGTGCAGCAAAGTCGATGCGCCTTCGTTATACAAGCAATACAGCGACCATTATACTAACCTGCATCACCTTTATCACTTGCTAGCGGACCCGGACAGGTAATCCATCAGTCATCCCCAATTAAAAGTTATTGATGGAGTTATCGTGACCGCTGTTTGTGGCGCTTCGCTCGGTTACGTTTCGCCCAATGGTTGTTAGTCTTGTCTTTGCCCGAGCCCACCTGAACCAATTTATAACTGGCTTTAAATTGTCTCAGGTGAGTGATTGTGTTTGTTTATTTGCGAGGGAAGATGTAAATTAATAGTTCTTTAATATCATCATCGTCACTGATATTATCGTGATCATCATTATTCTCAACCTGTATTATTCTTTTCAGCTTTTTCATTCGTTTCTGTTCCTGGCATTTAGTTTAGACTCCTGTTTCGGTGTAATTTTCCTAAAACGTTTTAATTTCATCACGCCATTAGCTAAGCGGCCTCCACTCGAGTCTTTTTTTCATCCGTTATTTCCTGGTCGTCTGTCGCTTTTTGTCCATCTGTTGTCCTTACTTCTACATGAAATTGTCCTAAATATTGTCATTTCTTGATTTGAACTGCCATCTACTTTTATCTGTTTTATTATCCATTTTCAGTTTTTATGTTCATTGTAGTGATTCCTAGCATTGATCTCTCTATGCACCTTTGGGTAGTTCTCAATGTCCTGTTCAGAGACTGTGAATATTGATTTTTCTGATCCATATGTCATAACAAATATAACACACTGCTTGAAAACCCTTTAAACACAACATTAGGGAGCCTTTCAATAAATGTTACTTTGTTTTCAGCTCAGTCTGAGTTTTTTTCCCCGATTCTAGTGAGGGATTTGTCGCCATACTTTTCATTGTTTCTTTAAGTTTGTCTTTCGTTACTGCCGGTTAACTCACTTGTCATGCCTATCCTAACTTCACTCAAGGCCTGACTCTCTGAATGACATGCTACACTAAAACTTTCAAATGACATTTATTATTTCGGTCCAATTGTACCCGAGTTCGCTGTTTGATTTTCTTGTGTCATAATTAGTTGTTCCTTATATACCAGGTCTCCTCACAGGTGTTTTTGCATTTGAACCTGATATTTGAGCGTCTATGGTTTCATTCCGTTTGTATTTCTCCACGTCTTTCTACCTTTTCCTATAAACAGTTTTTGGTAATTAATATATACGATTTCTATTTTGTCTCTGGCTGATTGTGCATTGATGTTTCGCAGCTTCTCCAGTAGTAATTTAGTTTCTGAATAGAGTTCACAATCATATATTTTTTGTTTTGCATTCTAGTTCAAGTGCAGCGATGAAGCAATGCAGTGTAATAAGTTGCAAACGCAAAATCAATATCTCTTCAGCAACCTGAATATTCTTAGTGAGAGCTTCACTTAACAAGAAATGATTTTGCTCTCTTCGCAGATCTTTAATAACTCGCGTAAGTCGTCGTGTCGGGGCCTTTTTGCCACCTTTATGAAGACAAAAAGTTTTAGTCCTCGCTCACCTGCTAACCCACCCTGACACCCCTTGTCGCCCCTCGCCAGCTCTGGTTAATGAAGTTACTCCTGCACCTCCAGTCTCTGCCTAGTACCACTCTTCCCCATTCCACCCCACACCCCTCGCCGCCCATCCTCAGCCCCATCCCACTATTCCTCTTCTCCGCACCCTCACCTACGCCCCACTACCCCATATTGTGACGCAGGGATGGCCTTAGTAACCACTCTTGTCTACCACCGGGCTGCCAGAGTCATGTGTCCAGCCTTGTCAAAGGAGTAACCTCGGTACACGGCTCCTATGATTTTTCTTATGGATCATTCCGCCATTTCGTCATGGGCCGTCTTAAGACAAAGGCCCATGATCCCTCTGAGGAGGCGACAGATCTATAAGGAAGGAATGACAGTTGACTAAGGGCCGCGAGGTTATTCACATACACACTCTTCCTTCCTTGAAGCGATTATGACTTTCTTTCACGTTGTATCATGACTAGAGTCGAGCAGCAAATTCATGGCCTACCGGATGGGGACAAGTGTTGAACTAAATTAGTAGTTGTAGGTTGGTCTTTTTGTTGTTGTTGTATATTAGTAATCTGCACTGCACTGTTTCTGGAAGCATTTTTTTCTTTGTTTAATAAAGTGGATTATCATCAAGTTTTACTGTCAAGGCTGACCGACCGTTATAGTACAAGTGTTAACTCCTCTTACGGAAAAATGCGTTATGTTACTAAAACTTGTCATGTAGTCTCCTCAGACTTTGCTGTCTTTTATTCGTCACGCCTGTGGGTGTGCAGCCCCGCCGTGGGAGCGACAGACAGTACACATTCTCCAAAATAAGAAACCGCGACCGAATGTAAATGACGAAAAAAAAAATCTTAATATGAAATTAGTTAAACATCGCCTTTGAGTATAATTTTACTCCTTAGGTGTCAGCAAAACGTAATTACGTTCTTCCCTCTCCTAATATATTATAATTTATGTTAATACCAAAGTCAGCTTCGTTTCTGCGTTTGAATTAGTTCGGGCATTAATGTTTTATAATTTCTCTGCCCCGATTACAAAGCTACTTCAGACTTCTCACCTGTCAACGCTCGCGTCCAAAGCCCCTCCTCTTTCCCCCCTACACGGAATTGATGATGCGAGCAGCTATTTGGTTCTCCCGCCCCAACAGCGGAGCGTGTGTAATGGCGCCCCACCTGCTGCTCCGCGCCCCCGCGAACGAGGCTCCTGCTTAGGGTCAGCATCTGAGTGGAAGGGAAAGTGTCGCGGCGGTGCTGAACACGGGGAGTTACGCACGGCTGCCATTGTTGCTGCTGCTCCCGCCGCCACCGCTGTTGTGGGGCCGCCGCCGCAGTGTGCCGCTGATATGCATATAAGGCGGCGCCGACGGGCCCGTTGAAAGGGGCGGGAGGCAAGGAGGGTTGTTGGGGCTGACGGGGATTGATGGCGCGGCGGCATTATTCTTCCTTTTTTTCCTTCAAGTTGCCGATACATCATTGTACTCTTGTGCGAGCATCACGTAGTTGAATACGCAACGAAATGATTTTTTGGCTTAATGGGATTAAGTCATCGTATTCTAAGAACTGAATGTTGCAGCGTCATGCTTGTTTTTATCACTAGTGTCAGTATTATGCATAAGACTGTTTGGTGTGTGTGTGTGTGTGTGTGTGTGTGTGTGTGTGTGTGTGTGTGTGTGTGTGTGTGTGTGTGTGTGTGTGTATATATATATATTTATATATATATATATATTTATATATATATATATATATATATATATATATATATATATATATATATATATATCTCATGTCTAAGTGAGTCATTATACTCAAGCAGAAAAGAACATTAGCGAAAATTTATTTTTCATGTTGCATCAATACATTTCAGCGATGAGGGAAGGTTGAACGAAACGGTGCGGCGACACGAGCAGCGGGGAAGGGTGGGGGGGGGGGGGGGGCTGCCTGGCGAGGGGAGGGAAGAAGAGTGGTTGTGTTGCCTGCCCCCCGAGCGGCAAGGCTGAGGGTCTTCAGAAACAGATGACAACGAAGGAAAGTTTGTTTTTCAGCCGTTCCAGGGCTGAGAAATTGCCCGCTCTCACACCAGGGGCGCCCCCTTGTTTGCGGCCTCGGCCTCGTGCCCGGTTTATCAGCAGCGGGAAAAAAAGGAAAATTGTAAATAATCAAATGATGATAAAAAAAAATTCTACAATCTCTTAATAATGTGTATAAACCTCCACCTCCCCCAGAATTGGCAATAGTCGAATGAAGAAAAATGCGCAATTAAAAGATGTTTTATGTATACTTATGTACACGTATGAATATTTATATATACATTTTTAATTTTACATTATCTCATCTTTGACGACAGCAGCCTTTGAGCCTCGTGGCAGTCCGTGCGGCGGACACAGAACAAATGTGATTAATCGTGACGCGTGACGCTCCAGGTGATCGTCAGTATTGGCTTCCATTAATATTAATATTATAATTATTATTATTATTATTATTATCATTATCATTATCATTATCATTATCATTATTATTATTATTATTATTATTATTATTTTTATTATTATTATTATTATTTTAAGACACGAAGCTGGTAGAGAGGGAGAAGAGGGGACACTATAAGCTGCTTGTTCAGCACCCCCAAACCCACTTGTTTTTGTAATCATCCCCTTGTCCATTTTTCTACTTCCCTCTTTCAAACTTTGTGTATGCTTTAGACAGTGATTTTCTTCATCCTCCTTTGATTTATTGTCTTCATTGGCGTGTGCCTGTAATCCTTATCTTTCTACCTGATATGTCTCTCTTCTTCGTCTTCGTCTTCGTTTTCGTCTTCTTCTTCCTCTTCCTCTTCCTCTTCTTCCTCTTCCTTTTCCTCTTCATCTTCTTCTTCTTCTTCTTCTTCTCCTCTCGTGTTTTTCTTTTTCATGTACCTTTTCTTTTCCTCCTTCCTCCTACACCACCACCACCACCACCACCACCACCTCACCACCCTCCCCTCTCCTCCCTCTCTCCCTCTTGAAGTGAATCATAAACAAACTCCGCTAATAACATAAATAGCCGAGAGAAGGAGCGAGGTTCATGGATACAAAGGAGGCGCCACAACAAAGGGAAACAGAGGAGAGGAAATACAACAACAAGATACACACAAAATACAGCCAATTTATTCCCCTCTTACACCAACAACAACAACAACTTATATTATCTCTCTCTCTCTCTCTCACGGTGACTTACGGTGTTCTTCATGCACGTAAACACAACATCCTGACTGACTCTATTCATTCACTTCTTTTCCGACTGTCTTGTGTAGGGGAGGAGGAGGAGGAGGAGGAGGAGGAGGAGAAGGAGGAGGGAGAAAAAGACGACAACGAAGAATAATAATAAAATGGAGAAGCAAGGAGTGATGGAAGAGGAGTAAGAGGAGGAGGAGGAGGAGGAGGAGGAGCAATAAAGAAAGGAGGAGATCGAGGAGAATGGATATAAAAAAGTGACAGGATGAGAGGAGGAAAAGAATGAAGATGAGTAGCTGGAGGAGGAGGAGGAGGAGGAGGAGGAGAAAATGAAGAAAGAGAAGAAGAAGAAAACTAAGAAAAAGAAGGAGGAGGATTTAACCACATTGATCTTGTTATTGATGAAAAAAGAGAGATTCAAACAGTGTTCCCGTCAGGAATATTGCTGAGAGGAGATGGAGGAACAGAGAGATGAAGAGGAGGAAAGGGATGGAGGAACAGAGATGAAGAGGAGGAAAGGGATGGAGGAACAGAGAGATGAAGAGGAGGAAAGGGATGGAGGAACAGAGAGATGAAGAGGAGGAAAGGGGTGGAGGAACAGAGAGATGAAGAGGAGGAAAGGGAGGAAGGAAAAGAGATGAAGAGGAGGAAAGGGATGGAGGAACAGAGAGAGATGAAGAGGAGGAAAGGGATGGAGGAACAGAGAGATGAAGAGGAGGAAAGGGAGGAAGGAAAAGAGATGAAGAGGAGGAAAGGGATGGAGGAACAGAGAGATGAAGAGGAGGAAAGGGATGGAGGAAGAGAGAGATGAAGAGGAGGAAAGGGATGGAGGAACAGAGATGAAGAGGAGGAAAGGGAGGAAGGAAAAGAGATGAAGAGGAGGAAAGGGATGGAGGAACAGAGAGAGATGAAGAGGAGGAAAGGGAGGAAGAATATAGACATGGAAGTATGAAAAAAGAGGCAATGAAAATCTCGTTTGAATGACAACGAGGCTGCCTGCATTAGTGATTTCTTAATATCGTCAGGCACTTAACTGACCTAAGGAACAGATCAAAGCGCTTGCCCTACTAACGTGCGGGGACATTCAGCTCACTCTTGTCTCGCTGAACTAATGGTACAGAGAGATTGATGGTTTTCGCACTAACTACTTATGCAGGAAGGTTATTTCAGCAAAGGTCACTCCTGAATTGATAGACCGTTTTGTTCTAGTTTCTGGGTTAGTTTGTATTGTAATATTTGTATTGTAATAATAATAATAATAATAATAATAATAATAATAATAATAATAATAATAATAATAATAATAATGGGAAGCCAAAAATAAGAAAAAGATGAAAAAACGAACGAACAGACGGTATGAAAGAAGGAAGGAGGCAGGGAAGAAACGAAGGAAGGAAGAAAGAAGGAAAGGAAGAGAGGAAAGGATGGAAGGAATAGGAAGAAAGGAAGGGAGGAAAGAAGGAAGGAAGGAAGAAAAATTAGCTTTCTCTTTTGTTAAACTTGTGATTCGGGAAGACAATATTTGAAGTTAATCGCGAATCCGTCAAACTCATCGATGTGTGAAGCCCGAGATTGAGTTCCTTTCATTCTGCTTTTATTCCCCTTCCAGCAACAGCAAAATATATGCACAGCAGTAAAGAGGACAATTATTTCTACATATATAATGAAATGTAAATGTTAGTGAAATGTTCGGAAGAAGTAAAATATATTGTCACGAGAAAAGAAAAAAACCAGGAAAGAGTGGAGAAATGAGAAGAGTGATAGCAATGTAGCGGGGGTGTAGGGAGTGCATTGGATTGCGTATGTAAATGGCTAAGCACAGAATATAAGAGGAAATAATTGCCCGTGGAATGAATTGCGGAGACATACGGAGACCCATAAACAGGATCGACATACTGTGCTTGAAAAAAAAAGGGAATCTATCTACTTATCTATCTATTTATCTCTCTATCATCTATTTATCTATCTATGTCAATCTGTCTATATCTGTATCTATCTATCTCCATCTGTATCTATATATCTTCACACACACACACACACACACACACACACACACACCCCGCAAACATAAAAGGAAAGAAAGTGGAAATAGAATCTTCACCGCATTAAAGCGAAAGGCAAAAAGGTAAAGAGGAGAGAAAGAAGAAGAGAGGAGGATAATCTTCCCCATAATTAAACAAGACACGCCTCGTTGGGTCAGGACCTTTTGTACTTAAGAAAAACGTAAGGGAGTTTTGTGCAAATTTGCTTCCCCGCCCATTTCCTCTTCCCCCCCAAATCGTTTCGCTCCCCATCTATTTCTTTTTCTCTCTTTCTCTCTCTCTTTCCTATTTCTTTCTTCACCGTCTTTACCTAAGTTTACATCAGCGCCACCACCGTTCGTCTTTTAAACCATTTTCGCTTTTTTACAACGAGTCGTAATTATCATGGTCGTTGATTCTTCTCCTCCTCCCTCCTTTTCCACCCCTTCCTTTTTTCTCTACTTCTTTTCTTTTATTATCTTCCTCCTTCTTCCCCTCTCCGTCCCTCCACATCCACTCGCCATGGAGAAGATGTGATTATTTCGTGGTAATAAAAGAGGGAGTTTGGGTAAAAGTTTCGCGGCGAAGAATGGGAAGGATCAGGATAATTAACTTTCTTAATTACGGGAAAACTCAGGAGTGTATTTTGCGCGCCGTCAGAGCCCTGGAAGTCAGTCACATCCTCCTCCTGCTCACTGCTTCCCCCTCACCTTCCTACCCCCTCCGCCTTCTCCTTCCCCTCCTCCTCCTCCTCCTCCTCCTCTTTCTCTTTCTTCTCATGTTCCTTTTCGTTTTCTCTTGTGTTGTTTCTTCTTTTTCTTTCGTGATCTTATTCTTGTTTTCTTTTTAGTATTTCTTTTATAATTTCTCTTTGTTATTATACTTCTCGTTCTTGTTTCTTCTTATTTCTTCTTGTTCTTCCTGTTCTTGTTCTTCTTTTTCGTTTCTTCTTTTTCTTCCCTTATTTTTCTCTAGTCTTCCTTCACCCTTTCTACTAATTAAAGTCAAATCATCTCCCCCCCCCCTCCTCCTCCTCCTCCTCCTCCTCCTCCTCCTCCTCCTCCTCCTCCTCCTCCTCTCCTCCCCCTCCTCCTACTCCTCCTTTCTCTCCCCACCATTTCATTTGGGATTACTCAAGGAACGGGGCCGGATTGAATCAAACTGTTCACCATAAATTGATTGAACTATGATATACGGGGCGTTAGTTAAGTGAAAGATAGTAACAGAAGCGCTAAGAACGGTGACTGATATGTTGTATGCCATAAGAGATTTAAAGTAACCTATCGACATGGGCTACACTAATCTTGAAATACTATTATGTTAGGGTTGTGAAAGAGTTAGGGAGTGCGATGATACGAGATAATGTTTGGGATTTTTTTTTAATGTTTAAGAAATCAAACCAATTTCACATCAAGCACGTGTGTGTCTAAAGGGTGAACGTGGCTGAAGATGGACACAGACCTCAACGAAATAAAAAGAAAAGAAAAAAAAAAATCATGAGGAAAAATCAGTGAAAAATAACAAGAAAGAAATCATAGTAATAAGAATATGTATAAGAAGATGAAAAAGAAGGAGAAGGAGAAAAAGGGGAAGTAGACGAAGAATAGCAATAATAGAAATAGTAACAATAGTAATAATAATAATAGCAATGATGATACTAATGATAAATAACAAAACCTCTCCACCCTGACGGCGCCGCGGCCCCTCAGTCTGGTGGGCTAAAATTGGCCTCAGCCTCGGCCCATTAAAGAGGCGGATAACAGTCAGCTTTCGGTGGATTTAGATGTCATATATTTTAGTAATTGACTTCATGAATTTAAATGTGGGAGTTGAACGACTGCGCTACCCAAAACAATGTTACTTTTATGGCTGTGTTTTTGAAAGTTTTATTTTTCTTCGTATTTTGATGCTTACGATGGAATTTAGGCCTAGGAAGGGAAGGGTTTGTGTGTAGGAGAAAGAGAGATGATGGTGGTGGTGGTGAAGGGAGAGAGAGGCTTTGGGTAAGGGCAAGCTTCATGTGACGGGGAGGAGACTAGGGCGGTAAGGACAGTATTTAGGAAAGGAAAGGGAAGGCGTAACGAAGAAGGGAAGTAGGAAACATAAGGGAGAGGAACTTCAGACTTGTTTAGGGTTGAAAGAGTGACTGAAAGGGCTTATTAGAAGATGTAGAAGGAAATGATAGAGGAGAGAGAGAGAGAGAGAGAGAGAGAGAGGGAGAGGGAAAGGGAGAAAGAGGAATGGGAAATGCAAATCTCTCCCACCCCCCCTTTTCTTTCCTCCTCGCTTACCCTTCCTGCCACCCCTTCCCTTTTGCCCTCCATCCCTCTAAGTCTCCGCCTTCCCTTCATCCTTTCAAAGCCTTAGAGTTTAATGTCCTGCCCCGTTCAAATCTGTAGAGTAAATTTGCATGTAACCTTCTACAACTTAGGAATTTCAATATTGCTCCACATCTAGCGTCCCAGAATACATATTTTAGTATAATCAGAGTTTTTTTTTCACATTTTCTTTCTGCAAAGCTTGAAGTCCAAAGGCAAAACAATAATATATTAAAATGTCTGGAAATAAAATTGTTCCTGCATTTTTCTGTTATGTCAGTATTCGAAAACAAAAATGTCAGTCAACAAGTCACATGGTCGTGTGTTCTTTTGGTGTGTCCTCATAAAGTCGTGGACGATAATAACACACACACACACACACACACACACACACACACACACACACACACACACACATTAATATAATAATTGTTACGATTTCTTTTTTGTAACTAGGAATACAAAACTGTTCTCTTTTTAATGACTTCTTCATATCTATTCACTCCATCATGCACCTGCAAAAATGGCGACAAACCCTGCAATAAAATGATAAAGCCGAACCTGCAGTGGTGTGTCACGGGCAGCTTGCAGGGCACGGCCGTCTTGACATGAATCCATCCTGCTTTAATACAGGAGGACTGCACAAGTTAGCCTCAGATAAAGTGTGAATGACGCACAAGAAATACATTTATATTAGTAACTGTGCGCGTGGTGACACTCATTACAAAGAACTGTCCCTGTGGGGGAAGGACTGTCATCTGGCCCGGTGCTTCACGCTGCGGTGACTGCCCGACGGCCTGCTAATGTAAGACGCTTAGACTCAAACAAAAAAGAAAAGCTTGAAGGAAAAATACAACTGTTACGTCTACACCAATTAGATACTCATAAAACTAGAATTAATCACAGCAATTTGTATAATTATTCGGCTTATTTCCGACTTAATTAAATTGATGCTAAAATTACACGCAAATCAAGAAATTAACATCGAACAACATTTTATTGTTATATTTCTTGTGCATGTGTGCCTCTTTTACTAAGAACATCAATCGTGTGTGTATGAATCCATGTATTTAGGTATGCATATTTGAGTTCATGTATGTATGTATTTATGTATATATGTATGTATGTCGTTCTTATCTCAACTCGTCACAGTCCTCATCATTCCTCAGCTCACCTCCCCTCCCCGTGCTCGGCCCTCCCCTGGCTTTGCGTCACCCCGGCAACCTCACCAACACCGCCGTGCCGTCCTAGAGATTGCCTCTTACCTAATGTTCAGCCTTATTAGGAAATATTGTCTGTGTAAAGTCAGAAGGGGAAGAATGGGAATGGATATTTAATTTTATGTGAGTTTCAGAGGCATGTTTTGCAAATAAATAAAGCATATAATGACGTGTATGTTACATAAGAGATAATGTTTCTTTTCAACAGAATATATATATATATATATATATATATATATATATATATATATATATATATATATATATATATATAAATGGGGGAGGCGGTGGCTGAGTCGTCAAAGTAACGGCCTCGTGTTCAGGAGGACGCGAGTTCAATCCCCGCCCGGTGCCACCAAGCTGGGATTTTTCAGCCGCCGCCGAGTGGCTTAAAACTACCCACATGCTGTCCAGAAGACCACCTATCAACCCGGACTCTAGATTCTAGGATCAAAGATGAGCTCTGGGAGGGCAGCATGAGCCAATGCAAGATGGCGCCACTATAAACACTCGCCTGCGCCAGAACGGGCTGGGCCGACCATCAGGACCTACCGGAAAGAAGCCTTGGACCGACCATCAGGATCCACCGGGAAGAAGCCTACCGGCGCAATAGGCTGCAATGTAAAAAAAAAATATATATATATATATAAAAATTTCGTTACCGATTTTTCGGAAAAATCAAAATGAATCTTTTTAATAATGAAGTTTTTCACTTCGAAATATTGCAAAATAAACGGATTTCATTCAAGATTGTCCAATACCCTGTAGACTATATATGCTTCTTTTATTTTTTTTCCATGTCATCAGTATTGTCTTTTTTATGAAGAGCCAAAACGAGTTGTTAGTGATCTTTTTTCACTAGATTGCTGTCATAAAGGATCAGTGGCCGGCGACCTAAAATATGGAACACCAAGAGTCCATGACTCGTGTTTCAAGCACTCGGCCAGCTGACGCCAGACTTTGGTTGCTTTGGTGGCCACCTGTGCAAGTTGAAGCAGCGCCGTGCCTGGATGACAACCCTCCATTTATTCAATCTAAAACACTCTCAAGCACTCTCCAATCAAAACGTTTTTCTGATGTTTGTCGGTTTACGTTATTCAAAGGATTATAATATTCTAAAGTGTAGCCCGTGTATCGAATTTCATTTTTCTTTCTATCGTGGGCCAGAATGTTTGTGAGATGAACCACAAAGGATGTCAAACAGTTGGATTCTTCTCGGCTCAGTATTGTGAGAAGAATCAACTAATGTAAAAAAATAGCTATGCCCAGATAATAATAGTCATGATCATCAGCCATTACTAGTCCACTGCATGACAAGGGTCTCTCCTAAACCTTCCCATTTTTCTCTGTCAAGTTACTGCACTGCTTCCTGCTCCAGCAAACGCTCCAATTTCTTCTCTCCACTTGGCCCTCGTTCTGCCCACCCTCACTTAATGCCTGGGTTATCACTGTTTCTCTGGTTGTCCATCTGTTATCAGTCCCTTGCATGATAAGGCCTCTCCCAAGTCCATTTTATATATTTGATCGTTGTCAAAATGTATTCACTATCGTCAGATCCCTAATCCACGGTGCTCCGTCCTGCCTCTCCGTTTTATGCCCGGTATATTTGCTTTTCTTATTATGCGCTTCTTAGCTTTCTCTCTCAATCTTTTGTGAGACGCTAAGTTTCTGAACCATATGTCAGGAATGGCAGGATATACTCTGTGTGTGTGTGTGTGTGTGTGTGTGTGTGTGTGTGTGTGTGTGTGTGTGTGTGTCGCTGCACAACAAAATAATGGCTGCCGTATCACTTATCATTATGCCCCTAAAGTTTCTGGGAAGAAGAGAAGCTAAGTCGATCTTGGTGCGGATTGGCCTCAGGATTTGTAGGTTGTCAATTGGTAGCATTAGTTATTAGTTCTTTATAAACAAAAAAGTGTGAGAAACGAACTGTTGTCATAGCTTTATTACGTAACGAGGTTGAAGACGCAGAGATACATAAAAAATTATTGTATTGTCTTTTAAACGGACTAATCAGCATCAGTAATAGATGAAGGAGGCATTCACAAAGCAAATAATTGTCCATATTGAAGATCGTGTCTTCATTCTCTCATTTGAGTCGGCAGCAGACTTCAAAGGCAGGAGTTTCGCGTCAATAACTCGCTCGACGGCGCCTAATTCAAGACATCAATCAGTTGCTTCCTCACACAACACTCGCTGATCCCCACCTGTGACGTCAGGGTGCCCGCCGACCCAGCGACACGCGCTGTCGGCATCGACCCTCCTTGCCAGGCAGCCGGCAGCCGGTGTTGGCACACACTTCAGGAACTGAAGAACTTTTGATCTGAAATGCTGCCTCCACGTACACAAGGACAGTGGCGGACGTGAATGACTGAAGCGTTGATATTTAGATACTTGAGTTTAATATTTATCGCTCTACAGATCTGGAATCCACAATCAAAATAGTTTTTCATACTTTAATGAAGCATAAATGTTTGATTATCATTAGCTTACAATTGGAGACGAAAAAGCTAATTCTTCCAAATGTAGTTCGTTGAAAAGAGTAGCGACTGAGACCTTTGAAAATGTTTTGTTCAATCTGTTAACACAAACTTAGGGACGTCTTCTCTATGATCAGTCCCTTAGAATTTTATTTTTCATTAAGCGTCACGCTAAATTTACGTAGTAAAAACACAGTAAACTGTTTACAGGTGATGTTCACACTCGCCTCAAGAAAACTTTAAAAGGCAGAAAACAAGACTTCCTAAGCGTCATGGTGGAGCACACATTGTTCTGCTGCTGCCCCAAGACATGTTATTGTATGAATAAATAATAATGATATTAATCAACTTGAGCTGCATCTGCGTTTTTCTGGTCTTGTTTCGTTAATTCTCTCACCAAACAGCATGGTTCATATTTCACGATGCGAGCAACATTACGGTGAGGCACGGTATGGTGTGCGTTAACGGACTAAAACAGGATTTAAACAGATGGAGCTAAAGTTTTTTATATCCATATTATTAATGCGAACAGATGTTATGGAAAGTATTAGTACAAGGCTAATTGTGCCCCACTGTGACCTTTTTTTAGCTTAATCACTCGTGTGTTCTACTGCGGATTTCTCTGCAGCGGAAAATGTTATTGTAAATTAGGATGTGTCGGAGGGAGGGAACTGATTGCGGCTTGAAGTAATTACTCATCATTTACTCATATAAATAGAACACGTGTGCTTACAGAAGAGGGGGATGAACCTCACCTGTCCACCTGTAATGTTAGATATATATCATTCTTCACCCCGACAATCGTATCTTGGTCTTCCATTCAAAGTAGTAATTTGAAAACATAAGGCAAAGTGAATAGGAGTGCAGGCTACGAAATTAATGTTTGTCGAATGAGTGAAAGTGACCAGACGCCAAACCATTTAGAACATAGACGTGTTGGGGCTCAATCTTAGTTTTGAAAGTAAGGAAGAATAGAGGGGAGAGGTAGAAGGCTACACTTATATCACTGTTGTGTGCAAGCAATCCAGCAATCAGGTGGCTGTAGATTTTTTAGTCGTGCTAATTTTTTTTTATATAATTAGGGGCAGGCGAAAAGGAGCGAGGAAGAGAGAAAAAACATATAATAAAGTACGAAATATTTTTGTATATGCGGCCGTCCATTACCAGATTGAGCCTTATAAGTCGTTCAGAGGCAACAACTCACAAAAAAGATCAGGAAGGCAATTCAATGGCAAGGAGCTGAGGTGTCGCACAGGTGGGCTAGGCGTGTGTGTGTGTGTGTGTGTGTGTGTGTGTGTGTGTGTGTGTGTGTGTGTGTGTGTGTGTGTATGTATGTGTGTGTGTGTGTGTGTGAGTGTGTGTGTGTGTGGCGGCAGGTGAGGCTGGACGGCCGCGCCTCGCCCCGCCGCGCCTCGCCTGCACACTCGCCGGGATATCGTTGCCAGGGTGAAATTTTACGAGCCTTTATGAAATTGGAAACCGTTCTTGTTTGCAATGTTTCCATGAAGGTAGATTAACTCGGCGCCGGAACGCCTGTTATAAACTTTTAAACGGTATTCTGGCGCCGACCATCGACACAGCCAGCAAAGCGGCGGCAGACGAGGCTCTTCTTTTTTTTTCCTTATCGGATATTACTGCGCCTAACGAGATTCATTTTCATTTTGGTTTCGTGCCTTCCGATTTTTTCTTTTAATTATAAAAGGAAGTGCATGGCTGGAAAAAAATACAGACTCCGTGAATTCCTTTTCCAACTCCAATTTCAACTCGAGGAATATGTATGTGTGTGTGTGTGTGTGTGTGTGTGTGTGTGTGTGTGTGTGTGTATATATATATATATATATATATATATATATATATATATATATATATATATATATATATATATATATATATATATATATATATATATATATATATATATATATATATATATATATATATATATATATATATATATATATATATATATATATATATATATATATATATATATATATATAATCTTTTTTCAAAGTCAGTCCAGTTCCCTTATACTGTAAATCTTTTACGTAATTTGGCGAGTGAAAATTTAATGAAGTAGATAAATTATGCTGTCGCCGCCGACGCCTTCGTGAGAGACGCGCCAGACGTCATCCGTGGGTGGCGGCGTCTGTGTGTGTGTTCATTTATAAGAGAAATTCACTTAAAAGTAACAATAAAAGCGTGTGCATGCAGCGGCGGTTTGTGCCACGCGTCCCCGCCGCTATATTAAAAACTCCTGCAGTCGAGCAATACATCAAACTTTTTTTGATGGAGAATTCCTTTTACATTGTTTTTAGTTATTAAATCTTGCATTTTCTAAGCAAAACGTTTTAATAAGAAAAAAGAGAGTTGCTCGTCAAGGAAGAGACGACTCCAGCATGTGAAGAAATTAATCATCAGGGGGAGCGACGGAGAGAAAAATATTTGTGTCCACATAGCGTTTCTCTTTTTCTTTTTTCTGACAAGTTTTCAACCAAGGGAAAAAGGACAAAAAACATGAACGCCCTTGACCAGGCATGGCATGGCCTTTTTTCCCCTCATGCATCCGGTGTTCACCTGTCCGGCGTGACCCACACCTGCCCTGGGCCCAGCTTTTTGCCCCTTCGTGGCCAGGCGTCAAGACATACTCATTTATTTTCCTCTCACTCGCAAAACTTGGAGTGTACATATTCTCTGACATTCCTCCAACGCAATACTTATAATTTCCAGTTTATTTCAAAGGCAAAACACACACACACACACACACACACACACACACACACACACACACACACACACACATACACACACACACACTCGCTCGGTTAATATTACATCACATTATCTGCAAAGTTTACCATCGATCGCCATGACAACCACACTCTCTTTTTGGGACGCACGTGTTTCTGTACTGTTTTCGTGGACTCTCGTGAGCACTGCGGAACATTCACACAGCAGAGTTCACGGAAGTTATGAAGCGAGTGAAATCTGAATGCTTCTTGTTAGTTACGTCTTTTGTAGTGGATTTCATTATTATCATTGTCTTCCTTGTGGGCGAGGTCGCAGAAGAAGCCACTCAGTTGGATCGAATACCGCTGGGCTCATTTATTTATTTATCTATCATTATTATTATTATTTCTTCAAACCGCTCCGTCTTTTCCCTTATCTTGCTCATATGGAGGTAGCATTTTAGACGCCGCTCGAATACTGGCTGGATTATTTCATCTTGTTCATAAGTGGTCTAATATCTATCATTGTTATAGCTATTTTTCTCTTTTTTTGTTTCTTTTGTCTTTATTGATGCTGCCATTATTATTTGACATGATGTGATTAATATTACGAATTTGTTTGGCCTTAATGACGGTCGCTTGGATTATTTTTTTTTTTTTAAGTTCAAGGGGTAATAATTGTAGCCCGTCCTGATCACATCCAGTTTTCCAGAAATTTATGATCAGAGGAAAGGCGCCAGCAACAGCAACAGCAACGGCAGACTCTCGAGCGTTTATGAAATTGCTTTTTACAGGAGAATTCACAGTTTTCGAGGCCAAGTAATTGCTTTAGCGTGTAGGCTCATCCCCACGCTAAGGGAGATTGGAGGGGGCGGGGCGAGCTGCTGCTTGAAAAAAAAGAAAAAAAAAAAAAAGAAAATTGGCTCGCTGACTGATTTGATGTTTTTATATATCTTTTTTTTTTTTATGCTTTTTCTTGCGCGCCGTCCTACTAACCTCAATCTCCGTCGTTTTACGCAATGTGGCGCGTTCTGCTGCGAGTTTCTTATTTTTACTGCTGCTCCTTTTATTATTAAATTTTGTTACGCTTTATATTGTGTTATTTATTTTCAGTTTTCTTTCGAGACGGGACATGCCCCTGAATATCACCCATGACAGAGATAGTGAAGGCGAATTTTAAACAGCAGTAATAAGGATTTGTGCTGACGGAGATTTAACTTCATGAACGTGAAGTAAAATGACTCGTAGGGAAGAGATGTTGTGTTGCGTCTCCTCATCTACTCCCTGCTCTTATACGCCTTCTAGTGGTAAAGTTAGCCAAGGGTCTGCTGACTTCATGATTGATTGGTTGGCTTTCAAATCACGTCTGGACACTCGGGACCAAGTCTACCGTAGTGCACCAAAAGTATTCGAGAAACAAAGGAACATCAACGTGGAATCGCTGCCGTCAACTATCAATGTCAACATTGTGACTACACTGATATCAGTTGATTTATATTCGTTCTAATAAGCTATGAGGGGCCTTGTTCAAGTTTACGTTTTTTGTAAGGTTATTTTTTTGATCAGACTTCCTATCTTGGTTCTTTTTTTCATTTTTTTCCCCTGCATGAGCTTTCTAATAAACGGTGATGGTTTTATTAGGTGCTATGAGGGGCCTTGTTCAAGTTTACGTATTTTGTAAAGTTACTTTTTTTTATCTGACTTCCTAGCTTAGTTCTTTCTTCTGTTTTTTTCCCTGCATGAGCTTTCTAATAAACGGTGATGGTTTTATTAGGTGAAAAGATCCGTCCCCGACACTCACTTCCGCGTTGCGTTTCTTCTGCTAGTTTTCTTTTCTTACTCCGTTTTTGTTATCTTTCTTCTCTGTCGTTTTTGAGCAGAATTTTTGATGGTTCAGCGGGAAGAAACGTCAGTAAACAGTGAAAAGTGCCCAATGTTTCCGCGCCAGGTGGTCTGCGTGTGAGGTGCGGCGGTGCGGAGCGATGAGTGAAGGATGAACAGCAAGGAGGAAAAGAATATATTAGTGTTTAAAGGCGGACTTCTACCATTTATCATTTATTTATTATCTATTTATTTATTTATTATTATTAAGGTTTGATACACTAAAGCCTGGTGTAAATACTATAAAGAAATACGTAGCCGTTGTACTGATTGTGGGTGTCATGCTCTTCTTAATCATTTTCGGTTGTAATTAATTTTTCTCACCACCTCTCCTTCTCCGCTTCCTTCTTCCCATTCTCCCTCCTCTTCTTCCTCCACCCCCTTCTTCATACCCCTCTCCCTCCTATTTTTCCTTCTCCCCTTTCTCCATATCTCTTTCCCTTCCTTTTTTGTCCTCCCATTCCTCCTTTCCCTTCATCTCTCCCACCATGCAAAGGATATTGCTAAATTAGAAGGTGTTCAGCGTCGGGCAACGAAAATGATCCCTTCCTTGCGCAACAAATCCTACGAAGAAAGGCTTTCTACCCTTAACATGTTCTCTCTTGAGAAACGTCGCCTCCGAGGAAAACTGATCGAATGTTTTAAAATACTTAATGGTTTCACGTATGTAGACAGATCAACATTGTTTATGATCGATGACACTTTGCGCACGAGGAACAATGGCGTAAAACTCAGATGTAGACAAGTAAATTCAGACTGCACCAAATTTTTCTTCACCAACGTTGTAGTGCGAGAATGGAATAAGCTTCCACCGTCAGTGGTCCAGTGTAACACGATTGACTCCTTCAAAAATAAGCTCGACCGCCACTTCCTTCAACTTAATATCAACTAGAGTAGAAATGCAACGTTTTGGAGTCTCCTGATTAATGTAAAATCACTTAGGTTTAAGGACAGACCACCAAGTCTGGACCATGGGGTCTGTGTGGTCTGATTTTCTATGTAAATCTATGTAAATCCTCTCATTCCTCCTCTCCATCCATCTCCTCCTCCTCCTCCCATTTCTCCTTTCCCTTCATCTCCCTCCTCTCATTTCTCCTTTCCATCCATCTCCTCCTCCTCCTCCTCCCATTCCTCCTTTCCCTTCATCTCCCTCCACTCATTCCTCCTTTCCATCCATCTCCTTCTCCTCCTCCCATTTCTCCTTTCCCTTCATCTCCCTCCTCTCATTCCTCCTTTCCATCCATCTCCTCCTCCTCCTCCTCCAATTTCTCCTCTCCCTTCATCTCTCCCTCCTCTCATTCATCCTTTCCATCCATCCATCTCCTCCTCCTCCTCCTCTCATTTCTCCATGCCCTCAATATTTTCCTCCTCCTCCACCACTTTCTAATCTTAAATGACTCCACAAGCAGCCTCCTCCACTTCCTATATTGTTTCTCCTCTTCTTTCACCTCCTCAGTTTCCTCTCTGGCGTCTCTCTCTCTCTCTCTTCCTTCTATTCTTCCATTTACGTTCAGCTCCACACACTCACGTCTTCCTTCCTCTCTTAACCTGGTTGTTCTCTAATGCCTTTGTCTTATTTCCTGTTTCCCTTCTCTCTTTCCTCAATGCTTTTCTTTCTCAGATTCTTGCTACGTTTCTTACCTCCCCGTGCTTTCCGCTTATCTTCCTCCTCTTCCTTCTTATAATCCCCCCCCTTACCTTCCTCCTCCCGTCCCCTCCTCCTCTTCCTCTCACTACCTGTCTGTCTGAAACTTAAGTCTGTGACAATCTTGATCTTCGTTCTTTATTTTATCCCACTTCTTTTCCCCTTCGACAGCGACCACTTTCATCTTGGTAGTAGATCTTGTCTTCTCCTCCTCCTCCTCCTCCTCCTCCTCCTCCTCCTCCTCCTCCTCTTCTTCTTCTTCTTCTTCTTCTTCTTCTTCTGCCTTGTCAAACACCTTATAGCTGATCCAATATGAGTATTCTTCTTGACGTTAAAGACAAAACTACATGAAATTTAACCTAGCGCATGATAGAGAAATGTTTCAGCCCCCTTCCCCCCCTTCCCCCCATTCTCTCTCTCTCTCTCTCTCTCTCTCTCTCTCTCTCTCTCTCTCTCTCTCTCTCTCTCTCTCTCTCTCTCTCTCTCTCTCTCTCTCTCTCTCTCTCTCTCTCTCTCTCTCTCTCTCTCTCTCTCTCTCTCTCTCTCTCTCTCTTTTTAACTTCTCTCCTTACTCCTTTCCTCCATCCCTCCCTACCCTTGTTCCATCCCCCTCCACCTCTTCCCTCCTCTCATCTACCTTCCCCCTTTTTTTTATACTCTCCAGGCGGCCAGGAATAAAGAAAAGGTAAATATAAGTAAAGGTGCAAAAAGTACAAACACTATTTCTTTTGGTCCCGCCTAACTTGGTGGAGGGAAAGTTTAGGGTGGACCTTGCCACCTGGACCAAGTAATAAAAATACCATCCGTGCATCACATGACCGGGCTAACTTCATGCCGCCGCCGCCGCCGTCGCCGCCGCCGCCGCCTCTTCCTCCTCCTTTCATTTACTCTTCCTCCTCCTTTTCCTTTTCCTTCTCCCTCCTGCTCTTTCTTTTTGTTTCCCTCTCATGATTCTTCTTGTTCTTTTTCCTCCTTTTTTTACTTCCTCCTTGTTCTCCTTCTCCTCCTTTCCTTTTCTTCTTCTCTCGTGATCGTTCTCCTTGTTCCCTTTCTTCGTCTTCTACCTACTTCTCCTTCTCCATTTCCTTCACATTATCTTCCCTTTCCTTACCTCTTATCGTTCTTTCTATTGATATTCTTGTTTCTTTTATCGTTCTCTACCTCCTCCTCCTCTTCCTTATCCTTCCTTTTCTTCCCTTTCTTTCGTCTTATGCTTGTTTTTTGTTTCATTTTTTATTCTTTCATGTACTATCCACTCTTGTTTCACCCTCTTCTTCCACCTCCCTTTTCATCAATATCTTCCATCTCTTCTTTAGTCTCCCACCTCCTCCTGTTTAACTCTATATTCTCCTCCTCCTCCTCCTCCTCCTTCGACTCCTTATTTTCTTGGCCTCTCTACATGATGTCTACTTTATGGTGTTGATCTTTGCTACTCATTTTTATCTCACCATGACCTTTTTTGTTACCCATGACTCACTCTTTTATCATCGCCGCTGCTTCTTCCTCCTCCTCTTCCTCCTCTTCCTCTTCTTCCTCCTCCTCTTCTTCCTCTGCCGTCGCCGCTGCCGCTGTACTCACTGACCTCTTTCGTGGTTTGCTTGCTTTAATGTGTGTGTGTGTGTGTGTGTGTGTGTGTGTGTGTGTGTGTGTGTGTGTGTGTGTGTGAGTTCGAAAATGTTTTATGTTCAGAGTCTGCCACGCCTCTCTCTCTCTCTCTCTCTCTCTCTCTCTCTCTCTCTCTCTCTCTCTCTCTCTCTCTCTCTCCGCGGTAAACAGTTGCGTTATCTCCTCGCGAATTGAAGTGTCATGGGGACGTCTCTTCACTTCTTCCCTCCCTCCCTCCCTCCTATCATCTCTCCCTCCCTCTCCATCTTCTCTCCCCTCTCCTCTCCCATGTCCTTTCATCCCTCCCTCCCCACTCATGTTTCCAGTTGTCCTCCTCCTCCTCCTCCTCCTCCTCCTCTATTTCTTCGTCGTTTCCTCCTTGTCTCCTATAATTTTCTCCTTAAATCATCAGCCTTTCCTCCCTTGAACAATTTTCGTAATTTCTCTCTCTCTCTCTCTCTCTCTCTCTCTCTCTCTCTCTCTCTCTCTCTCTCTCTCTCTCTCTCTCTCTCTCTCTCTCTCTCTCTCTCTCTCTCTCTCTCTCTCTCTCTCTCTCTCTCTCTCTCTCTCTCTCGCCCCTAGAGCCATTTATCCTACTCATTGCTACAACAGATTTGCCATACTGGAGGAGGAGGACGAGGAACAGAGCACCTTCTTGGTCGGTGACTCTATTATTCGCCATCAGCTGGTTGAATTATGTGGCAGAGACCCACGTCGTAGGCGTATCTACTGTTATCCCGGAGCTGGTGTTGACGACATCACAGCTGCCCTGGACTAGGTCTCCGCTGTGGCCTCTAATGACTCACTCTTTGTTCTCCACACAGGTACAAACGACGTCACCACGACCCGGTCTGAGGAACTGCTGGGCAAGTAACGAAGACTCATCCAGCAGTATAATTCTCCTAATATTATGATTTCAGGAATTCTACCACGGACATGGGATGAGGGCGACTTCTACAGTAAGGCCTTCAGCCTCAACAACCGCCTGCAGACTCTCTGCGGAGAGCTTGACGTCGAATTCTTTAACGCCTGGAACGATTTCTACGGCCAGGTGGACTTCTCCAAAGGGACGGCATACACCTGTCCCCATCAGGGCAGCCAGATTTGGAAGGCTCCTCAACAACGCCGTACGTAACGCCCGAACAACAAAAACGACTCTCAGCCACGTCCTTCCATCCCGCCCGTGTAAATAGACACCATACACCGCAACAGACTCGTAACGTTGAACCCTCCAGTACCTCTATTACCAAGCTTCAAGATAACCTAAGAGTCCTTAGTTTCAATGCGCGTAGCCTAAGAAACAAGTTTGATGAACTGCGATGTCTTGCTTTGACAGAAAACTTTGACGTAATTGCTATAACCGAAACATTTATTGACACCACTAATATTGATTTAAGTTCCGAATACAACATAGATGGCTACAGATTCTTCAACAATGATCGTGTAAACCATAGAGGGGGTGGTGTCGCCCTTTTTGTCAAAAGCTACTTGCAACCTACTGACAAAACACCAAGAAACAGTAACGTTGAACATTTGTGCGTGCGAGTAAACATTGCAAAAGTCAATTTAAATATATCTGTCACTTACAGGCCTCCAGGGCAATCACTTGATGGCGATCTTGAAATGTACAGCGTCTTAAGGCAGTCACTTAATAACAGCGACTCACTGATACTAGGAGACTTTAACCTCCCCCATATCGACTGGGCGACACTGTCGGGTACAGAAGGTGAGTCCCATAGAATGATCGAATTTCTAGAGGAAAATTATCTAAGCCAAATGGTTTCTGAACCAACTCGACAAAATAACATACTTGACCTTGTTATAGCGACCCAAGATAACCTAGTCAGTAATGTCACAGTAGGAGAACACCTCGGTTCCTGCGATCATAAACTAGTGCGCGTTGACATTAGAGCTCTAACATCGGTGACTGAAAATAAAGTTAAGGTGCCCAATTTCAAAAGAGCCAACTTCGTAGAAATCCGACGAAAACTAATAGATATGCAACTATCAGATGACGGCAATGCAGAGGACGCCTGGCTAAACTTTAAAAATCACTTACTCACTCAGCAGGACACATTTGTACCCTTGTACGAGAAGCGAATTAACACTAATAAAAGTCCACCGTGGTTTAATAGCGAAATTAAACACTCGGTCAAGGAGAGAAAATTGTCTTACAGGTTAAAGAAAGACCAAAGCACGCCCGAAAACATTAGACTTTACAATGATGCAAGGCGACGAGTAAAAAGATTAGTGCATCAGGCAAAGCGTAGATATGAAGAAAATATTGCAGCCAACTGTAAAAATAATCCGAAATCCTTCTTCAGTTACATAAACAACAGAAAGGCGATCAGAAGTGGAATTGGACCTTTAACAAACAGCGACGGTGCACTAGTGACTGACAGCCAACACGTTGCAAACCTATTAAATAATTACTTTTCCTCGGTGTTTAATAATAACAGTCCTCCCACCACCACCACCAACACCAGTACTAATGTAAATCCCGAGCATGCATTGTCTAACTTTGAAATAAAACCCGATGAAGTCCTTAAAGCCCTCA
Organism: Eriocheir sinensis; assembly: GCF_024679095.1. NCBI lineage: Eukaryota > Metazoa > Arthropoda > Malacostraca > Decapoda > Varunidae > Eriocheir > Eriocheir sinensis. The sequence continues at coordinate 6,282,166 of NC_066509.1, read as the reverse complement.
AATCACTTAAAACAAATAAAAGTCCTGGACCTGATAAAGTATATCCAACTCTGCTGAAAGAAACAAAGAGCGAAATAGTCTCCTCCCTCACAACCGTATTCAATATGTCCTTGCGACAAGGCATTGTCCCTTCAGATTGGAAAAAGGCTAACGTGACACCGATTTTTAAGAAAGGAGACAAAAAGTACCAGGTAATTACAGGCCCATTAGTCTAACTTCGGTTGTAGGTAAGCTACTTGAGGGCATAATTAGAGACAAAATTGTGAGTTACCTTGAAAGCCACTCATTAATTGGGGACTCACAACATGGCTTCCGAAACAAAAGATCCTGCCTATCAAATCTATTAACCTTTTATAACGACCTCTTCACTGTTTATGACGTAACCAAATCACTGGACGTAGTCTATCTCGATTTCAGAAAGCGTTTGATAAAGTCCGCATCATAAATTACTTTACAAATTAAAGCAAATAGGTATTGACGGTCAGGTAAACCAATGGATCGCGAATTGGTTGAGCAACAGACAACAAAGAGTAGTGATTGACGGATTTAACTCAGAGTGGGCGCCGGTCACTAGTGGCGTCCCTCAGGGCTCAGTTCTTGGCCCAGTGCTCTTCATTATTTACATCAACGACGTGGATGTTGGACTCAATAACCGCATTAGTAAATTTGCAGACGACACAAAGATTGGTAACTCGGTTCTCACTGACGAAGACAGGCAAAGCCTCCAGAGGATTTTTAAAATTCAAAACGGTCGGATAAGATGGATGCTTGCAACACGTGACAAGTGCCAGGTCCTTCAAGTTGGAACGAGGAATAAGAAGTTTGATTACGAAATGCGCGGCGTTAAACTCAAAGCGTTCAATGCGTCAAGGACTTGGGGTCAAAATCGCGTCAAACCTCAAATTCTCACAGCAATGCATCGATGCAGCAAATAAAGCGAACAGAATGTTGGGCTTCATTAAAAGAAACTTTTTATTTAAGAATAAAGATGTAATACTCCCGCTCTACAACAGTTTAGTCAGACCCCACTTGGAATATGCGGTACAGTTTTGGTCTCCCCACCATGCAAAGGATATTGCTAAATTAGAAGGTGTTCAGCGTCGGGCAACGAAAATTATCCCTTCCTTGCGCAACAAATCCTACGAAGAAAGGCTTTCTACCCTTAACATGTTCTCTCTTGAGAAACGTCGCCTCCGAGGAAAACTGATCGAATGTTTTAAAATACTTAATGGTTTCACGAATGTAGACAGATCAACATTGTTTATGATCGATGACACTTTGCGCACGAGGAACAATGGCGTAAAACTCAGATGTAGACAAGTAAATTCAGACTGCACCAAATTTTTCTTCACCAACGTTGTAGTGCGAGAATGGAATAAGCTCCCATCATCAGTGGTCCAGTGTAACACGATTGACTCCTTCAAAAATAAGCTCGACCGTCACTTCCTTCAACTTAATATCAACGAGAGTAGAAATGCAACGTTTTGGAGTCTTCTGATTAATGTAAAATCACTTAGGTTTAAGGACAGACCACCAAGTCTGGACCATGGGGTCTGTGGTCTGATTTTCTATGTAAATCTATGTAAATCTCTCTCTCTCTCTCTCTCTCTCTCTCTCTCTCTCTCTCTCTCTCTCTCTCTCTCTCTCTCTCTCTCTCTCTCTCTCTCTCTCTCTCTCTCTCTCTCTCTCTCTCTCTCTCTCTCTCTCTCTCTCTCTCTCTCTCTCTCTCTCTCTCTCTCTCTCTCTCTCTCTCTCTCGTACTTTCCACATTTTGCATATCTTTCCCTCGCTTCTCCTAACTTTTTTTTTCACTCCTTCATTTTTCCTTCAACTTTTTCATATTCTCTTATCTCTCTTCCTTTACCGCCGCTCTCCCCCTCCTCCTCCTCCTCCTCCTCCTCTTCCTCCTCCTCAACTTTTCCTTTCTTCTCCCTCACATTTAATCTACACCTTTCCTCTTCTTTTCTTCTTCCCCTTCTTGATGTTCTTTTCGTTTACATCTGCGATACCTTTCTCGTTCTGTTCCTTTTCCTTTCCTTCCTTTTGTTTACTTTCCCTATCTCTCTTTCTCCCTCCGCCTCTTTCTCTTTCTCTCTTCATTTCTCCTGCTGCACTTTCTCTCCCAATATCGTTTCTTATCTCTCATCATCATCTTTTCTTCCACATCCCCATTCACTTGCTTTCCTCTCTCCTCTCTTCCTTTTCATGTTGCGTTGTTTTTATGTGTTCTCTCTCTCCTCCACTGTCATTTTCCTTCTCCTTCTTTATCTCTTCTCTTCATCTATGTTTTAATTTCTTTGTGCCTTCCTCTATATCAACCCTTCTTCTCAACCACCATCTTTCCTTTTTTTTTTTCAGCCTAAACTTTTCTCATTTCTTCTCCTTTTTCATATTATTTTCTCCACTCACCGTCACGTCTTTCTTTTATCGTCTTTCTTTTCCTTCCTCCTCCTCCTCCTCCTCCTCCTCCTCCTCCTCCTTTCCTCCGTCAAGGGCCCATGCAAGTAGCCCATGTGTTCAAAGTTCACTTATACGAACTTTACACTTTTCCTGCTGCAGACACCTGATACTTGTTGCGTCTACAGTAGAGAGAGAGAGAGAGAGAGAGAGAGAGAGAGAGAGAGAGAGAGAGAGAGAGAGAGAGAGAGAGAGAGAGAGAGAGAGAGAACAAAAAACTAAAAACCTAAAAATGTAGATACTGCGAAGGGAGGGAGGTAGAGAGATGCTTCCCCCGGCCGCGTCTGCCGAGGGAGATAAGGGGTGACTTATAGGGAGGGAGAGAATTCTTTTACGAGGAGAGAGGGAACACTGGCCTACCTTAAGAGGCCCCTACATGATGCCTCAACGACGACGAGGGGAGTGACGGAGGTATGAGGGAAGGAGGGGAAAGGTAGACTGAATAGGGAGGGAAGAAGTGCTGGGAGGTGGCAGAGAAGAGGTGTGACGATGGGTTAAAACAAAGAAGGGTGGAAAAAGGAGTGATAGTATATGGAAAGAAAGTAGTGTGAATAGTGGAGGGAAGAAGATTAGTGAGGAAAGGATGAAGGGTAGAGTGTAAAAAGGTAGAGTGAATAAGGAAGGACGGAAGGGCTGGAAGGTGACAGGAGGAGATGTAAAAGTTGGTGTGTGTTTAGGTTAAGGAAAGAAGGATGAAAGAGAGGAGTAAAAGAATTGGAAATATGAACAGAAGAGGAAAGGAGATTAATGAAGAAAATGATGAGTGAAGGAAGAGACTGAAGGACTGGGTGATGCTTGTAGAGGTGACGACACACATTGACTCTGAGAGGAAAGAAATGACGACAAATGTGACCGATAAATGTGGGAGGGAGGAAGGACATAAGGGATAGGAACTGAAAAATGGAGAAAAGATGGAGGAATGCAAATACGGGATGCGATTAAAATGACTGAAAGGAAAAAGAAACATTGTAGAGACACGGAGAGGAGAAAGGAATATCTGAAGGAATGGAGGAGAGGAGATGGAGACGTGTCGAATTTGCTTACCTGAAAAAATGAGCGAGAAAGCAAAAGAAGGTGGAGAAGGGATAGATGGCAGGTGGTAGAAGGGGGTAGATGGATGGAAAGGAAGGGGAGAAGAGAAGTGAAATAGGGAAGTCAGGGAAATGGGTAACAGGGGGATGAAATAGGTAGGAAAGGGTGACATACAACGAGATAATGTTATGGTTGTTTACATACTTTTGTGCCCCTCCCCTCATTCTCTCTCTCTCTCTCTGTCTCTCTCTCTCTCTCTCTCTCTCTCTCTCTCTCTCTCTCTCTCTCTCTCTCTCTCTCTCTCTCTCTCTCTCTCTCTCTCTCTCTCTCTCTCTCTCTCTCTCTCTCTCTCTCTCTCTCTCTCTCTCTCTCTCTCTCTCTCTCTTCTACCCTTTGAATTTTAATTAATCGTGTGTTACTTTTCCTGGTTCTTCTTTTTTTTCTTTGTAGATATTCAGTTTTCCCCTCTTCCCTCAGTTCTGCCTTTTATAAGCTTTCTCTCTCTCTCTCTCTCTCTCTCTCTCTCTCTCTCTCTCTCTCTCTCTCTCTCTCTCTCTCTCTCTCGCTCTCTCTCTCTCTCTCTCTCTCTCTCTCTCTCTCTCTCTCTCTCTCTCTCTCTCTCTCTCTCTCTCTCTCTCTCTCTCTCTCTCTCTCTCTCTCTCTCTCTCTCTCTCTCTCTCTCTCTCTCTCTCTCTCAATGGTGGTTCAAGTTAATCCTAATGAGCTTCAGTTAAAGGGACATTAGTAACGGTTTTCCATTCCTTAATTGTGGTGGTGGTGGTGGTGGTTTTTTCCTCGTTCTCGTCCTCGTCGTCCTCTTTGTCCTCATTCTTGTTTTTGGTTCACTTCTTGGAATAATTTTAACTTTTTTTGTCACTGCTTTATCCAATTACTGTTCCCTAATACTACCACCACAACCAACAACACCACTACAGCATTTACCCCAACCCCAAACACCACCACCACCCCTCCCTTCCCCAACACAGCAACCACCATTCCTACCACAACCACGACCACCTTCAAAACCATTACCGTCGTCACCACCACCACCACCATCACCACCAGTACCCCCTTTATAACCATCACCAGCCACTCTAGCAACACCACACTCACCGACACCACCACCTCTAACCAATATCACCTCTTTCATAATCACTACCATCAACACCGCTCTCCCCCCCACCACCACTACCAATAATGTACTTACTCAACTCATTCTCTTCGCCGTGCAATGTTTGATTCTTACCCATTTCCATTTGCATCTTCTCCTCCACAGCTGTTTGCCTCCACATATAGTTGAGTGAATGTTATTGTTGTGTTTATCTTTCCCATACGTAAGCACTAATAATGGAACTCGGTTGAACAAGAGAAGGGAAAAGAAGAGTAGGTGTCGTAGACGATCATAAAAAAACACGATTAGAAAAAAAGAATACATATGAATGACCACTATTTCTTCTTCTTTGCCTTAACTCTCTTTCCGCGGGGAGTGTATCAAGACGCCTTGGGAACTAAACCGAGTCTGCATATTTGGAACTCGGCTTCGTGTGTTTCTTCTTTTTACAAACTTTCATTCAAAATTTGGCACTCATTACTTTTTTTTTCTTTTCTCCATTTCGATGCATATTTGGAGGCTGCTATTATTCCAGCAGTGTATTTTTCTCGTTGTTCTCAGTTTCACGGTGTCGTAGTTGGCATTAAGAATGTGACAAGAAGAGGCAGGCGAAAGTGAAAAGGATGAGAAATAATGGAGATTAGAATAGGAGGAGGAGGAGGAGGTGAGGAGGAGGAGGAGGAAGAAAAGAAAAAGAGGAGAAAAGGAAGAAGAAATGAAAGGCAGAAAAACGAGAACATTAGGGGAAGAAGCGGTCATAAGAGAGAGAGACTAATCATTCAGGTATGCGGTTCTCAATCAACACCTTGGGTCACGTGGGCTGGCAAGGGCCGCACACCTGAGGGGCTCATCAGCTGGGGGGGGAGGGGAGGGGGCGGCAGGTGGCGAGGCGGGGCGGGGAGGAGAGGGGAGTGGAAGAAGCCCCCCCCCTCCCCCCGGCCCCCGCACTGGCCCTGCTTGGTGGCGCTGAAGAAGCACAATTAAAACGGAATTTAGGCCTCGGCAAATAACTCCAACATTTAATTTTGCCGAGTGAGAAATTTTGAGGATTCTTCTGGTCCTTCTTCCTCACCAGTTAATTAATATTTTCCAAAGTTTCTCAAAACCCTCCCAGAAAAGGAAAATGTGCGGGATGCCAAATTAAGCTTCGTCCCCGGCATATTAAATTTTGTAGGGAGCGCGTGAATACGAGTGGAAAAAAAAATGTTGATGGCTCTTCTTTATGCGGAAAATAAAATGCAGCACTTGAACGACAGCGTCCATTAGTGATTCTCTACCTCCTCTTCCTCCTCCTGGTCGGACGCGGTGCATTATGAAAGGCCCTTCGATCAAGCGGACGCTGCCAAGGGGTGGAGAGAGGCATGGGCAGAGGCGGCGTCGAGAAGATGAGGTCTGCCTGATGAGAAAAGGGGAAGGTGTTATTCTATAGACAGGAGAGGGGCCGCTGGATAAGGCAGAGGAATATATGAGGAAAGAAAATTAAGAGGGAGAGGAAGAGACGAAGCTATTCTAGTAAAGGAGGAAAGAGAAATAAGCAACACGTGAATTATTACACTATACTATTGGAAGTAATAATAAAAAAAAGAGAAGGAGGATTGTACAACTAATGGAGAGGAAGGAGGAGGAGGAGGCCATCAATGTAATTAACACTAACCAAAAAAAAATCTACTGCATCCTTCTCTGATCATATGAATAAGTGAGGAAGAGAGTGGAAGGGATTTCGTGGAGGAGGAGGAGGCGGAGGAGGAGGAGGAATAAGAGTAAGTGGAAAAGGAAGAGGAAGAGGGGGATGAGGAGGAGGAGAAGGAGGAGGAGGAGGAGCGTCTAACCAGGTCGGGTGAGGCATGATCCTAGTAACTAATTATTAAAGTCGGGCCAAGAGGCTTAAAGGAGTTCATCGGAATATTTCGTTAAAAAATTCGTTTAAACTCTTTATAGTATTACCTTATTTTTTCACTCCTTGGAGGCTACATTTTAAAGATGTTTAATAATGACCTCGCGCAGACGTCAATGTTTTCTGTTCGCCGTGGATAACGTGTATTAACGAACATTTCAGACCATTTTATTTCCTGTATGTTCTGTTTGTCGGAGTATTTAGTGATTAATAGACTCTTTTTGAATTTCGTTTGAGTAAAATTATTTGGCGTACTGTTTTGATGCCCGTTATGTACTGCCTAAAACTTATAAGCTAATCTCTTATTTTTTTTTTAATTTCTCAATGTCAAACTAGAAATATATCCTAAGTCACATTCTTCTTCTGTAAGGATTCAATATTTCTGTATCTACCTTTGCAAGATGTGTGTAATATCGACAAAAGAACATGAAAACGTATTATTTTTTTTGATGTTTATAATCAGTACTATTATTTTTCATCCGTGAACAGGAGTTTGCTATTTACTGTCGAGCATGGAATGAATATTTGAACGAAAAGTTTGTTTACTCTGACGTGGTTTTCTGTGTTCCTCTTCAAACAGTGAAAATTGAATTAGGCGTCCACGTGGATATTTTGTAGTGCACCAAAATTGTATAAAAAACACTTTTATAAGAAGCATAACAAAAGTAACTGTTTTAATTTGGCAAAAAGTTACTGCAAGTTGGGGAAAATAAACTTTTGCTTTAAAACAATGTCTCATTAAAACTGTCTGTGTGTGTGTGTGTGTGTGTGTGTGTGTGTGTGTGTGTGTGTGTGTTTGGGAGTGTGCGTGTGCGTGCGTGTGTGTGCAAGTGAGTGTTAAATATTCAGTCCAAGTAATCTTATATATTTTTATTTCCAGGACAGTAAGGAATGTGAGAGTCGCGAAAAAACAGTGATGAGGAACAAATACAGGTATCCAAAGTACCTGTGTTTGACTGTTTAATGATCAGTTCCGGGAAGTCAGCTGTTGGAATGAGAGAGAGAGAGAGAGAGAGAGAGAGAGAGAACAAATAACAACAACAGAGGTTCAGTTCTAGAAAGTTGTTCCAGTACAATAGCGTAAAACGGTGTATATTTAGAACAAAAACGGAAGCAGGAATTTTACAAACCCAGCGAAGAGGAGTATCATAAAAAAACTTAATACGCAGAGCTCTAACGCATCATGGGAGAGCCTCAGCGACGTCATGTGTACCAGTTGCGGCCTTTAGTTGTACTACGCCGTCGCCGCGTCGCCACCGCCATCAGCAGCCAGCCCTCATCGTGGGTTCCGCCGCCGCCATCGGGGTGTGAAGCGGCCTTTTTGGACAGTCATAATTACCGTTTCAGTCCAATTACTGATATTTATCCTGATGGGGGGCGCGTGTTAGCGGCGGACAGTGTTTAAACGCATAACACACTCGTTCCGGGACTCCCTGAGCATCGCGTGGCCACGGCCACGGCGTCCGCGGCCGCAGGTAATTACACGTCATTACTACGTAACGGACACCTGAACACCGCGCCGCCGGGGAGCGTTGCGTTTGTGTTCCCGCGGCAACAAAAGGCCGGTGTGATAAACTCTACGAAGTCTCAGCCGATTTTTTCTTTTTTGTTTGTGTGTGTGTGTGTGTGTGTGTGTGTGTGTGTGTGTGTGTGTGTGTGTGTGTGTGTGTGTGTGTGTGTGTGTGTTTATATGCCCTTCCGTAAACCGGTCGAGTGTTTACATAACGTTGAATAAAGTATTTTTATTCCTTCACTTCTTACTCGTCTTTTTTTTTCTTCAGAAGCGCAAATCATTGATATAATCACTAAAACAAACAGTGGCTGGGCTGGGAAATATTTTTTGTTGTATGCTAAAAGTTGATTTCCAATAATGCGGGTAAATGCTGCAAATTGGAATAAAAATGAAAAAGAAAATATGAAAGCTTGTATCCATAAAGGCAAGCAAGCTTTAAAATAAGTTTTTTAGCTTACTGTTATTGCGTTTCTTTCATATTACTTATTTTTACTCTTTTTTCCTCCCGATACTCATTGTTATCCCGATTACATTGGTCTCGTAGTAAATGTTTTTCTTCATCATAATCACTGGAATAGGATGATATTTTTACCCTCTCACTAATACTAGATTGCTTCTGGGAAATAAAAACAAGCATGTCTTTCTATCAGTATTTTCCGTGCGTCTCTAGTTCCGGAGAACCTGACAGGCATTCATTTTTACCTTTTTATACCTATAATTCTTTTCCCAGGCGGTGCATCATCCAGCAACTTGATCTGCCTTGTTCTGTATTCATCCAGCCTTTCACTGTATCGCGCTTGATGTCCTTAGCGTGTTTGTTTCCCTGGTTTATTACTTTAATGTGCTGGAGTGAGTGTGTGTGTGTGTGTGTGTGTCTCTGTGTTTGTGTAAGGGGGAGCAACAAAAGAGAAGAGAGACTGAGACTTAGACAGCGAAACACACAGAGAGGGAGAGAGACAAACAAAGACAAACAGAGGGAGAGAGAACTACTGCCCTTCAGTCCGACCCATCGCTCGCAGGTGTCTACAGGATGACCCTCACCGCCAATTGATCCCCTTCCGACGAAACCAATAAACTGAGCCCGTGTTCCCCCGCAGTGTGGCTGTGTTGCTCACCCGCCCAGCACGCCCCTCAGGCCAATATCCCTCCGTTGGCTCAGCACTCCCTCTTGTCTGTTGCCTGTCATCCTAGCTCCCCCCTGTTCCTCCTCCGCTGCTGACTGAAGATTTT
>NC_066509.1:6255429-6267929 GCF_024679095.1 Eriocheir sinensis | reverse complement strand
CATTGCATTTCCTATTAGATATGCAGTGCTAATCGATCCTTGCGGCTTTTAATCAGATTCTTCTGGTATACGATGATGCGATATGTATATACATTTTTGTCGCCATTATTTATTATGGTTTGTTTCTTGGTACTTTGCATATCAATGCTGAAATATCGACTGGACTTCTTTTGGGTATTGAAAGTTTGCATATGAAAGATATACCGGGATACTTTTGTCGCAACTAAATTTATTGGAGGTGGCTTCAGGTACGAAGTAAAGTTCTCGTGGTTTGCGCATAGTGGTGAAAGGTTGTCCATTATTCGAATCAATAAAGGTTAATCACTGCTGCCTGTTTGGGAAATGTTATATATTATTGTCAGTGACATTTGTCTTATTTTATAATTAGCCTTTCTATGCTTCTGTAAGCTCAAAAATTCATTAGCTTATAAATTCTTGTATTTTTATTACCTTTACGGTAAATTTCAAGTAGCCTTTGTTACATTACTCTGCATATGCGTCCACAAGAATAATCAATCCTCTTTGTCTGTGTTAGGATGTGTCTCATACGTCCTTTGCACTTTTTATGGACCACTGAATATCTTGTCCTCACCGTTTATGAACAATTATTCTGATATTCGGATCAATCTTGTCATCATTTAAGAATAATTCAGCAAAAATATATGTATAGAGATGAGCAGCACAGCAGGTAATAGTAAAGCAGGTGATTGGTGGCTCGGGTGGTGCAGTGCAGGTAACGGTGAGGCGCCAGGTGAGGGCCAGGGCAGTCACAGGTCAGCCCAGAACACGTCACACTCTTCCACCCATTACTTGTGCGATATTAATCTTTTACTTAGAGGTCGAACTGGACCATAAATCCACGGACCTATTGATTGAATGGCCCATAAAAAAGGCAATGAAACAGCCTCTCTCCTGTAGCGGTGTGGCGGCCCCATAAAACACTGCCCCATGGCCCGTGTCCTCAGCCCCCGCCCAACTCTTCCTCCGCCAGGGACTTGCACACTGCCGGAAGCTTCTGCCAATAAGGGGATCGTATTCTTATGTCTCAGTTGACTTAGTATGTTTGCACTTGAATGTCAAAGAAATTGACCAGGGGAAGCAAATACACATGAGGGATTTGATGCACGCTTTATATTCCTGAAGGTTCAGACTCCTCAGATCGCCGGAGCGAGTCCCCACAAACAGTACTTAAGTCTGGGTCAGTTGACTCAGTGTGCCGGCACGAATATGAACGGAGATCTACCGGTGGCTAAGCATATATATAAAAGGAGATTGAACAAGGGTCAAGGAAGATAAGTGGCCGGCCTTGTGCCATAACTCAGAGCTCGGTCGTTATGTGAGCGCCGCGCAGAGCTGTAGCTTGGCAGAGGTGTGAGTGTGGCAAGTGTGTGGCGAGTTGATGAGGCTGGCAGAGAGCTGGGATGTGACAGTTAAGTTGGGGGCCTCCTTAAAATATCCTGATGTCTTTGTATATTCTGTGTGCATGATACCAAGAGCAAGGCAGTGAACCGGACATAGTCTCAGCGATGCAATAGTACATTAGTCTCAGGAGTAAGTCAGCAGGAAAGTACCAATAGTTCCCGTTGATAACAAAAGAACAGTGCTAATAGGAATACGATGGCAAAATACAAATTGAGTGTTGGCAGTAGCAAGCTGGTAGATGATAATGATAGTTGAATATACTGCTTTTTATCAGTTAGTATATTCGGAAATAATAGTACTGATAGTGAGGTAATGGCCCCAAAAAGAACCAAGAGCCTTCACTACATCTTTTTGCTTATATTTACCGCTGTTGTCGCATTGGCAAATTATTGTCGGTCGTTGTGCGTTAGCCGCCGCTCCTCTGCTCGCCAGCTGGCCTCGCTAAGAAGCTTAAGAGAAGGAAGAACAAAAGAATGCGTATTACCAAGCTTCTCTCGCCGCCACTGCCATAAGCTCGTGCCTCCCTCCTTCTCCTCCGGTGTTTCATAGTTGTCTTTCTTGTTTTCCTTGTTTTCGCTTTGTCAGGGTTATTGTCATCGTCCTCATCATCGTAGTTGTCTTTGTCAATGTCTTCGATTTACTTTGTCGAATATCTAGACACCTTTCTTTTGTTTGTTCTCGCACTTACTCTGCTATTCATCTTTTTGTTGTTTCTAGTTTGCCCTATTTATTTCGTTCTTTTTCTTAATCATCTTTCCTTCTTACTTTTTCTACCTTAATGCTTCCCCTTATCCTCCTCCTCCTCCTCCTCCTCCTCCTCCTCCTCCTCCTCCTCCTCCTCCTCCTCCTCCTCCTCCTCCTCCTCCTCCTCCTCCTCCTCCTTAACGTTGACAAATGTAAAGTGCTACACATCAGAAACAATAACAATCGCGTTCGGTACGTAATGAATGGCCAACGACTTTCTGCAGTAAGTAAAGAAAAGGCTCTTCGAATCACTGTATCAAGCGGTTTAAAGCTCAGTCAGCATTGTTCAGAAATAGTTAAAACCTCAAATAAATTGGTTGGCCTCATCGGACGAGTCTTTAATAATAAATCGGAAAAAGTAATATTAAAACTGTATAATTCACTGGGTCGACCCCATCTAGAGTACTGTGTACAGTTCTGGTCTCCCTATTACTGAAAAGACGTAAACAAGTTAGAACGGGTTCAACGGAGAGTAACAAAAATGATTCCTAGGTTGAGAAATTTTTCTTATAAACAAAGGCTTAAAGAAGTAAATTTATTCAGCCTATCAAAACGAAGAATGCGAGGCGATCTAATAGAAGTGTTTAAAATGTTTAAAGGATTCAGTGATATTAATGCGGAAGACTACTTTACAATTGATCGATCAAATAGAACAAGAAAAAATAACAATTTCAAGATAAGTGGTAAAAGATTCTCGTCGCACGAAGCCAAACACTTCTTCTTCAATCGAGTCGTTAACGTTTGGAATTATCTACCCTGTGATGTCGTTGATAGTACAACAGCTACGTCCTTCAAGAATAGATTCGACAAGTATTTTGAATCCAACCAGCAACTAAGATATTACTCAATGTCGTAATAACGTTAAGTTCTTTCGAATACTGGTGTCCTTTTCCGTTTTTATCGCCCGGCTAGTGGTAGAAGTAATGGTAATTCTTTCCTCTTTCCTACATAATTTCCATGCAGTTTTTCCATGCTGCATGGTTCTTTTTCCTTTCCTGCCAGCTTTGGCTGGATGGATGGGAGGGTTGGGAGGAGCCTTCGCCTTTGCTGTCCTTCATCTTCCACCTTTGATTAGATAGTTAGTGTAGCTTGTCACAAACAGCCTCGTAAGGACCATCAGGTCTGCTGTTGTTTGTTCTTCCTCTGTGTTTCTTTTTTGTGTTTGTGTGTTCCTCCTTTTCTTCCACCTCCTAATCCTTTTCCTCCTGCTGCCGCTACATCGCTGTCCCAGGCACGAGAAAAGCTTTCGGCGTGGGAAATAAAAGAGGAAGACAAATGGCAAAGAGTCACGAAAACATCGCTTTTACCTCTCATTCGTTTTCCTGGGGGTCGTGGCGATACAGGGTAGAAAAGGCATGGCAGGACAAGGTAGGACAGTGCGGGCAGGGCGCAGAGTGACAGGGCAGGGCATAGAGTGACAGGGCAGGGCATAGAGTGACAGGGCAGGGCATAGAGTGACAGGGCAGGGCAGGGTAAGGTAGGGCAGAAAGGTGAGGTCAAGAGGCCGAACATAAGCTGCCACAGGTGATGAAGGAAGTGTGGTTTTAGAGAAGGTTCCAGTACTTTAAACATTGATTACATTGTTCTCGTAAGCGCCGATGGTAATACTATTCTTGCAGCAACGACGGATTTTCATGCACTATCTCCACCTTTACCCGGATAAGAATGAAACGGTTACTTCCTGTCGCTTTATAATTCATTTCTCTAAAAAAAACTGCATTGATCTCCTTTCGCTGGACAACCGCTTAGTGTTTTCCATCATTAATAATTCACAGATGATGATGTTTGTCCCTTCCTCGTGACAATTTTTCTTATTTGATGTTGAAAACCAAACGTGTCGGGCAGGAATTGCATGACAAGGGGGGGCGGAGAGAGAGAGAGAGAGAGAGAGAGAGAGAATTGTCCTCCAGGGAGCAGGATATCTGATCTCTTTACGGTCAGTTCCTTCATTGAATGATCACATTACGTACGAGTACGTCAATGTGTGTCTCTCTCTCTCTCTCTCTCTCTCTCTCTCTCTCTCTCTCTCTCTCTCTCTCTCTCTCTCTCTCTCTCTCTCTCTCTCTCTCTCTCTCTCTCTCTCTCTCTCTCTCTCTCTCTCTCTCTCTCTCTCTCTCTCTCTCTCTCTCTCTCTCTCTCCATTTCCTACCCTTCCCCCCTTCCCCCCTCCCTCCAATTGACAGCGACGCCCAGGTTCTCGCCTCTGAAATGTGGCGCACGTCTAGGAAACTAAAATTAATACAACAGGTGTTTGGTGTGCAGGCGTGTGTGTGTGTGTGTGCGTACGTGCGTGTGTGTGTGTGTGTGGCGGCGGGGGTATCATTAACGTTATTATTTAATTGCTGAAAGGTTTGGGCGGAGTGTGTAGTTCCGCACCCTCTTCCTAAATTACACTGACCCGGAAAGAGAGAGAGAGAGAGAGAGAGAGAGAGAGAGAGAGAGAGAGAGAGAGAGAGAGAGAGAATGGGGGGGGGAGGGTAGATATGACGTGAATTAGCGTTGGTACTGGTTGGTGGATTCTCATTTTTTAGGCCAATGGTAAGTGGGTGTGGGAGGAGCCTGCTGGCCGCTCTGTGCTGTTAGTGGCTCAAAGGGGACTCCTGATCTGTCATTTACCCGCCCTCGTTATGATAGAGACTAACACGGCAGCTTCATTACATTGAGATCATCACCCTACTGTTGTATACTATTGCCATGTTCCAGCCTTGGTCGGTGTGATTACTATAGAAGGTATTAATGTACGTTTTACTGGTCACTTTGGTCATTACTTTACTTTGTAGACTCAGTTATGCTTGTTTTATAGGAGAAGTGATTAGCAGTGTTGTGATCTATTTGTTTATGCTCTTGATTTTTTCTTCAGTAAAGGAAGCATCTCTCGGGCGAAATTGTGGGAAGAGCGATTAGCGGGCTTTTTTTTACACCTTTTTTGTTGCCCTTGAGCCGTTTCCTTGGCTGTAATAAAAAAAAAAAAGCTCTCTGTTCACTCCCCCTATTAAAAAAAATAAAGAGTTTAGAGGAGTGGCCAAAAGAGAGGTCAATTTCGGGAGGAGAGGTGTTTCGGTACTCTATTTCCTCTCCTTTAAAAAAAAAAAAAAATACAGGGGGTTGCTACTCTGTAAATCAAACGTGGTGTATTGTAATCACTTCTTTTTTTTTTTTTTTTGGGGGGGGGGGGGGAATTCACGATTGTCTGCTTTGTTGTACGTAATGGTCGTTGAATTTTTATTTATTTATTTATTTATTTTTTTTACGTCGTTGCCTGTTGCGCCGATAGGCATCTTCTTGGTGGGGCCTGATGGTCGGCCCAAGGCTTCTTCCAGGTGGGGCCTGATGGTCGACCCAGCCCGTTCTGGCGCAGGCGAGTGTTTATAGTGGCGCCATCTTGCATTGGCTCATGCTGCCCCCCGGAACTCGTTCTTGATTCGCTTGGACGGCTTCCTCAAGAGTCCGGGTTGATGGGTGGTCTTCAGGACAGCATGTGGGTAGTTTTAAGCCACTCGGCGGTGACTGAAAAATCTGAGTGGTAGCGTGGGGATTCGAACCCGCGTCGTCCATCACGCGATGAATGTGGGCCCAGTACGCTACCAGTTCGGCCACCGCCTACCCATTGCGGTTAATGCGATCGTTACGCATAAAACACTACATGACGTGCGGGCGTTGCGTGAGGCCTCCACTTCCTGTAACAGCGCGCACCTGAGCTAATAACAGCCATTACGCCCGCGCTGTTTGACGTTGATTTGCGTGCTGCCATCAAAGGCCGTAATGATGTGTGTATGGGGCTAATAATCATCAGTCCCTAGGTGCGGGTCTTCGATCAGGCACGCACGCACATGCCGCTGCTACTACAGGGATTAACGTACATGGCTGCGTTTAGGTGTCAAAGGCTCAGCTCTTTATTGTTTTTACTGGGTTTCTTTTTTTCTATTTTTTTTTTTACGGCAAGGGAAGCAGCTCAATGGCAAAAAGCAAAAATAGGAACATAAAAGCCAGCTAGACTCTGCTCCGACGGATGGAAATGAAGAACGAGAGGCCAAAAGAAAGGTCAGTTCTCGATGTAACATTTGCTTGGAGTTTGGATTATGATTCATATGTGTATTTAATGTTGACTTTTATGATATCTTACATCCAGAATACACAGAAGAAAACATCGATACAGGGCTTGTCATTCATCGCATTTTTACCATTCGTGAGTTTTTTTTTTTTTTGCAGGGAAGAAAATATCAGTCCTTAGTTTGCCATTCATCGTATTTTTATTCCTTCGTGATTTTTTTTTTTTCCCCGCTGCGTCTACATACGAGCTCATCCTTCAATGTCGCCGCTGTCTCGTTTCCCTTTATTCCCGCTCTTTAGTCGGCTTTCACGTCTCTTTCCAGCAACATTAACCCCGAAAGACCTGTCAATCCCTCTCCCTTCACCTTCCTCCATCAAAAACGCTTCCTTTCAATGGTCGTACAAATAAACTTAAATCTCACCCTTTCTCTCTCCGACTCCCGCTTACATTTCAAAGTTCCCTCAATACAATTACCGGATTCTTTTGTAATTTTCTCTTCATCTGAGTTAATATTGGAACCGTCTGCTCTCTCTCAAGGTCATCTTTATTTTCTGTTAAAGGTGTTCAACTCATGTCTCATCTTGGTTGTGTTACTGTTATGCAAAAATCCATCTTCCCTTCAATCGTTTAATTGTACTCAATCATTGCGCCAGACAGACAGGCAGACAGGCAGGCAGGCAGGCAGACAGACAGACAGACACACAGGTCGGGGTATGTGCGGGCCGATGGCGTGCTCCCCCTCGAGGCATTAGCCAGAATTACGCCCGTCACCGGGGAGAGGCTGCAAAATGGGCCTAAAAAGTGTAATATCCGCGTCCGTTCTATTTGGTGCCGCAAACAAACAAAAAGTTGATTTTTTGCCGTTTATTGAAATACGAGGGCGGCCTGTTACGCCCTTTGATATAATTATCCTCATATTCGCGGAAAAGGCTCGCTATTATCGGGAAGGGCTTGAATTTTATAAACTTTTGGCCGTAACCAAAGCATGTTTTTATCATATATTCTAATGAAACTTTTTAATCTAAAAAAGTCCGTCGATTCTGAGAACCTGTTGGCGGCCATGCTTTTCTGTCACTGCACACTCTGCAAAATAGGTAAAGGAAAACTACCTATAAACAATTACAGACAAACCAATTAGTAATATAATAAACTTGTGTGTGTGTGTGTGTGTGTGTGTGTGTGTGTGTGTGTGTGTGTGTATATATATATATATATATATATATATATATATATATATATATATATATATATATATATATATATATATATATATATATATATATATATATATATATATATATATATATATATATATATTATAACCGGTAGTCTTTTTGCGGGGAGTTTGTGTGTAATCATTTGATTAGCCACGGCTGTCCCGATTCCTCTTGTCCTAATTGCTCCTGTCTACGCCGAATTAATTAATCAATATACAGAACACGACTCCTCGCGTCGCGCACCGCCCATTGCTTCGTGTTTTCGTGTCCCGCCGCGCTGACGGATGGACTTTTTGTTAGCGTGTGCACACATAACTCACGCCCCGCGCGGGCACGTAAGGACACGAACCTACGGGTGACATAAAACACACACACACACACACACACACACACACACACACACACACACACACACACACACACACACACACACACACACACACACACACACACACACACACCACACACCACACACACACACACACACACACACACACACACACACACACACACACACACACACACACACACACACACACACACACACACACACACACACACACACACACACACACACACACACCACACACACACACACACACACACACACACACACCACACACACACACACACACACACACACACACACACACACACACACACACACACACACACACACACACACACAAACACACACACACACCACACACAATTTTATATCCACACACACACACACACATACAAACAGAAATTTCCGTTTATAAATATACACACACACACACACACACACACACACACACACACACACACACACACACACACACACACACACACACACACACACACACACACACACACACACACACACACACACACACACACACACACACACACACACACACACACACACACACACACACACACACACACACACACACCTACACATATTTCATGGAGGAAAATAAATATTTGGTCCTCGTGAATACTAAAAAAATATATTATCAGATTTAGATAGCTCCATATGCACATGTAGGTGAAGAGGAAATGAAAAAATGTTTTAAAATATGTTAAATGAGGTTTTGAAATGGGTCCGCATTTTTTTAATTTTATTTACAACAAAGGAGGCAGCTCAAGGGCACACAAAAAAAAAAAATATAATAAAAAGCGCACACACACAAACATTTTTGACGCTGTGTTGACGAAGGAAAAATAATAGGTTTTGTGCTGTGGGGTAAGCGGGTACAACAAGGTGGTGGTAATTCCGCAAGAGGCATTCCCTGTCGTGAAGGTGATGAGAAGCATAAAAAGTAAATTGGTGCAGAAACATCCGTATTAGACGTATTTCCAGCAGTTGTAATTGTTGTGGAAGTAGCAGCAGTAGTAGTGGTAGTAGTAGTAGTAGCAGCAGTAGTAATAGTAGTAGTAGTAGAGGTGGTGCTTGTAGTAACAGTGGTGGTAGTAGTAGTGAATTTATACTGCAGAGCTATGAGCAGTAAAGTAGTTCGTAATCGCGGCGCTGGGGGGCGGAAAAGGTGGCCGTGTGACGTTGTTGGAATATGATTTATCGGGAGTGCACACGATTTAATGCTCCGCCAAATCATTTAATAAATATTGCTATCCGCCCGCCAGCCAGCCAGATTGTCGATTACGCAAGGCGATTATACCTGCGGCTTGACCTCGTAAAGTAACTCGGGGACCGGTGGCGTGCGCTAGTTTTTCCACGAACAATTAAATCGGCATCGTTTGAATATTTTCTCTTCTTAAAATGTTCTTTGGGCTCCACGTGGCCGTAATAATACCCCGCTGTTAGGAGCTTCTGGGAAACGCGAGTCGATTCAAACCTCGGAGGGAAAAAGCTACTTGGAGCGGTTATCCTTTTTTTATTTTTTTATTGTGTGTGTGGCTGTGGTTTGGTAGGCCTTGCTGGTACTGTGTTGCATGGCTGTGTACGATGGTGTGGTATACTGTGATAGTGTTGTGGTGGTAGTGGTGGTGGTGTGATGCTCTTGTGTGAGTGAAATGATTTGTGGTTGTGCTGATGGAAGGGATGGTGCTGCTAGTGTTGTCTTATGTTGCAGTGTGTAGGTCTTTTGTAGGTTGTGCGTTGTGTGTATAAGGTGGTGTGACTGTGATGTGGGACGGTGTTACTTTGATGTGGTGTGGTGAGGTTGCTGTGTGTGTATAAAATAGTGAGGAGTTGTTTGGTGGTGGCAGAGGTGATGTATATAACTGTGGAGGTGTGTTAATGTGGTTTATTGATAGAATGTGGTACCGTTTTTTGATGTAGTGGCAGTGACTATGGTGCACAAGGCTTTCAAGTGGATTGTGGTCTTGGTATTCAATGGTGCTGATGTCTTATGTCGATATTTCTTTGTGTGGAACGTTGTGTTTGAGAAATAGCTGTGGTAATGGAAACGCGAAATATGTGTACGGTGTAGCGTGAGATGAATTCCTTATTGCATTTCTGAATAGACTTTGTAGGACTGAAGATAACAATTTTACGCTACAGAAGAGCTGCAAGAAGTAGTACCAACGTGCGCGCGCATGTATACACACACACACACACACACACACACACACACACACACACACACACACACACACACACACTTCAATATATCACTGTGATTTCGTGTAATAAGGGAAATGTATTGAAATTAATCACGTGGGAGACTTATATGTTCAGTAGAGCGGCACTAAAGGGAGATGGATACGTTGGAGAGCAGCGAAAGAAGTATCATCATCATCATCATCATCATCATCATTTTCATCATCACCATCAGCAGCAGCAACAGAATCCAGAATCCCTCGAGACAGGAGTGAACTTACGGGAAGGTGAACTCCATCCAGCTTTATCAACATAGGGCGGAATTATCTGATGTCATTTGGCTCGGATAATCGACTTTCTCGCATTTCCGCAACCGAATGGCAGCACCGGTAATAGTCTAAAGTCGTTTCAATATAGATACGACCCTATTGGTACACGACGGGCCCGCAGGGGATTGGGTCTGGGAGGGAGTGCGCGTGAGGGAAGAGGGAGAGGGGAAGAAAGGAAGGTAAGGGCGGTGGGACGGAAGGAGGGTGGGAAAAATTAGGAAGGGTTGGGAAAGGGAGCAAGCGTAAGGCCAAGGGAAATGAAGGGGAAGGGTATGGGAAAGCGAGAGGGGAAACGAGGGGAGGGACATCGAAAAGGAATGAGGGTGAAAGGGAGGGTAGACGGGAGGGTTGGTTGGCAGGGAGGGGATGTACGAAGGGAGGCAGAAGGGAGGGAGAGAGTATTGAATGAAAAGGGAGGGAGGTAGGGAGGGTGATAGGTAGGCTGGTAGGTAGGGGGGAGGGAGGAAATCCAGTGATATCTTTGTTTGTAATTTAGATTTTGATGGATAAAATTTAGTAGTACATAGAAAGGAGGCACGGACATTTACATATAAATAGCCTTTTTTTTGTCGTAAACTACTACGTTCAGATATATCAAAAGCAGACTGATTTAACCAACGTGTGTGTGTGTGTGTGTGTGTGTGTGTGTGTGTTTGCGTCAGTGATTACGTGTCTTCCCATGTTTAAAATGCCTTTAGAGGATTTTCTCTGTACTCTCCACGCGCACGAACTTAATTAATAACCACCATTGTAATCATAATTGTTGCCATTATTAGGTATCTCTACAACCACAGTCGGCCACCATTGACCGCTTAATTTAATTTCACTTGTGCAAGAAACAAAAAAATAGTTGAGTGATAGTGTGAGCATTGGAAACTAAGAGGTGTAACAGTAAGAATAAGGATGATAATAAGCTTGATAAGGAAAAGTGAAAGTCAGCAATCCAAAGTAATAATATAATATTACAACTGATTAGTTTCCTCATGGTTACAATGACGTTTTTTAGTCTTATCTTTCGCATTGCCAAACATTTTCTCAGCGGACTGATCACTCCAGCATAGTAATACGCAAGTGATGCTAATTATTCTGTTTCATCAAACGTAAAACAGAGGCAGTCACGCGCCGACGCTTCATGAATTCCCGTTTTTGAGGAATCAGAAATACATGTGTTACTGAGTTAGAAGTGAATCTATCTGCCGTCCCTTTTTCCACTTGGGAATTGCTAAATGTTGCATGAATGAGTTGTCACGATGGCCTGAGCGAGCAGTGCTGCCCCAGAGCCCGGCCGGGGAAGAGTGCGAAGGAAAAAACCGTACAGCACGAACGGAAACGAAAATATATGTACGTGTGTGTGTGTGTGTGTGTGTGTGTGTGTGTGTGTGTGTGTGTGTGTGTGTGTGTGTGTGTGTGTGTGTGTGTATGGAGGAAAAATATATATAAAGAGGTAGTCAGGGAGAGAGATGCACGGTTATGTATCGCTTGGCTTCTAACATTACCCATGTTACCCTTTAAAGGCCGGTAAGGCAACATAATACAAGGTCTACGTCTTAACTTCATAACCTTTTCGGTAATAAACTTACAGGATATTACATTTCCCCAAGATACCATACCAAACTTTCTATGAGGCTTTTGTAACTTTTCCACAAAATTTCCCTTGCAAGGTATACAGTGTCAGGCCAGTCTAAGGTATGTTAATTAGACCCGAGTATCGAGCAGGGCGGAGCGCTCCCCCGGGCGGCTCAAATTATGTTTAGGTTACGTAATTCGGCCCGAGGGTCAAGGAGAGTCGAGCTTCCCTGTAAAAAAAGAAATAATAGAACTTCCCTTTGGTTCTTTTCTCCCCAGGGTCAAAGTTTAGGCTTGTAATATTTTAACCATAACTTACTTTTTGACGTACTAGTATTTTCATCTCGCTCAAAAGCTTCATAAGTATGCAATGAAAGATTAAAACTTCCCTTTGCTCCTTTCTCCCCATGTAAAAGTTTGGGTTTGTAATATTTAAATCACATCTTATTTTTATATCAGTAGTTTCATCTCCCCCTAAAAAACTTATCACTAAAACAGAAGTATATTGTATGAAAATATAACTTCCCATTGCTTCTTTGTCCCCCATATGAAAGTTTAGGCTTCTAATATTTTAAAAGTATCGTATTTCTTAACGTACTAGTATTTTTTCATCCCACCCCAAA
>NC_066509.1:6197929-6252929 GCF_024679095.1 Eriocheir sinensis | reverse complement strand
ACCAAGAAAGATGTTCTGTCGTTTCAGTTCTCTTTTTTTTTTTTTCTGTGTGTGTGCTGAGAGAAAACGGAGAAATGATGTTGCCTGGACGCCCAAAAGGGAAAGTGAAGGCACTGGACGCCCCGAGTTTGAAGAGGACTATAAAGAAAAAGGTTGATTAAAGTCAGTCTCTCTCTCTCTCTCTCTCTCTCTCTCTCTCTCTCTCTCTCTCTCTCTCTCTCTCTCTCTCTCTCTCTCTCTCTCTCTCTCGCCTGTGTTTAATCTTTCTCCTCAGAGGAAGACACGGAAGGAGAGTTGAGAAGTTGAGGAAAGAAAGAATATGTGGGAGGAAAAACACGGCCGGGGGTTTGGATGTCATTAAGAAGTTTCATCGAGTTACCGAGAAGAGAGGCGAGAAGCAGACTTTCCTTCGTCCCTCCCTCCTCTTCCTCTCCTCCTCCTCCTCCTCCCGCTTATTCCTACGCCCCAGTATCCTTGACTTCCCCTCTCAAATTTTTCCCTCGTCCCTCCCTTCCCTTCCCCTCTCCTCCCCACTCTCTTTTCTTCAGGGATAGCGTGGGGTGCATAAGAGGAGGTGAAAGGTAATACGGGTCTAATGCTGTAAAAGTTCAGGAGCCGCAGAAAGAAGAGTAAGAAGAAAGCTTATCAATTTGAAGAGGAAAACATTAAAGATACAAGCTCAAAATATTAACACCGCGGCAGATATGAAGTTGTAGTTAGTGTAAGAAGCAGATAGTAATGTAGTGAAGCGTCTCTGGCCAGGGTTGGTCAGGAATGGGGAAGGATGATTGAAGAGGAAAACGTTAACGATACAAGCTGAAAATAAAAACGTCCCCGTATATCTGAGGTCGTAGGTAGTGCAGGAAGCTGAAGTAGTGAGGCGTTGGATGAGATCTGTCTGTGGGGAGTGTTGGTGAAGGAGGGAGAAAAAGGATAATTGAAGAGAAAGACATTAACTATACAAGCTAAAAATAAAGCCCCCACATATCTGAGGGCTTAGTTAGAGTAGGAAGCTGATAGTGAAGTAATGAAGCGTGGGAGGAGATCATTATAGTCTGTGGGGAGTGTTGGTGAGGGAGGGAGAAAAAGGATGAGGTGAGCGAAGACAGCGACACGTTAACGCCTGGTGACCGCGATATAAACTAATAATAAACTAACTCAGGGGTCAGAGGCGCCACTGCATGAATAAAGAGAGAACTTTCCACTCCTCTCTTTCTATCCCATCACCTGCCTCGCCCTCCCCGTCCACTGCTGCAAGACCTCGAGGAATTTCTTTATAAAGGCCTTACGTCCCTGGAATGAGACTGACCATGCAGGCGGCAGATTGTGGAGTGAGGAGGAGGGAGTGGGAAGAATGGGGTGTGTTGGGTGCATGGGGTGAGTGCGGTGGAGTGGCGTGAGGAGTGTGTGAGGAGTAGGAGTGAAAAAGGAGTGACTGAATCGGAGGAAGAGTGGATTGGGAAAGTGGTATGAGTGAGTATAGTGGAGTAAATGGAGTTAAAGGGATTAAATTGAGTGGAGTGGAGTGAATTTGGGTGGAATGGAGTGAGTTGGGTTAAGTGGAATGGAGTGAATGGGAGCAGAGAGAGTAAGTGGAATTGTGTGGGCTAGGTGGAGTGGAGTGAATGGGAATGAATGAGTGGAGTGAGTAGTGAGTGGAGTGAGTGGGAGTGAGTGGAGTTGGTTTCAATGAGTGGCGTGAGTGGGTTTTGCTCTGACCGTCAATTTGTGGCAGGATGCGTCTAAAAACAAACACTGGCGAAGTAGATTTAAGACCGGGCGTTTTTGTGGAGGAAGGAAGGAGGAAGAGAGGGAGAGCTGGGTGGATCCTTTGGCAGCTGGGGAGGGGCGGAGGGAGATCAGGAGGGTAGGAGGAAACGATTGGGGGAAGGTGGTGAGGGTTAATAGTTTGGGGAATAAGATATTGAGGATGAGGGTTGGGAGGGATTGGGGTATTGGTGTTGGTGGAGGGACAGGGGCGGGAGGTGGGTGAGGGATGAGGCGTAGGGGGTAGGGGGCCGCAAAACAGTGCTGAGGTGGAGAGATTCGCTGAGCCACTAGATCAATACCTCCAGGAGCACCAGATTTATTCCTCGACCTCTCCTCCTTGGCTGAGTGAAGGAACAGCCGCGTGTCTGTCGAGGGGAGGGCTAGGCAGGGAAGGGGAAAAGGAGGGGAACCGATAAGCAAGGACGGGCAGCGAGTCGTATCAGTAAAGTTATCAGTGAACACAGGAATCACTGCTCCCTGCCATTAGTTCATCACACGGTGTCGTTGGAATGTAAGGCAATTTAAACAAGTTGTGCTTTGCCTGTAAGATTAAAGGAATCGCATACCGCCCCGCCGCCCTGCATGCACCACAGCACACCCATTAGCGTGGCAGGGGGCTTCGTTTATCCAACCTTGGCGGCGATGGTTTTGTGAGTCACTGTCTTGGAACATTGTACATAACCAAGTATTTAAGCTCTGGCCATGAACTGATTCGTTTTCTCGGCCAGTTTTAGCATTCAGTGTACAACACCTACAACGTTACCTTTTTCTTTTATTTCCAAATATCAGAGACTTTCCTTCTGTATTCGTAGCAGTATATCGTGTTGCGGTCTTGTAGGTTGAAAACTCGAGCAAAAGTTACATTTTAAAGCATCCGCTCTCTTCACAACGTCCCGTGTGGTCTAGTGGCTAGGATACCTGGCTTTCACCCAGGAGGCCCGGGTTCGATTCCCGGCACGGGAATATTACAATTTTTTTTCGTTCTGCTGTTTGACAGCAATATTGAGCAGCGTCATTCCAGCGCGTAGTATAACCATTAAACGCTCAGCGGGGGAAGGACGGGAGCCCCGGAGCGGAAAATTTATCGGAAGGCGTGTGGAGGGAAGGGGAGGGACGGCGCGGCACGCCACCACCACCACCACCACTGCCGAAATTATTGTTGGTTACCGAGACAACAACCGCTGTCACCACACCAATAAATCCATTACTACCACCACAGTCAAAACCGCGGCGAACTTATCAAAACTCCTATCAGTACACGAAAGCCATTAACACCCCCGCTACCAATCACCAAAACTCTTACCATAGCCATTACCGTCACCACCACCACCACCACCACCACCAAATACGCCACCACAAACACCAATACTAATACTATGTCCACCAGTACAACCACCACAAACACAACAGGTACCAATGTTATACAGTAACCAATATCACCACCACCACCACCACACACCTAAATCCTCTTACCTGCGTGCGGCCCCATGGCGTGCCTCCCCGCGGGTGGATCCCCCTCCCTAATGCGCTCCTTACCCGAACGTGTATCTGGCCATATATCACGTGCTCTGTGTGTGTGTGTGTGTGTGTGTGTGTGTGTGTGTGTGTGTGTGTGTGTGTGTGTGTTTGTGTATGCGTTCTCCCTTATACCTTCACTCCTCCGCCACCCCCCCCCACACACACACAAATAAAAAATAAAAAAACGAATGGGGAAAGTCATCCTATTCACCATGTTCCCTTGAGGCCTTTCTGTTGCCCCCATTACAAGCTCGGATCGGGGATTCAGGCAGGAGAGGGAAGGAGGGAAGCAAAGGAGAGAAGAAAGACCTGAAAGGAAGGCACGCAAAGGGAGGACGGATGGAAGAAGTCAGGACGGATGAAGGGAAGAGGGCGAAAGGCAATAAGGCTCTGGTAGTGTCGGGGTGTGAGTGATGAAATACCGTGGAGGCACTGACAAAGTAATCTTAGTAATGGTGTTGCGAGTTTGTGGCGCGACTACAACTCCTTCCGTGTGTGTGGGTGTGGGTGTGGGTGTGGGTGGGTGGGTGGGTAGATGGGTGTGGGTATGGGTGTGGTTGTGGTAATACTGATACTACTACTATGACTACGACTACGACTATACTATTACTACCACCACTACTACAACTACCACTACTACTAATACTAATAATACTGCTGCTACTACTACTACTACTACTATGACAACCGTTGGGCTACAAATTTGAATGTTACATACAATCAAAAGTAAAACAAAACAAACATACAAACAAAGTGAGGGGAGGGACCATGTGAGTCCGAGTTATTTGGGGGAATGGGAGTGATGGGGATCTGGAGGGGCGTACTGGGTGTCGCAAATCCAATGTAGGGCGGCGTCTGGTGGAGGTAATCCCCAGGTCAGTGCGAGGGTTATATGACATCGTGTGATCCGGTTCGCGTGGAGGTTTCGCTCGGGCACTCAGGTTACCCGGCTTAGCGTGGCGACGAGGTTCAGGGTCAGCGAGACAAAGAAGGGGAGTGAGGGCGATCCGCATTCACAGCTTACCGGAGAGTGCCTGCAGTGTGGTTCCCTGAGTGCCAAGGTCTGAATCACTGCCCCTTTCACTGAATACGTGGTGGCCAGGGGGGGTGGGGGTCTTCTTCCCAACCTTCCATCGTGCGTTCGTCATGCTCCACCTGAGTGACGAGGCTCCACGGCTATTTGAACGGACCTTACCTGTTTCAAAGTGGGCGAGATGGATTACCTGAGGGACCTTGGTGTGTCAGAGTGGGTGGACGTGGTAGAGGCGTCGGTAACACGCTCACCCATCACTAACTTTTTCAACAACACTAGCACACTGCACCCTCCTCCTGGCTCTTTGTGTGTGTGTGTGTGCGTGTGCGTGTGCGTGTGTGTGTGTGTGTGTGTGAATATTTGTGAGTGCGCGTGTGGGCGTGCGTAAAGAAGGAAGACATGGAGCAACGATTTTATATTTTCTGTAAGTTTACCGGAAGAGCTACATAACCAAGGAAGCGACAACTCGACCATGGCTTATACATGAGAATAAAAATTTCAAGCTCATTATGAAGGTTTTGGGAGAAAATAATGACTTTGTTGCCATTAAAATAATATTAAATAACAACTTCAGGAATGGAACACTGCTGTCTGAGGCCATTAAGGTCAAAATTATGTATTATATTTCTCTCTTGGATATTGCATACCCAAATGATCATCCATGTATGTATTGTATTGTGATTATTTGAAATTTTTATGACGGTTTATATTTGGTCTTGGAAATTGAATTTACATTTTAACTCTTGGCTTTACAGCAAGAGATGCAAATAGTGGCGGTGGAGATGGGGGGGGGAGGGGGGGGGGCAGTGGCTTGGGAGGGTGGTGTGAAGGGGTGACCTCGGAAGATGGGAGTGCGTGGGTTGTGGGATCGACGGGGCGTGGCCTCAGGGCTCAGGGGCCTTGTAGTGTTGGAGGGAACTGAGGGAAAAGGGGATGGGGCTGGAGGTGCAGGGAGGGACTTTTCTGGTTCATGTATTTAGGGAAATGACTAAGGGATACACGTTGACTCTTTTATACCCTTGGTCTTTGTTATATTCTTTTTTTATATTCTTTATTCTGTTTATCCTAGTGGTAGAGAAATATCTTTGGTTCATCCTTCTCGCACTGGCTTTGTTCTCATCCACACACACGGCTGTCTGTCCCTTTGGAGAACTCGTATCATCATTGAATATAATCCTAAAAGAGAATATGAACGTTTCGGTTTTAGGAATTGCAACGGATCGTGTTCGCCACTTTAATCGGTCTGGGAAAACATATGGGGAGCTCACTGGGCCGCGGGGGGGGGTTGTGAGCTGGCTGGTCAGGGTCTGGATCTATCTGTATGAAAATTGCCAAAAAAGGTCCGGTAGAGTCTAGGTCATTAAAGAGGAACAATCACAATCACCCGAAACACAGCCGCACCCTTTGCTGCTAAGTGACCGTGGTGCAACGGCCCTCCCGCGAAGCAGATACCTCCGCTCCGTCGCCAAAATAAATCAGCTTATTATTAAGACCTATAGAGAGACGTCAAGTTGCTTCAGAACAGACAAAAGATAGGAAAAAGTTATTTCATTTAGTTCACTGCCAGCTTCATAGAGAGATGTATACATATAGCGACGAGACTAGGTAGGTGTACAGTGGACTTCAAAGCGCCGAGGCCAGTTTACTAAATAGGGATGCGGTAATCCTTAACCGAGTCTGAACTCCAATTTGTGTCTGAATGGAGAGTCAGTGGATTGGCATGTTGTAATGGTTTCGTGTTTCTATTTTGAGGTAAAACTATAAGAGCCTTACTAGGATAACGGGGGATTGAGGGAAGGCCCTGTGCTGGCCGCTCGCTCCAGTGTGCCACTTGCTGCAGCACAAGAAGCACGAAGCACATCCTGAGAAGCGTTTTTCACTGCATTATATACACGCCTAACATTTATCTACTTTTTACAGGCTGTCATTGCAGTAAATGTCAACGATCCAGGTCATGTTACCGAGATTTTCTTTTCTGGTGTTCAAGAAAAACCCCGAACACGACTTCTGGTGACTTTTGTGAACAAGAGGTCGGCGACTCCATTCTTTCAACTGTATGACGTGTGGGGGTACCCCTTGTACCTTCTTCCTATTCCATCAAGTAGAATTTTCTCTTGTCATCTGTTATTTACATAGTTTCCATTCTTACAAACCGAAAGCAAAAGCCATTAGGTCCCAAAACATTATATATATATATATATATATATATATATATATATATATATATATATATATATATATATATATATATATATATATATATATATATATATATATATATATATATATATAGCCGTCTTCATGCGAAAAATTGAGGAATAATAGACCTCCACTACTTATAGCCGTAAGTAAAATAATAGTAAAACTAAACTTAGTATGGACATCACAGCCAACTATTTTTAGACCTAAAAATTACACTTTCCTATTAATAGCTGAACTACACGAGGGTAGGTCATTACATTCATTTCATTTTCACAATCAAATTAGAACCTTTACCCTCGAGTTGTCTTCTTGGTGAATGGTGCAGGTGACGAGTGTCTCGTGTGCAGCCTTTGCTCCACCGAGTGCTCCCTCTGTACGTGAAGCCATAAATTAAGTTGAAAAGCTTTTCGCGTGGGCTGTGGGCGGCTGGTGACTGGTTGCGAAACAGGGAGGTATTAGAGTGCTGCTTCACCTCTCGGGCATAGATGCAGCATTCCACAAGATCACTGATTCTTGTTCCAAGTGTATTGTTTTACTTAACTATTTCCTACAACTGTTTTTCTACACCCAAGCGTACAAATTTTTAGTTTCCAGATTTTCTAATAGTAGCCCTTTAGTATATTTGTTTATAAATTCTCCTGCTAAAAGATGCATGCTTAGATGAATCGCCGTTTATTCCCTTTCATAATGTTGAACTAATGGAGTGCGGAAAATATTGTCCTTTAGGAACGTTTGTTGAAAAGTGAATCAGTGTTAATTTAAACAGTCGTTTACTTTCTTTTCCTCTGACGTTGACATGTGCATCGTGTTTCGCGTGACTACGAGCGAACGTTGCAGTGATTAGAAAACATAATTTGTGCAGATGGTAAATTAACTCACTCCCTTCAGTGCCGATGGTAAATTGCCTTCCTTTCTTTTCTGACATCCTTTTCCCCCTCTCGGCACGCTGTTTTGCCTGGAACGTAATTACGATACAAACTGTTTATTTATTGAAATTTTAGAACTATAAATTATGGTGCTGCTTTTATTCCACTAAAGTCTCCCCCTTACACCTACGGTCTCCACTTCTTCCCTTTCCCCTTCTTGTCATCCTCCTTATCATTTCTTTCTTCTTGTCCTTGTCCTTGTTCGTTGCTTTCTTTTCTTCTTCGACTTTTGTTTTTTACTGCTTTTTCTTTACTTCATCTTTTATTTCTTGCTTTCTTCTTACGATCTCACACCTCTCGCTCTTCTGACTCCTCTCTCTCCCCTATTCCCCTTACCCCCTCATCCCGGCGCCATCCCACCTGTCCTGTCCTTCGCCTCCTTACCTGGTTTGCATTCCAAGTGCAAGAGGGGATTAAAAAGTCATACTCCGCTGCAGTTCTCTCACCGCATCGCCCTTAATGAACACCGCCGCCCCTGAGTGACAGCCGCTGACGGGCCTCTGGGGGCACGTGCCGACTGTTCAATTATCTGCGGATGACGCGCCAAGGCCTTGCGCCGACAGCTGCTCTCCTACCCTCGCCAGCACCTCATCCATGGAGTAAACACCCGCCTCTCAGCCCGCCCTAAGCCCTAAGCCCATAATGGAAGTCTGGTGTGTCTGGTATGGGTGCTATGTGTCCGTGGTAATGGGGGGAGGGGGGGGGGGGCGTAAGGGTGAGTGTAGGGGCAGGGAGGGATTGGGAACTAGGGCACCAAGGCAATAGGGTTTGAACCGCTGGCCTAGAGTGTTTATCGCCTTGGGATTAGTCAGGTTCAAAGGTTGTTTTTCTGAGAATTTGGAAATGTAAGTACGATGGTTTCTCCTCTTCTTCCTCCTCCTCCTCGTCCTTCTCCTTCTCGTCTTCGTCCTCCTCCTCCTTTTCATTCTCCCTCCTCATCCAATTCCTCTTCGATCACTTTGTCGTTAGTCTACTCGTCCTCATCTCTAGATCTCCTCCTCCTTGTCTTTGTCCTCCTCCTCCTCCTCGAAAAAATGATCAGGGATAAAATGATCACTTTCCTTGAAACAAATGAATTGATAACTGATAGTCAGCACGGATTTCGTAGCAATCGGTCTTGCATTACCAACCTATTAACCTTTTTCAACGATCTTTATGCATGTTGGGACGCCCGAAGCCCATATGACGTAATTTACCTAGATTTTCAGAAAACGTTTGACAAAGTTCCTCACGTTAGGCTTATTTCAAAACTGCGTTCCCACGGTATTAACGACCATCTATGTGCGTGGATTCATGACTGGCTCACCGACAGAGAATAACGTGTAGTTCTTAATGGTGAAGCATCGGATTGGCAACCCGTCATCAGTGGCGCTCCCCAAGGTTCGGTCCAGGGGCCAACACTATTCATAATTTACGTGAACGACTTAGAAACTGATATCCTATCAAAAGTAGCCAAATTCGCCGACGACACCAAATTAGGAGGTACGGTAATGAACAGTCAGAGTTGCGAGAACATTCAATCAGACTTAATAAGACTTGCCGACTGGAGCGAAAAATGGCAAATGAGTTTTAACGTAGATAAATGTAAAGTAATGCACATAGGTGAAAAAAATCCTAACTTTAAATATCAGATTCAAGGACATGAGCTCAGCGAAGTAAAACAAGAAAAAGATCTTGGTGTCATTATCAGTAACACTCTTAAAATGAGTGATCAATGTTCTGCAGCGAGTAAACAAGCCAATATGATGTTGGGATTAATCTCAAGAAACTTTGATTATAAATCACTCGAACTTATGAAGAGATTATTTTTAGCATTTGTAAGACCACACCTTGAATACGCCGTTCAGTCCTGGTCACCGAACTATATCAAAGATCAAGTTTTGCTAGAAAAGATACAGCGACGAGCAACCAAACAAATTCCAGCGCTCCGAAACTTGCCATATGACGAGAGTTTAAAGCGTTTAGATATGTTTTCCCTAAAAAAGCGAAGGATAAGAGGGGACTTAATTGAAGTGTTCAAAATCCTTAATGGATTCGACAACATTAACCCAGATAGTCTATTTCAGAGAGACACCAACACAAGAACACGCAGCAACGGTATGAAGTTAAAGGGAAATCGATGTAACACATTGGTGCGCAGAAGTTTTTTCAGTAACAGAGTCGTCGATCACTGGAATAGACTCCCACCGTCAGTAGTTAGCCCACAGAGTATCAATAGCTCTAAGTCTTCTTTGGATAAGTACTTCAGGGATATAAGATTATACTGACCCTTTTTTACATATTTTCAGACAGATTGCAGCAAGACCTCAACCTATATTCATATAATTCTCCCCCACAACCTAGATTGCAAGTAGCGAAAGTAAACAATAGAGTAAAGCAACAGTTAATGTCCGCATGACAGGTGGAGTGAGGTGTGGGTGCAGTAAGGTGACAGGTTACTGGTGCGTGCCAAGTACCGCCGGTAAAACGAGGATCAAGCTTCCACCTGTTCCCCTGAAACTACACCTCACCCATCGTGGGTATTAGGGGAGATTCTGGGGCTGCCCTGTGCAGACCACTCGTCCTCTTCCAGTCTCCCTGTATTTCTATGTTCTTATGTTCTTATATAATGAAGTAATTTTCCCCCACAGATTAGGTTACCAGTAGTGTAAGTTAAGGGTAGTAATTTCCTCTTATTTCTCTCTTTACTGTAAAATTTCCATGGCCCTTTCTTCCTTAAAGGTACATGGTGTTCTCTTCTAACTATTTCCTGCCGGCACGTTGCCGGAGGGAGAGGTGGGTGGGGAGGAGCTTTCATCTTTTCTGTCCTATCCTACCACACGTAGATTACTAGTAGTAGCGGTAGTAAACAGACACCCTCGCCATAGAACGATAGGTCTTCTGGTGTCTGTTCTTCCTATGTATTCCTTCTCCTCCTTCTCCTCCTCCTCCTCCTCCTCCTTCTCCTCCTCCTCCTTCTCCTCCTCCTCCTCCTCCTCCTCCTCCTCCTTTTCATCCGCATCCTTTTCCTCACCTTTCTACTTCTCGTCTTTTTCATCTACCCCACCTCCTCCTCTTCCTCTTCGTCGCTCTCGTCTCCGTACACCTGTTATTCCTCCTCCTCCTCTTCCTCCTCCTCCTCGTCCTCCTCCTCCTCGTCCTCCTCCTCCTCGTCCTCCTCGTCCTCCTCCTCCTCCTCCTCCTCCTCTTCCCCCTCCTTCTCCTTAAGCCTCCTCGAAGGCCTGTCGTTAAAAGCTTCGTGCCGCCAAAATAACCAGGAAGTAGATGGCGGGAAACAGCTTTACGATGCATGCAAAACTCGCTTCTGAGGGATATTCTCTCTCTCTCTCTCTCTCTCTCTCTCTCTCTCTCTCTCTCTCTCTCTCTCTCTCTCTCTCTCTCTCTCTCTCTCTCTCTCTCTCTCTCTCTCTCTCTCTCTCTCTCTCTCTCTCTCTCTCTCTCTCTCTCTCTCTCTCTCTCTCTCTCTCTCTCTCTCTCTCTCTCTCTTTTTTCATCCGGAGTCAAAGGTTCAGCTCAGCCTGGAGTAAGAGGAGGAGTAGGAGGAGGAGAAAAATGAGGGGGAAGAGTAGAAGGAGGAGGAGGAGGAGAGAAAGAAGGAGAGAAGAAGGGGGAGAAAGCCGAGGAGGAAAATGCTTCGAGTTTCTTCAGATCTTTTCGCAGAAGCTTCACGTTGCAGTAGTAGTAGTCAATGATTTAACGCGGCAAAGAAAAAAAAAGAGAGAACAAAATAATAGCAATAACAGATCATCTCGCGTGACGGACGAAGACAAACGACACGTGCTTTGATTTTATTGTAATGACTCTATTCCTTCTGTCACTGATGGACGATTAAGTAAGAAGGAGAGAGTGACAGGAAGGAGCGAAGGACGAGGAGCTGGAGAGAGAGGGAAGGGAGAGGAGAGGAGAGGAACCGAAGGAAGGAAGGAAGGAAGGAGGGAGGAGAGGAGATACGACGAGGAAATAGAGAAGCAATTTGTCGAGCGAGGGAGTACGGGAAGCGTGCCGATATGAGGTCAGGGAGAGACAAAGGAGAGTGAGTGAGTCATTGTGAGACAGCAAGGAATGAATTAGTGTGTGTGTGTGTGTGTGTGTGTGTGTGTGTGTGTGTGTGTGTGTGTGTGTGTGTGTGTTTTCATATGAATAAAACAATCAGACTGCGAACTTCATTATACTGTTTCTTTCGTCCTTTCATCTAAGACACAACAGACTCCTAGCAGCATCAAGATTCCCCTTTCCTCAGCAGAAGCATCAAGCGGGTGGCGGCGGCGTCTCTGGCAGCCTCCTCCTCCTCCTGAAAGCCTTGGCAGCGCCCATTTACGTCCTCTGATGCAGCGGGTTCGTGTAGCGTAATGGAACTTGAGTAAATGGTTCTTTGTATGGGGGAAAGGTGAGCATGGAGGGGCGTCCCAGGTGGCTGCAGGTGGTCATAGGTGCTGTCAGGTGTGCGGGCTCAGGTGCGTGTGTCTGGCGGGGCGGCACTGCGAGGCTCCTGAAGTGGGCTGGAGTCCGGCGGGGAGAGTGCAAAGCGCCATCTCGGTAACCTGTGACTGCCATGCCTTCTTCGCCTTAGATCTTGAGGTGCAGGTGCTGTGGCGGCTCCGGAGGCTGTTAAGGCTGCCGGGACGGAGCTCTCCTCGGGCCCAGAGCTGCTTCACGGACAAGGAACTTCCACTACGCGCGGCTGTTCCCTTTGTTCGGGATGAAGAGAGGTCTGAGAGTAAGTTTTGCGCTGGACTGTTGGCTTCATGTTTGTGTGTGTAACGTTCATGTCAAGGAAAGTTACGCTCTCTTATTTCACATACATTTCCGTGGTTGTTCCGCTTGACTGCGACGAGTGACAGCGATGTTCTTGCTTCTGTTTGACCGGTTACAAGTTGCAGCCATCTGAGACCCTCTTCTCGCTACTCCACGTTTTTGTTTTTTTTCCCCTCTTGTGTTTTAATTCATTCCTCTTTGGCGGTTCAAGTGTCCTTCATCTTTGCTGAAGGTAGAAGCATCACATTTTTTCCCGCCCTTCACCGTGCCACTAATGCAAACACTGAAGCAGGGACGAGGATGTTTCTGAGTGGCGGATTAAATTTCCGCCCTTTAGTTCCCTCCGTTTGAAGCCGAATCAAGGTTGGGAGTATAAATGAATTCCTAAATAGACTTTCAACTCGCATGTCCCCCGGTATTTCCATTGGATGGCAAGACTTTTCGGCGGGAGTGTGGGTAAGGTGAAAGCATTCTGCCAGGAATCTTTGTTACACTCCTTTTGGTTTTGAAATGTCTTTGAACTACAAACAAACTCTCTTTTTGTAAATATATCATCTTCACCTGTTATGCATTATGTGTTGTAATTTGTTCGGCTACTTGTTATATATGATTCTACGTTTGTTGTTACGAGGCAATAGTACATGTTTTACAGTATTCTCCACCACCACCCTAAAAGATAACATTGAATTTTGGCGAGATATTTTACTACGGGAATTATGGAATATTAAAGTGAAAAGAAAAAAATACGTATGGAGAAACACACTTGCTCGTCCTAAGATATTCATGTCGTCGGGGTAATTGGTCCCTCTCCTCGCCTTTGACATAACACTGCCCTCTATTTAGCTTGGTGCCGCGTGTCATCGGCCGCCACTCAGGCCGCGAGGGACCCGAATAAACAAATACGCTCATAAGCCGTGCTGGTGACGTGCTCCCGCCGCACAGAGACCAGTAATTAATGTAAATTACGCGAATTATCACACATGACGGGCGTCTGACGGGGAATTTCATGGCCCTTTTCGCGTTTAATTTATACGTATATTTGAATATTTACATATTCAATTATAAATTTCAACATTTTCATGTATGATATATATTTACCTATGTGTTGTGAATATTCATAATTTTATACAATTTGTGTTTGTACTGCGTGTGTGATGTTGACAGAAGTCACTACTAGGCTGTCTCATGGCGGTGTTAGGGTGAAGACACTTGTATTTATAGCTGTTATTGTACCTGTGCGTACCCAACAACAGATGTGTACATTATTTACCTATTTTATGTCCATCAGTACGTTTCTCAAGATAGAACATGTTAAGGGTGGAAAGCCTTTCTTCGTAAGATTTGTTGCGCAAGGAAGGGATCATTTTTGTTGCCCGACGCTGAAAACCTTCTAATTTAGCAATGTCCTTTGCATGGTGTGGAGACCAAAACTGTACCGCATACTCCAAGTGGGGTCTGACTAAATTATTGTAGAGCGGAAGTATTACATCTTTATTCATGCATAAAAAGTTTCTTTTAATGAAGCCCAACATTCTGTTCGCTTTATTTGCTGCATCGATGCATTGCTGTGAGAATTTGAGGTTTGACGCAATTTTGACCCCCAAGTCCTTAACGCATTGAACGGTTTTGAGTTTAACGCCGCTCATTTCGTAATCGAACTTCGTATTCCTTGTTCCAACTTGAAGGACCTGGCACTTGTCTACGTTAACCCATCCACTGCGATTGGCACGGATTTCGCCTTCACTGGTAGCCTGGTAACATATGCTCCCAGGTCTTTCTCTGCCTCTGTGGTGGGTAGTGGAGTGTTTCCCATGTGGTATTGGTATGCTGGATTTCCCCTCCCAAGATGCATGACCTCACATTTTTCTTCACTAAATTGTAGCAGCCACTTTTTGTTCCACTCCTGTAGCTTGGTGATGTCTTCTTGTTGGAAATCCGCATCCAAGGGGTTAAAGGTCATTTCCCATCTATCAGACCAAGCTGAAATTTTGTGCAAATTCTCTTGGAGGCTTTGCCTGTCTTCAACAGTGAGAACCGAGTTACCAATCTTTGTGTCGTCTGCGAATTTACTAATGTGATTATTGAGTCCGACATCCATATCGTTGTTGTAAATAATGAAGAGCACTGGGCCAAGAACCGAGCCCTGAGGGACGCCACTAGCGACCGGCGCCCACTCTGAGTTAAATCCGTTAATCACAACTCTTTGTTGTCTATTGCTCAACCAATTCGCGATCCATTGGTGTACTTGACCGTCAATACCTATTTGCTTTAATTTGTAAAGTAAGTTATGATGTGGGACTTTATCAAACGCTCTCTGGAAATCAAGATAGACTACGTCCAGTGATTTGGTTACGTCATAAACCGTGAAGAGGTCGTTATAAAAGGTTAATAGGTTTGATAGGCAGGATCTTTTGTTACGGAAGCCGTGTTGTGAGTTCCCAATTAATGAGTGGCTTTCAAGGTAACTCACAATTTTGTCTCTAATTATGCTCTCAAGTAGCTTACCTACAACCGAAGTTAGACTAATGGGCCTGTAATTACCTGGTACTTTTTTGTCTCCTTTCTTAAAAATCGGTGTCACGTTAGCCTTTTTCCAATCCGAAGGGACGATGCCTTGTCGCAAGGACATATTGAATACGGTTGTGAGGGAGGAGACTATTTCGCTCTTTGTTTCTTTGAGCAGAGTAGGATATACTTTGTCAGGTCCAGGACTTTTATTTGTTTTAAGTGATTTGAGGGCTTTAAGGACTTCATCGGTTGTTATTTCAAAGTTAGGCAATGCATGCTCGGGATTTACATTAGTACTGGTGTTGGTGGTAGTGGTGGGAGGACTGTTAGTATTAAACACCGAGGAAAAGTAATTGTTTAATAGGTTTGCAACGTGTTGGCTGTCAGTCACTAGTGCACCATCGCTGTTTGTTAGGGGTCCAATTCCACTTCTGATCGCCTTTCTGTTGTTTATGTAACTGAAGAAGGATTTCGGATTATTTTTACAGTTGGCCGCAATAGTTTCTTCATATCTACGCTTTGCCTGACATACTAATCTTTTTACTCGTTGCCTGGCATCATGGTAAAGTCTAATGTTTTCGGGCGTGCTTTGCTCTTTCTTTAGCCTGTAAAACAATTTTCTCTCCTTGACTGAGTGTTTAATTTCGCTGTTAAACCAAGGTGGGCTTTTATTAGTGTTACTTCGCTTCTCACACAAAGGGACGAATGTGTTCTGCTGAATGAGTAAATGATTTTTAAAGCTTAGCCAGGCGTCCTCTAAATTACCGTCATCTGATAGTTGTATTTCTATTAGTTTTCGTCGGATTTCTACGAAGTTAGCTCTTTAGACATCGGGCACCTTTACTTTATTTACAGTCACGGATGTTTGAGCTCTAATGTCGACGCGGACTAATTTATGATCGCAAGAACCGAGGTGTTCTCTTACCGTGACATTACTGACTAGGTTATCTTGGGTCGTTATAACAAGGTCTAGTATGTTATTTTGTCGAGTTGGTTCAGAAACCATTTGGCTTAGATAATTTTCTTCTAAAAATTCGATCATTCTATGTGACTCGCCTTATGTACCTGACAGTGTCGCCCAGTCGATATGGGGAAGGTTAAAGTCTCCTAATATCAGGGAGTCGCTGTTATTAAGTGATTGCCTTAAAACGCTGTACCTTTCAAGATCGGCATCGAGTGATTGCCCCGGAGGCCTGTAGGCGACAGATATATTTAAATTGACTTTTGCAATGTTTACTCGCACGCACAAATATTCAACGTTACTGTCTCTTGGCGTTCTGTCAGTGGGTTGCAAATAGCTTTTGACAAAAAGGGCGACACCACTACCTCTACGGTTTACACGATTTTTGTTGAAGAGTATGTAGCCATCTATGTTGTATTCTGTACCTAAATCAATATTTGTGGAGTCGATAAAAGTTTCGGTTATAGCAATTACATCAAAATTTTCTGTCAGATCAAGACATCTCAGTTCATCAAACTTGTTTCTTAGGCTACGCGCATTGAAACTAAGGACTCTTAGGTTATCTTGAGGCTTGGTAATAGAGGTGGAGGTGCTGGCGTGCTCAAGGTTACGAGTTTGCTGCGATGAATGGCGTCTATTTACATGGGCGGGGTGGAGGGACGTGGCTGAGGGTCGTTTTTTTGCGCGAGAGAGAGAGAGAGAGAGAGTTAATTATACAGTTTTGCTAGTCTTATTCCATAATGATATTATATCATAATGAAATCCATTCGCTTTGTATTCAAAAGTCTCCTTTCATTTTAATAGCCGTGATGACGTGCACGCCTTAGAGAAGTGTGACTATTTGTAGACACTGCTCCACTTCGGATTTCAATAGCAGCTAAATTTCTGACTGAACGAGTGTCCTCAAAGTGTTGGGAAAGACCGTGCCAAATTCTTTGTTTTCTATCAAATAGTCTCTGAGCGTTTTATCTGTACAAAATTATTCAGAGGGCAATAACTCGAGCACTAATAAGATCTTCTGTTGTTTAAAAAGCAAAATATGCGACCCTGAAAGCATATAAGAGTATATTTGTTTTCATTTTCAAATGGATGTTATAACATTCATACGATGAAATGCTAGGTCAGTAAAGTTGTGTAAAGAATACATCAATATGGGGAGGCGGTGGCTGAGTCGTCAGAGTAACGGCCTCGTGTTCAGGAGGACGCGAGTTCAATCCCCGCCCGGTGCCACCAAGCTGGGATTTTTCAGCCGCCGCCGAGTGGCTTAAAACTACCCACATGCTGTCCAGAAGACCACCTATCAACCCGGACTCTAGATTCTAGGATCAAAAATGAGCTCTGGGAGGGCAGCATGAGCCAATGCAAGATGGCGCCACTATAAACACTCGCCTGCGTCAGAACGGGCTGGGCCGACCATCAGGACTCACCGGAAAGAAGCCTTGGACGGACCATCAGGTTCCACCGGGAAGAAGCCTACCGGCGCAATAGGCAGCAATGTAAAGTGGCTCACTTCTCTTTCCTGGAGAAGGAATGTCTCTGTACTAATGGCAGTACATTAACGTTTAGGCAGTGGATTGCTTGCTTTATCCCTGCTCATTCCTCAACAATTAAAATTCTTGGAAATAAAATTCTTAGATAGTTATTTGTTCATTTATGGAGGTGAAGTGATCAGCACTAAAGAAAATGCAGGTCCAGCAGATTTGATAGTGTTATTCTTTACGGATTTCTGATTTACTCTTAATATAAAGAACACCGCCTTTCAGGTTGTTATATCAGGAGGAGAGTTTCTTAACCTTAAAACTCATTACGCTATGACCAAAAGAGCCAATGAGGGTCATAATAGAGGTGTCGATCGGGCCTGGTACATCATAAAAAGTAATACGTAAAACAGATCATGTCGCATAAATATTCACATGTAATCTATGAAGCATGTGTGCATGGATGTATGAATGATGAGGCACCATCAAGGCGAAAGGTACCTATTGGATAATAAATAAACCTGAAAAACAAACACTGCACAAATCACCTCAATAAGTCATGTGTGGCGTGTGGACGACCCCTGAATACCGAATTTGGTACCGGTACCAAATATATATATATATATATATATATATATATATATATATATATATATATATATATATATATATATATATATATATATATATATATATATATATATATATATATATATATATATATATATATATATATATATATATATATATATATATATATATATATATATATATATATATATATATATATATATATATATATATATATATATATATATATATATATATATATATATATATATATATATATATATATATATATATATATATATATATATATATATATATATATATATATATATATATATATATATATATATATATATATATATATATATATATATATATATATATATATATATATATATATATATATATATATATATATATATATATATATATATATATTACAATAAAGGAGACAGCTCAAGGGCATAAAAAAAAGTAAAAAAAAAGCCCGCTACTCGCTGCTCCTAAAAAGAATCCAAAGAGGTGGCCGAAAGATAAGTCAGTTTCGGGAGGAGAGGTGTCCTGATACCCTCCTCTTGAAAGAGTTCAAGTCGTAGGCAGGAGGAAATACAGATGAAGGAAGATTGTTCCAGAGTTTACCAGCGTGAGGGATGAAAGAGTGAAGATGCTGGTTAACTCTTGCATAAGGGGTTTGGACAGTATAGGGATGAGCATGAGTAGAAAGTCGAGTGCAGCGGGGCCGCGGGAGGGGGGGCGGCATGCAGTTAGCAAGTTCAGAAGAGCAGACAGCCTGGAAATATCGCTAGAAGATAGAGAGGCAACATTGCGGCGGAATTTAAGAGGTAGAAGACTATCAGTATGAGGAGGAGAGCTGATGAGACGAAGAGCCTTTGCCTCCACTCTGTCCAGAAGAGCTGTGTGAATGGAGCCCCCCCACACATGAGATGCATACTCCATACGAGGGCGGACAAGGCCCCTGTATATGGACAGCAACTGTGCAGGGGAGAAGAACTGGCGGAGACGGTACAGAACGCCCAGCCTCGAGGAAGCTGTTTTAGTAAGAGATGAGATATGAAGTTTCCAGTTGAGATTTTGAGTTAAGGATAGACCGAGGATGTTTAGTGTTGAGGAAGGTGATAGCTGGGTGTTGTCAAAGAATAGGGGATAGTTGTTTGGAAGATTGTGTCGAGTGGATAGGTGGAGAAACTGTGTTTTTGAGGCGTTGAAGGACACCAGGTTCTTCTTGCCCCAATCGGAAATAATAGTAAGGTCTAAGGCTAAGCGTTCTGCAGCCTCCAGCCTTGAGTCGTTAAGTTCCTGAAGGGTGGGTCTTCTATTACAAGAAGTTGAATAATGCAGAGTGGAATCATCGGCGTAGGAATGGATAGGACAGTTCGTTTTGGAAAGAA
Organism: Eriocheir sinensis; assembly: GCF_024679095.1. Lineage (NCBI taxonomy): Eukaryota > Metazoa > Arthropoda > Malacostraca > Decapoda > Varunidae > Eriocheir > Eriocheir sinensis. The sequence continues at coordinate 6,233,799 of NC_066509.1, read as the reverse complement.
GATCATCAATGAACAACAGAAAAAGAGTGGGAGATAGGACAGAACCCTGTGGGACACCACTGTTAATAGATTTAGGGGAAGAACAGTGACCGTCTACCACGGCAGAAATAGAACGGTCAGAAAGGAAACTGGAGATAAAGGTACAGAGAGAAGGATAGAAACCGTAGGAGGGTAGTTTAGAAAGGAAGATTTGTGCCAGACCCTATCAAAAGCTTTTGATATGTCCAGCGCAATAGCAAAGTTTCACCGAAACGGCTAAGAGAGGATGACCAAGAGTCAGTTAAGAAGGCTAGGAGATCACCAGTAGAACGCCCCTTGCGGAACCCATACTGGCGATCAGATAGAAGGTCAGAAGTGGAAAGGTGCTTTTGAATCTTACGGTTAAGGATTGATTCAAAAGCTTTAGATAGACAAGAAAGTAAAGCAATAGGACGGTAGTTTGAGGGATTGGAGCGGTCACCCTTCTTAGGTACAGGCTGTGTGAAGGCATACTTCCAGCAAGAAGGAAAGGTAGATGTTGACAGGCAGAGGCGAAAGAGTTTGACCAGGCAGGGTGACAGCACGGAGGCACAGTTTTAAGGACAATAGGAGGCACTCCATCAGGTCCATAAGCCTTCTGAGGATTGAGGCCAGAGAGGGCATAGAAAACATCATTTGAAGAATCTTTATAACAGGCATAAAGGAGTCAGAGGGGGATGAGTAGGAGGAATATGCCCAGAATCGTCCAGAGTGGAGTTTTAGAAAAAGTTTGAGAGAAGAGTTCAGCCTTAGAGATAGATGAGACGGCAGTGTTGCCGTCAGGACTGAGGAGTGGAGGAAAGATGAAGAAGTGAAGTTGGAGGAGATGTTTTGGCTAGATGCCAGAAGTCACGGGAAGAGTTAGAAAGCAAGGTTTTGACATTTTCTATTAATGAAAGAATTTTTGGTTAGTCGGAGAATAGATTTGGCACGATTTCGGGCAGAAATGTAAAGTTCATAATTAGCATTAGTTTGAAGGCTCTGGTATCTTTTGTGAGCTACCTCTCTATCATTGACAGCACGAGAACAAGCGTGATTAAACCAAGGCTTTTTAGCGTGAGGAGTAGAGAAAGAACGAGGAATGTATGCCTGCATTCCAGAGACAATCACCTCTGTGATGCGCTGAGCACACACAGAGGGGTCTCTATCCTGGAAGCAATAATCATTCCACGGGAAATCGAAAAAGTACATCCTCAGGTCGTCCCACCGAGCTGAAGCAAAATGCCAGAAGCATCGCCTCTTCGGTGGGTCCAGAGGATGTACAGGAGCGATAGGACAGGATGCAGAAATAAGATTGTGATCGGAGGAGCCCAACGGAGAGAACAGTTTAACAGAATAAGCAGAAGGGTTTGAGGTAAGGAAGAGGTCTAGAATGTTGGGCCGATCTCCAAGACGGTCAGGAATACGTGTAGGGTGCTGGACCAACTGCTCTAGGTCGTTGAGGATAGCAAAGTTGTAGGCTTGTTCACCAGGATGGTCAGTGAAAGAGGATGAAAGCCAAAGCTGGTGGTGAACATTGAAATCTCCTAGGATGGAGATTTCAGCGAAGGGAGAGTGGGTCAAGATGTGCTCCACTTTAGAATTCAAATAGTCAAAGAATTTTACATAGTTGGTAGAGTTAGGTGAGAGATAAACAGCACAGATGTATTTAGTAATAGAATGACAGTGAAGTCTTAACCAGATGGTGGAAAATTCAGAAGAGTCAAGGTCGTGGGCACGAGAGCAAGTGATGTCGTTGCGCACGTAGGCGCAACATCCAGCTTTGGATTGAAATTTAGGATAGAGATAGTAGGAGGGAACAGAGTAGAGATTGCTGTCAGTAGCCTCAGAAACCTGTGTTTCAGTAAGGAAGAGAAGGTGAGGTTTAGAGGAGGAGAGATGATGTTCCACAGAATGAAAATTAGAGCGAAGACCGCGAATGTTGCAGAAATTGAGAAGAAAGAGGTTCGAGGAGTTATCAAGACACCTCTCATGTCGGCAGCCAGAAGGGAGTCCTCCTGGGGAATTTGTGGTCCCAGGCAGGGATATATATATATATATATATATATATATATATATATATATATATATATATATATATATATATATATATATATATATATATATATATATATATATATATATATATATAGTACCAGTACCAAATATGGTACCATATTATTTACCAAATTTGGTACCAGTACCAAAAATCGGTAATGGTACCATATTTGGTACCGGTATCAAATTTTTACCGGTATCAAATTTTTACCGGTACCAAATTTGGTACCGGTACCAAATATTACTGGTACCAAATTTTGTACCGCGGTACCATTTATGGTACCGGTACCATATTGGTACCGTTACCGGTACCAAATTTAGTACCGGTACCAAAAATTGTACTGGTACCAAATTTGGTACCAGTACCATTTTTGGTACCGGTACCAAATATGGTACCGGTACCGATTTTTGGTACCGGTACCGATTTTTGGTACCGGTACCAGATTTGGTACCGGTACCAAAAAACGGTACCGATACCAAATTTGGTACCGGTATCAAATTTGGCACCAGTACCAAAAATCGGTAATGGTACCATATTTGGTACCGGTATCAAATTTTTTACCGGTATCAAATTTGGTACCGGTACCAAATTTGGTACCGGTACCAAACATGGTACAGGTGCCAAATTTTGTACCGCGGTACCATTTATGGTACCGGTACCAAAAATCGAAACCGGACCCATATTTGGTACCGGTATCAAATTTGATACCGGTACCAAATATGGAACCGTTACCGGTACCAAAATTAGGACCGGTACCAAAATTGTACCGGTACCAAATTTGGTACCAGTACCATTTTGGTACTGGTGAAAATTTGATACCGGTAAATATGGTACCGGTACCAACTTTGCGACCGGTACCAAACATCTGTACCGTTACCACATTTGGTACCGGTATCAAATTTGGTACCTGTACCGGTACCAAATTTGGTACCGGTAAAAAATATGGTACCGGTATCATATATGGTACAAGTACCAAGTTTGGTACCGGTACCAAATATGATACCGGTAAAACATTTGGTACCGGTACCAAATATGGTACCGGTACAATATTTGGTACCGGTATCAAATTTTTTACCGGTACCAAATTTGGTATCGGTATCAAATATGGCACTGGTACCAAATTTGGTACCGGTACAATTTTTGGTACCGGTACCAAATTTGGTACCGGTACCAAAACTCTACCGGTACCATATTTGGTACCGGTATCAAATTTTTTACCGGGACCAAATTTGGTACCGGTACCATTTCTGGTACCGGTACCGGAACCATTGATACCGGTACCAATTTTTTTCCGGTACCAAATTATGTACTAAATTTAGTACCAAATATCGGTACCAAATTTTGTACCGAGAGAGAGAGAGAGAGAGAGAGAGAGAGAGAGAGAGAGAGAGAGAGAAAGAAACACAGACAGACAGAGCAGCCTCATCACCTTTATGTCTGTCTTCCTATCCCCTATACCTGGCTTGTCGCCTTCACCTCTCCCCTTTAAACATATATTACCACCCTTACACCTGCCCACCTGCATAACACCTGACTCGTTCCCTCACGCCTGTCTTTCAACTCCACACTTACCTTGCCACCACGTCTGTCCTGCAAACCCATATCTGTTTTCTCGCACCTATCCTCGTCTCATCAAACTTGTACCTGTCCCACCACTTTTACACCAGCCTCACGTGTTCCTCATCAATATCACACTTTTCCCTGTTAACACCACACCTGCTTCATAAATACTCGCCACCTGTATATTTTATCTCTACACCTGTTTTTCCCACATCTTGCTACTCCTTCTAAGTCTAACCAGCCCTCCTCCACACCTGCCCATACCTGAGGAAACCATTTAGAGAAGAAAAATCGGCATTTTCGTCACTACTGATATGACCTTACACAGAAAGCAAAGAAGAGGAAGTAGAAGTATTAATAAGGAATATATAAAGCAGAATATGATGATGGGGAAGGAAGGAGGAAAAAGAGGGAGACGGAGAAAAGATGACGATGATTGAGGAGAAGAAGCAGTAGAAAGACGAAATGGAGAAGGAAAGAAGAAAGAAGATGGAAAGTAAAAGAAAACTCCTTCACACCAACACGTATTAAGGATTCGATAAAGCTTGTTAAGAGAGAATTCACGAGAAAAAGGTTGCCGCGTGAAATATCGCCGCATCATGATGGAGTTGGTGCTGTGGGTCTTGCCTGAGCCGGGGCCTGCTGGAGGGGCGGCCATTTGTCTTAGTCTGCCGGGAGGAGAGGCTTGGAAGGTTTGAAGAGTCTCCTTGTGATGGATTATGTTTAGGAGTTTAAAATGATACGTCCACTTACGCCTCAAACCTTCGTCATATGTGTCTTCTTTCCCGCCTTTTCTCCCCTCCCTCCCACCTCCCTTCCTCACCTTCCCTTTATGGGTTTCCGTCCCATTCATTCTTTTTTTTATTCAGTTTTCCTAATGGCTGTCTTTTGTTCTTGCATCTGCCACGTTTTCCATTTACTGTTACTCCTCTTCTGTCGCTTTAATCTTCGCTTTCTCCAACTCTTCCTTTGCATCTGTGTCCTTTTATTTCGTTCTATTCTTCTCTTCCGCTTTCTTCTCATCCTGGTTCGTCTTATCTCCTCTTCACTCGCCTCCTCCTTGTCCTCCTTTTCCTTCGTCTTGCCTTTGCTTGCGAGGCTTCACAAAGGTTGCCGGAGAGAGTTTCATACATGCATTTAATTTGAATGATTCCTTGGCTGCTCTCTGAGGGGTCGAGAATTAAAGGTGCTCCTTGACGATGCCGAAACCTTGTCCTCGAGGGAAGTGGAGACGTGATTAAAGAGACGAGACAGGCGCAAGACGAGGGCCCCGCCAGGCACAGGGGCGGGCTGGATGAGAATATGAAAGAGACTGATGGATGGATAGAGGGATGAATGGATGGATGGGTGGAAGAATGGATGTTCTATTGGATGAATGGATGGATGGACGGAGACATTAGAGGCATGTACGTATAGGCAGTTGGGTGGATGTACAAATAGAAGGAAGAAGAGATCGATACTTTAATGGATGAATGACTGACTGGCTGGATGGATAGACGGATAGATGATCAGAGGGATGGATAAATAGATAAAAAATGGATGAAAGGATGGATGGAAAGGTATATGGATGAATGTATAAGTTTGCGATCATAAAAAAAATGTATTCATCAACATCCTTATAACCATTAAGTAATCAAAAACATTCGATTGATTTCCCTCTTGAGTGAGTGTTTGTCAAGAGAGAAGGTATTGTTGTTAAGACGTGGCATCCATTCTCTGTAGGGTCTATCTTTTTTTTTTTACAACAAAGGAGACAGCTCAAGGGCACAGAAAAAGGAAACAATAATAAAAAAAAAGCCCGCTACTCGCTGCTCCTAAAAAGAATCCAAAGAGGGGTCCATCAGGCAAGAAAGGTGTGATTCTTGGTTGACAGCGACGATGTTGAAATTCTATACATATTTTCTTGAATGCTTTGCCTGTCTTGCCCAGGTAAAGGTAAAGTTAGGACCGTGCGCTATTAGCTACGCGTGGCCGCGGTGCTCATTTCCGTACCATTGACCCTTGAGCTGAGAACCCATTATCCCGGGACAGGGCCAGTGCAATCAATATCCGGGTTACTATTGACCTACTAATCTTCGTGTCAGCTGTAAATTAAATTGATAATTGTACTTGGATGACTGTTAATATTTGCTTTTATTGACGAAATTCGCTACTCAAACATTTTGTAGCCGTAATTTATCGTGTCACTCTTCAATGCGTGCCAATGTCGACTAAAACAAAATTTTTGATCCAATGAATCGATGCTTTCTCCTACAGTTGCGTGATTGACTAAGTTATCCAATTAAGTGTATAGTGTACTCTTCAGAAGGTTTATCCGATAATTTAGTCTTTATACTACAGGATGGGATCACTGTACTTATCCATCATTTTCTCGGAGCGTGCCCTGCAGACCCCGTTCGTGCCTGTTTACAAGAAAAGAGGGATTCGCGAGTGGCGTTAGCGGAGACCTCATTAAAAACGACCGTAATGCTGTTTATTACAAGGCCAGAGTAGAAAAAGTTACGCCCTCGACGGGGTAAACGCTCACAAAGCTCTTCCTCCTTCTGGCGAGTCACTCTCCAGCCAAGTCGATGCTTTGGAGCTCGTCTTCTCCCTCCCAAATGGCGGACCTGTTGAAGCAAATAGCCAGGCAAAATGATCGGGGCACAAGCCTGTCTCCTTTCAATGCAGCAAAGCTTAAAGTGAAGAGCGACAAAAAAGCAGAGACAGAGAGACAGAGACAGCCAGAGATACAGGAGCAGAAACAAACAGGCACATAAACTTCAGAACAAAGAGCAAGAGCATACAAATTAGATACTTCAGCAGGGAGGGAAGGAGGGAGAGAGGGAGGGAGGAGCCAGGACCCAGCCGGCAGCCTTCAGGTCCTCGGGGATGAAGGATGGCAAAGATTTATAAGCGATTCAAGGTTTATTGGCACCTGACCCGGGCGTGATGGATATTTGGGGGGCGATCACCTGCATATTTTGAGGAAGAGTGACTCGGGGCGGCGGTTTGTGTACGGAGCGTGAGATAAAGACGGTGTAATGAGCCCGCATAATGAACCCTGTAATTAATACCTGGTTGGGGATTTACGTTTGTCTCTGTGTCTTTATTTGTTTGTCTGCTTTGCTTATTTATTTATGTTTATCTCTTTGTTTGTTTGTTTGTCTTAGTGTGTCTTTGTGATTTGATACGTACGAATTTGAGCTTTCTTCATTTTGATTGCCATAAAACTTTGATGAGGATGATATTTGTGTGTGTGTGTGTGTGTGTGTGTGTGTGTGTGTGTGTGTGTGTGTGTGTGTGTGTGTGTGTGTGTGTGTGTTCATCGTTTTCAAGTATAAAAGATTCCCGTCCCCTCAATCGCTTGGTTTTCATGTCTTTCAACTCATATTCTTGTTCTATTTTTCGTTTGTATGTATTTACTTTTCTTTCTCGTGTTTTCTTTTATCTTCATTGTTTACCCTTTCTCTTTAATCTCTTTATCCTTTCTGACACACACACACACACACACACACACACACACACACTCTCTCTCTCTCTCTCTCTCTCTCTCTCTCTCTCTCTCTCTCTCTCTCTGTCGTGTTTCAATTACGCCATAATTAATTTTTCTCTCCCATTTTTTTTATTACCACTTCTTCCCTCTCGCACTTCCCATTTTCTTTGTTATCCTTTCCTTCCCTCTCCAATCCTTACTCATCCCTTCCCTTCCCTTCCCTTCCCTTCTCTTCCCTTCCCTTCCCTTCCCTTCCTTCCTTCCTTCCTTCCTTCCTTCCTTCCCTTCCTTCCTTCCTTCCCTTCCTTCCTTCCTTCCCTTCCTTTCCTTCCTTCCTTCCTTCCTTCCTTTCCTTCCTTCCTTCCCTTCCTTCCTTTCCTTCCCTTCCTTCCCTTCCTTCCTTCCCTTCCTTCCTTCCTTCCCTTCCTTCCTTCACTACCTTCCCTTCATTCCTTCCTTTCTTCCCTTTCCTTTCCTTTCCTTTCCTTTCCTTTCCTTTCCTTCCCTTTCTTTCCCTTCCCTTCCCATCCTTCCTTTCCCTTCCCTTTCTTTTTCTCCACGCATACACATGCATGAAGTTACCTCCCTCCTCCCACACATTTCTGTGCTTGCGTTTTTTTTTTTTTTTCGTGTGTGTGTGTGTGTGTGTGTGTGTGTGTGTGTGTGTTCCTTTCTCGTTATCCCTTTGTTTCCGTAACCGATTTCTTTCTTTATCAACAACATCTACAGCAACAACAAACATAACACTCCACCACCACCACCGACAACAACAGTCAGCACAACGCGACCGCCTGGCCAATCCAGCCAATCCTCACCAACAATCTGGACGCCACTTTTTGCCCAACATTCCTCCCTCGGTGCTGTGCCGCGCGTCACGCCAAGCCATGCCACCAGCGAACGCCTGCCGCCGCCCCAAGGCAAGCCCTGTCCCCGCCGCTCCTGCCTCCGCTAACTGGGTCTTATTATGTGATTAACCCAACCCTCGCCACGCCAGCCGCACGCGGGCAGACTCGCCTCGAACCAACGTGCAGTGCTGCATAGAACGTGACACGGCGAAGCAAGGGAATGGGGAATTAGGACGGGAAGAGGGAAGGAGTGGAGCATAGAGGGTAATAATAGAGGGCAGGCGGCTGATAAGGTAAAAGGTGTGAAGGAAAGGGAAAGTATTAGAAATGGAACGGATGGGAAGGGGAAAGAAAACAATAAAGAGCAGAGAAGCAAAAGATTGATAAAGGAGAACTAGAGAGGGGGGGAGAAGAGAATAGTAGAAACAAGGTGCACATACGAATGGATGATAAAGTAGGGTGTGTGGAAAACAGGGAGTACAGAGAAGACAAAGTAGGAATAATGAGAAAGGGAATATAGCGAAGGGGGAATCAGAGCGAAACCAAGTGCGCCGCAAATGACAGGGCGATTTGACAGAGGAAAGAAACTCAATTAATGGAATAAGTGTACGTGCGAATCTTCGGCAGCGAAAAGTGAGCAGGAAAATCAGCAGTGTTGAAGACGCCATGGCCCCCATTTGTCTCGTGACACAGACCTCGCCGTGCCGTGTTGAATTCCAAGAAAATAATGACGCTCATATTTCAGTCACGTTTTAACGTACCATGTAGTTGGCCTATAAACTTCCGGGGCTATTCTTTAACTCTTTTGTCCCAGCACACACACACACACACACACACACACACACACACGCACACGCACACGCACACACACACACACGAAGGTTCACTCGAAAGGAGAGAAAAAATGTAGGTCAAAGGAGAAAGGAGAACGTTGGAGGAGATGAGAAGGTGGAGGCGAAGGCGTAAACGGAAAGGGCTTAGAAGAAGGCGGAGGAGGTGGAAAAAGGAAGTCGGACAGGAGGAAGCCGAGGAGGAGGAGGAGAAGGAGGAAGAGGAGGAGGAGAAAGAGGTTAGCAACGCAGATCATGTCGCACGAACACGGACCGACAAGTTTATCCGTGCTTCCAACTTCCCTCTCTGCACTCCATACTCGCCCTTGGAATCCAGAGCACATTTGCCTGCTAATACCCGGGGCGAGATGGAGCAGTGCATACCGACATTGCTCAGGCGCCAGGAGAGGAGTAGAACGATGGGGGTGTCCAGCGCTCTCGTACCCAAAACTCACCTTTCTTGATGCGGGGACTGAATGCTGGATGAGTTGCTGAAGGCTTCCAGTACCGGCGCCTAAATCTCAGTCGGCCGTCGCTTGGTCCTCCGTCACCCTCCTCCTCATCCTCTTCCTGGTGCTGCCTCGTGCGTGCTGCCTATTTGGGGAATGAAAGAACCAGAAGAATGTAGATAAGGCGGGTGGTAAAGTGTGGCGAGACATGCGACGTGAACAGTCAACGAGCGAGGGCGATTGAGAGAGAGAGAGAGAGAGAGAGAGAGAGAGAGAGAGAGAGAGAGAGAGAGAGAGAGAGAGTGAGAGTGAGACAGAAATGAAAGGCTAGAGTGACACAGACATGCTCAGTTGTTCATATGGTTCAGTACAAGTATTATTTATATAGTCATCGCGAAGTTGTTTTTTTAAGTCATTTTTTCCATTCTCTGAACTACTATGCTTCCACTCACGGCATCCAACCTATTATATTCCTCTCCTCTGTAAAATCTGCCTTCATGGAAACCTCACAGGCACCGGCTTCAGGGTTACTGGCACTCGGCCTCCGCATGAATCAAGGGTGTGTAAAAGTAGCTCATAAAGGGAGAGGAGGGAGGGGAGGGAAAGCCTGCGAGGAGCTTATCTTTGGTGCTTGCCTTGTTTCATCGACCATTCGGCTTCATTTGTGCCGCTTCTTTATTTCTCTGGAGTTCAGGCTTTGTACGTCACCCAGTCTTTTGTTTTTTTATCTTTGGGTGTTTTGTTGAGCCACCAAGAAAGATTGTTGTAGTGCATTAACATCTGTACTATGCCATCAGAAAGGGGTGTGTGCTTAGGGAACCTCAGCTTCAACAGTCCGAAGTATACTCGTTATACTCTTCCTGTTTGTATTATGCGTAATGTGGTAGTTTTTTTTTTTTCTCATTGCTGCCTATTGCGCCGGTAGGCTTCTTCCCGGTGGATCCTGATGGTCGGTCCAAGGCTTCTTTCCGGTGGGTCCTGATGGTCGGCCCAGCCCGTTCTGACGCAGGCGAGTGTTTATAGTGGCGCCATCTTGCATTGGCTCATGCTGCCCTCCCAGAGTTCATCTTTGATCCTAGAATCTAGAGTCCGGGTTGATAGGTGGTCTTCTGGACAGCATGTGGGTAGTTTTAAGCCACTCGGAGGCGGCTGGAAAATCCCAGCTTGGTGGCACCGGGCGGGGATTGAACTCGCGTCCTCCTGAACTCGGAGCCGTTACTCTGACGACTTTTTTGTATTCAGTGATGCTAATTTTGTATTTTCTCTTTTCAGAAAGAATGGCACAGAAACAAAGATAAAACGTGCACGACAAGAGAGTAAAAGGTGTTGGAAGTGCAGACCCTGAGTGATCACTGTGATTTACTCTGAAAAAAATGAACAGCAAGTGTAGAAAAGGTGCGTGTCTGGGCCAGTGAGTGGCAAGTCAAGTTCTCTACAATTAGGGTCTTGTGGCGCGGAAATAGACATGTCTTGCCCTTGACGGGGTCGCAGCGATCGAGGTCATAAACAATTCCTTTTTTTGCGCCTCAGCATCACTGTAAGACTTCAACAGCAGAAGTTACCAACAATAGTTGTTTTTCCCGTGCTCCACTCCGCCCGGCGGACACAAGGGGCGTGGCGTGAAGATGTCAAGGGTAACGTCCAGACTCCAGGCACACCCGGGGACAGCAAGTGGGGGTTGGGGTGGGGGAGGATCCTGGTGCTATCTCGATAGCCCGTTCAACCACTATGCCTTGCAACTGTCTGCCGGGCTCCACAACCACCACCAACAACAACAACCACAAGCCACCGCCTTAAAGACAACCACCACTCACCTATATGCAGCGAAACGAAACGCCGACGACGAAATATCAACAACTGACATGTAAGTGCTATTTCTATTGTTGTTTTATGATGATGATGATGATGATAATAATAATAATAATAATAATAATAATAATAATAATAATAATAATAATAATAATAGTGATGATAGAATTAAAATAATTGTACTAAATATTTTTTTTATAGTTTTTTTTGTTGTAATTATTGCTATTATTATTATTATTATTATTATTATTATTATTATTATTATTATTATTATTATTATTATTATTATTATTATTATTATTATTATTATTATTATTATTATTATTATTATTATTATTATTATTATTATTATTATTATTATTATTATTATTATTATTATTATTATTATTATTATTATTATTATTATTATTATTATTATTATTATTATTATCATTATTATTATTTTTATTATCTTATTATTATTAATATCAATATATTTATCATTCTTACATTTTAGTTGTCAAACTCGCTAAACCAAAAATAATAGAAAAGACTTTCAGCAGCCACAGTTAAAACATAATCTACATCAAAAATACTGTATTTGTATGATCGAAACCCATCGCCACACAGACACACGCCAGTCCTCGTCGACAGACCGACTTGGTCGGCTCAGCTGACGTCAGCCGATAGAGTCAGTCTGCCGGCACCCTGCTACGGGACGCCATTTACAAAGACCCGTGCTCACCCCTATAGGGAAGGAGCAATATATGAACAACAATCACCATCGCATATTCGAATTGCACATCCCGGAAGAGGAATTCTCAGTATTTCGTTTCACTGCGTTATTTCCGTCTTCATCAACTTTTTTGTTCTTCAAAAGACAAAGCGAGGTCACAACAACGCGTTGGTGTACACACTCCGCTCGTGTGAGTGGCTGAGCAGGAAGGGCACACCAGCCAGTGTCAGATGGAATCCCCAGGTAAAATATCATTCAGATTTTTACTTCCTCGTGAGATATTGAATCTCAATTTCAAAGTCGTGGTTAAATGACTAACAAAGTTTGCGAATTTTATAATTTGCGTTTTTTCATATTTCCATGTGAAATTTCTTAGCTTTAGGATGATATTTCTCTAGAAACTTCGAATTTATCGTTTGTTATATTTAATGTTCTACATTTTTTAAAACGAAAAATGTATGAATCAGCATCCTTTATTGAGGTACCACTTAGAGAAAAATAAGCTAAATAGCGATACCTATGTTCTATTTCTCAATCAGTCGTGATTATGCAGGATTATGATCTAAAAAAGCCAAATTTTATTTTGAGCGTCCTGTCCTGAGACAAATGTTCTCGCCCACCAACCTCGTCGCCTAAAGATTTAAGTACCCGACCATAGAGAAACATTGATGGAGTCATGATCCATGAGGGAAGTCATGATCACAGTCAGATTTCTGTATGACACCAGACCTCTAGTGCTGCGTGCATGGATATTTATGGAGACCAGTTGTTATTAACAGAGATCACTTCATTGTTTGCCTCCGTCAGGTTACTCATGGTCCTGATGCAACGGTTTGACTGTGTCTGTACAGTAGATTATTATGGCCACTCATGCATTCTTTTTATCATGCCACTCTTATTCCGTTATTTACTTCGTTTCCGAGAAGCGTTTGGAATTGATGTGTACAATCGCAAATCAAGTACTTTGGGTTGAGTGAGTCGGCGACGTGATTGTCTCGATGGCTGGTGCATTAGTGTGACGAGGAGACGTCACGTTTTCCTTGCGCTTCATTTTCTCCTGCAATTCCACCTAATGTGATTTGATCTTACGTGATCATACAACCTCCTCCCTTTGTGGCAGGCACGCCGTCGCCGCCACCACGCCGCCGCCGCGTCCGCCAACCTGAATCACTCGCCGATTGAACCCTCCTGGCAGCCATTTAATTAGCGAGAAAGTTCCCATGTTCTTTTTATTCATTTTTCTGTCTTTTTCTGTGTTTTCTCCGTCTTTGTGTGACTGCGTCTGCCTTTGTCTGTTTGTGCCTGCTTGTCAGCCTTGTGTGTGTGTGTGTGTGTGTGTGTATTACGTATGACATTATGCTACAGAGGGAAACAAACAAAGACACACACACACACACACACACACACACACACACACACACACACACACACACACACACACACACACACACACACACTGGCGCACGCACATACGCACAAACACGCATCAACAGCCGCCGTGTTGCATTATTCAGCGAGTAATTTCCTTCGTTGGTGACTCAGTAATCAGAAGGGAAATTAGGTCTTCTGCTAATACACAGAATGAGCCCTCCATCTTATCGAAGGAAACTTAGGTAATTTTTTTCTCTCTCTCTCTCTCTCTCTCTCTCTCTCTCTCTCTCTCTCTCTCTCTCTCTCTCTCTCTCTCTCTCTCTCTCTCTCTCTCTCTCTCTCTCTCTCTCTCTCTCTCTCTCTCTCTCTCTCTCTCTCTCTCTCTCTCTCTCTCTCTCTCTCTCTCTCTCTCTCTCTCTCTCTCTTCCATTTAATATCCTCAGTGACGCAGTAAATAAATTATCTGATTCATAGGAATTTTCTGTAACCAACGAAGACTTGGAAGGAAATTAATTGGATAATTTTACTCAAAAAAGAGATCTACGCATAGATATAATGACCCGAATTTCATGTAATAGTTCGTTGTGTTGGAATTCTATTAAGTATTGATGGTGGAATGTGTGTGTGTGTGTGTGTGTGTGTGTGTGTGTGAAAGAGAGAGAGAGAGAGAGAGAGAGAGAGAGAGAGAGAGAGAGAGAGAGAGAGAGAGAGAGAGAGAGAGAGAGAGAGAGAGAGAGAGAGAGAGAGAGAGAGAGAGAGAGAGAGAGAGAGAGAGAGAGTATTATTGTTAGTATTAGAATTATTATTATTATTGGTAGTAGTAGTAGTAATATTTAGTAGTAGCAGTAGTAGTAGTGGAAGTAGCAGTAATAGTAGCAAAAGTAGCAACGTTTTCGTCGCACTTGTTGTTACTGTAGCTGTTTTATTAATGCTGTTACTTCAATTGTTATGTAATTGCTGTTGTCGTTTGTCACAAGAGCGTTTTTCCCGTCATAACAAACGACAAGGTAAAAAAAAGCGTGGATTCGGTTTTGAACTCATTATTATGTCGAGTCCCAGAGACCTTAATGTGGAGTCTTGTTTGCAGTACGGGTCACCGTTTACACATACCCCGTTGAAAGGAGTCCGAGAACAACAACATTCAACGAGACAAAAAAAGTCAAGTTGCCGATTGTTCACTCTCCTTTTAGGGAGCCCAACACCCGCGCAGGTAAAGGTGTAGTTGTTGTTGTCAGCGCACGCCGCAGTTTTAAAATATGCCAGGTGGAAAGGGAGTCTTATCTTACCTGTGTGTATTTGGAATCCCTTTGAGTCGCTAATTACCGCGTCTCGAGGTTACGTGGACTCCAAAAGAACATCGCCGCGTAAAACTCTTTCTTCAGATCCTACCACTTGCGTGTTTGTGTGTGGTTGAGTCCTGCGGGGGTGGGAAGACGTGAGCTCTGGAGGGAACGGAATGTGTTTATCATGTTTTTGACGCTGAATCAAGAAAATCGAGTCACGTGATGCAATAGTTGTCGTTAAGGTGACTTTGATGTGCATTTTGTTTAGTTTATTTTACGTTTATCTTGTTTTGGGGTTTAAATCTAAAAGAAAAGAGGAATGACGTGGTCGTGGTGATTGTGATGATAGTGATTATAAATAGGTCTTTCACTTTGCAGTCTTTTTATCTTGTTTCCGGGTATGAACCAAGGAGTAATGCTAATGATTGTGATGAAGATTTCCATAATTTATTCGTGGAGATTTCCGATGTCATTATTTGGATCAGCGGCGGAGGGGAGTGTAGGAGTTAGGGCCGAGCTACACTGTAATGATAGCGATATTTGAACTCATTCCTGGAAGATTAGTGGCACACCCTCCTGCCGGGAAACGTGCAGTGCAACTCAGCTCCTTCCTCATGCAGAAAAGAAGACTATTTATAGGTACACGGGTAAGAATGAGCGGGAAGATATTTATAGACCACCGCGGTGCGCGTATAGTTTAGTCCACATGTGAGCAGCAATGTTTATGTGCAGTGATGCGTGGGTATACACATGACCCCTTACCCACTAACTTAGTTGCATACATATTCATTGGATAGCTCAATACACACACACACACACACCACGAGTATAAATTAACCAGCGCGTCAAATGGGGATCTCGGTATTTTTTATCGCGACACTGGTCTGCTTTGTTTAGAGCATATACATTTTTAATTCACAACAAAACATTACTCCTTTTAATAACACCACCCGTGAGAGGCAGAATGCGGAGGTGTTAGCTTACCGGGAACACACGGATGGGTGAGTGAGGGGAGGATGACGAAGCGAAAAGAGACAGGTGAGGGGAAGCCTTGAGGGTGACTAGGTGAGGGTCGAGCTGGTGAAGGGGAAGCGTGAAGGGTCGCTGGGTGAGGGGACGGACAGAAGACGAGCTACATGCGTGTGTGGCGCGACACATGCAAGCTACTCAGTAATTGCCTTCAACTAGCATAAATTTCCACGAATAGCAGAGGAGACTAAGAAACGACTTCACCACCAACACTAGAAGCGGCCCCTCGACCACCATCACCACCACCACCCTCACCACCGCCACCACCCAAGGGTCTCGTGGTGTGTTGCGACGTTGCGTTGGGCTTTGTGAGCGCCTTAAGGTCTGGGCGTGATGACAGACTGGACACGGCGGCTGGAGGGGGAAGAAGAAGGAGAAAGGCGGAGGAAATAATGAAGGAGAGAACATGGCTGGGAAGGACAGGCATGGAGGAAGAGGTGGGGTGGGATAATGAAGGAGGACGGAGGACGGGAAAGGGAAAGGGTAAGATGAACTGAGGGGACGAATGAGGGAGGAAAATATGAAGGAAGATAGAAGGCGGAGAGACGGCGAGGGGAAAATATGAGGGAAGAGCTCCATGGGGGAATATGGCGATAGAGGAGAACGAAAAGAATGAATGAAGAAAATAAATGATGGAGAAAGAGATGCAGTGGAGAAATTTAAAGTGAATGAAGATAGTAAGTGAAAAGTTTTGTAGTGGCGATGGAAAATGTCAGAAGGAAAGGAGGACAGAAAAAAAAGATTAAATGAAGAAAATAAATGATGCAGAAAGAGATGCAGTGGAGAAAAATAAATTGAATGAAGATTGTAAGTGAAAAGTTTTGTAGTGGCGATGGAAAATGTCAGAAGGAAAGGAGAACAGAAAAAAATCCAGGAAACATGCAGACAAAGCCATGGATTGTTTTTAGCAAGGAGAAAAAAAAAGTAATCTGCAAAAGAAAAAATATAATGGAAATAAGAAAAAAGTCGGCAGCTACATGATGCCACTAAGTATGTCACTGCCAGAGAAGTAAACTGCGTAACATTATCCAGTTAAATTCCAAATGAATGGGTGACGAGCGGGGTGATAAAGTAAAGGAATGAATCTACATTAACCTACATACGATGACCTCCGCTTCCACGTGTCCGAACAAACATCATTACAGAGGACCGAGGTAATGAGAGAGGATTGTATAAATAAAATGAGCATTGGAATGAGTGAGTGAGTGATTACTGCATCCACGTGTCGAACAAATATCATCAGAGGACGCGGGACACGGCCGACACAGACGTACTCATTACCTGGTCACACACGCAGGTGAGAAGCGGGAGGGCTAATGTCACCTGACACTTAATCAGCCTCGCGTGACGCAGATATTAGCTCACCTGGCGTTGTGTGTCCCGACCGTCACACACACACACACACACACACACACACACACACACACACACACAGAAAGAGAGAGAGAGAGAGAGAGAGAGAGAGAGAGAGAGAGAGAGAGAGAGAGAGAGAGAGAGAGAGAGAGAGAGCGAGAGAGAGAGAGAGAGAGAAAGAGAAAGAGAAAGAGAGAAGACAGAAGACAAACCTACGCACACGGAGACAGACAACACACAACATTTCCTGCGAGGCTAACAAGCGAGGGTGAGCCAGGGACACATGTCAATGCTACAGGAGCGCCGCCTCCCGCCCCTGCCTCGCCGCCCACGGTCAGGCCACGGGCGGAAGGCGGCTCGGCTAAGACCTTTCGTGCCATTAATCACTGGCGTGCTGTTTCGCCATGGGCAGGAGATTTTTCTTAGCTTCAAAGGGATTATTTTTTTCCTCTACACGTTGTCCCCCACGGCTAGAGAGGGCGCAGTCGTTTTGTCTTTTCCTCTACCTAACACTGTATGCTGTGGGGTGACTCAGTGCGATCTGTTCCCATCTTTTATTGTTTTATCGACAGACACTTGATTTGCTGTGAAGGGTTCTCTCAAGTTTCTACGTTTCCTTAGATATACAGAGGATAGAAGACATTGTAAAGACGAATAGAGTATGTCTTAGTAAAAGAAATAAGGCAAAAAATAGATCAATCAAGCCATTAACCTTCACAGTTCCCTCCAGAATACGCTGATTACTTTTGATGTGGAAATTAATGTCTTCAATTAGTGTAATCATGCCCATTAAGGTAGTTGTCAGCTCAAGATAATTATGCGCTCAGCGATAATAATGGGTGTTAAAACTATTAAAAAGTAACTAAAAAAATATATCGTGACACACACACACACACACACACACACACACACACACACACACACACATACACACACACTCAAAGGGCAGTGGCGTGTCTAAAAACAGGTCATTTGGGCATCATAATCCCTTAAAAGAGCTACGCGACCCCCTCCTCGGCCCGCCCACAGCCTGATGACAGAACCTTCAGCAGCTGTGTGTTTCTGTACTGTGTTGCTGTATTTTGTCGCTGTGCTGTGCTGCTGTGTTGTGTTGCTGGGTTGTGTCGCTGTGCTGTGATGTGTTGTTCCCTTTGCAGCGATGCCACGGTTTTGTGTTACTGTGTTGTGTTGTTGTGTCATGCTTCTGTTTTTACAATGTATTGCTGTGCTGTGTTGTTGTGTTCTTGTGTGACTGATGTGTTGCGGCGAGGTGTGTTACTTTCTGTCCGTGCGTCATGTCTGTGTGTCGTGTGTATAGATGCCGCTGTGTGCTGTTGTTTGGTGTTGCAGTGTTGCGAGTTGGTTATATTTTTTTATGTTGCTCCGTCCTGCGCAACGTTGAGGTTTAAGCTATTTAAGGTTTTTCCACGAATTTTTTTTCCTTTTTTAATGTTTTCACGTGAACTCTGTACCTTTTCTCGTTTTTAATTTTTTTTTAATTTTCTTGGTTGTTTCTTCTGTATTCATTTCCTGAAAATCTTTAATACCGGAAATGATAGTACAAATAACATAAATATACAAACATGATAACATAAATATACTTCCCACTCTTTCACTCACTAACTAAATAAAAAAAGAATATATTTTCGTCTGGGTTATCACAAACTTCAAAAGCTCAGACCACCAACTTTGCTTACCCCGAACTCACTTTTCACGGTGGTACGAGATTTACAAGTGCTTTACAAGTTCTCGACAACTATATTAAAAGGACTTCATAAGCATAACCAGGACCTGCTGCCTATTACTATTTTTTTCTCTATTTTTGTAAACTTTGCTTATCCGTGCCTCGGCTCGGCTCACCCATTAGCGCGGCCAGGTGGTGCTTTACCGCGGATAACCTGCACGCGTTTATTTTTTTCATTTTTCCCCCCCAATAGCACACACTCGTTGTCCACCGCAATTTCCTCAACACCGGGCCATCATGAAAGAGGCATGCGGTGTTTTAGGCCACTGGGATGGGACGTAAAGTGCTCTGCTCCGTCAGGGAAATAGTTTAGGGCCGCGTTTTTCACCACTTAAACTGGTACTTAGCTCTGTTTGTTTCGGGTTTTGCTTGTATTGTTGTGTTTACACGTAGAATGTATTGTGTAATTGTTATAATGTCAACCCGAGTGTGCGTCGCAAATGATCATGTTCCTGACGCGATGTGTTGTGTAGCGCAGTCTTGATATGCTTCAGCAGCGGGTGGATGCTAAATTACTGTATTCATCACAGCTTAACTCCATTGCACTTGCGCTTACCCGGGAGTGATTAGAGCTTCGTGTTATCCTCTCAGCGGTAATAGTTGTGTTTATACTGTGCCGAGGGTGGGGAGAGAGAGAGAGAGAGAGAGAGAGAGAGAGAGAGAGAGAGAGAGAGAGAGAGAGAGAGAGAGAGAGAGAGAGAGAGAGAGAGAGAGAGAGAGAGAGAGAGATGTAAAAACAGCAAAAAAAACGCAAAAAGTTCCAAAATATCCCTTCTGAGGTGTAACCAAACCTCCGACACGAACTTTCTCCTCGAGTTATAGAGGATAAACAAGATGCAGTCCGTCGTGCCGCCGCGCCGCCGTCGTGGAAGCTGTCGTCGCTGGCCGGCTGGCGGATGCGCGGGGGGAGCCGATGCAGGCGACGCGGCACTGTCTTGAGGGCGATGTGCCACTTAGGCGATACAACACATTGACTCCATTTTATTTCCGAGACGTGCTGTGGCCGCTCAACTGGCTGCAGCGGGCGTAGTGGTGGTGGTGTGGCTGTGTGTTGGTGTGGCGGTGGTGTGAAGGCGGCTGTGTCGATGGGAGAATCTTGACAGTAATCTGGTGTTGACGTCAGTGTGTTTTGCTGGGGCGGGAGACTCTTGGAACCTTAAAAACTTTCATCTTTCCAAATTAAGCTCATGATTCTCATTTGAACAGGCGCAGCTAACTTGCAGAGGCAATTAGCATGCAAATTTTCACTAATTAAAAAGTTTGGCTTGTATGCCTTTGTGTCTGCGGGGTGAGGGGGAGTATTAACCAATTAGGGCGGCGGGGCGCGCGGTCACCTAGCGGGGGCGGGGGCGGGGTCTGGGTGACCGTGACCGGTGAACGCACAGAGGCGCCACAACGCATCAAATGCTTCATTACGCCGCCAACGAGGTGATCAGATACACAAAGCCAAATTGGATGCACACCGCCCGGTCATCGGATTTCCTTTGGTTGTGGCGGATGATTACTTGGCGGCGTGACCGGAAGAAGGGAAAAAAAAAGCCCCGTTGTGTTGGTATTCCGTCACGGTCTCCCTCAGATCGCTAACTCAGGCAAACTATCATTATCACGTCCCCCCCCCCCCCCTGCCCCCTCATAAAACAAACAGCAGGTGTGAGAGGAAATTACTCATCCTGTTTTTTACATCCAAATTATTATTGCTCATATATTAGGCCAAGTTAGTTTATTTACTTGTTTAAAAATGACTAAATACTTTTGCAGGCAAGTAATAGATTAAGTCCTCGCTCACGCACGCGTCGTATTGTAGACTGAAGGAAGTTCCGGCAAACATGCATCAACTTGGAGTTCGTAATATGTAAATTCAAGTCACTCGGTGTGTGTGTGTGTGTGTGTGTGTGTGTGTGTGTGTGTGTGTGTACGTGTATATGGACAGTTTGTACCCTAAGCTTTACCCTTGAATACTTCGTCCCATCATTCTTCCTTTCTTTCTTCCTTCGTTCCTTCCTTCCTCTATTTTTTGTCACTTTTCATTTCATTTCCTTCATTTTTGCTTGTTTTTTTCCTTCTTTCCTTCCGTTCTCATTATTTTTGTCTCATTCTTCCCGTTTCCTTTATGTTTGCCTGTCTTTTTTCCTTCTTTCCTTCCGTTCTTATTATTTTCGTCTCATTCATCCCGTTTCCTTCATGTTTACCTGTCTTTTTTCCTTGCTTTCTTCCTTTCGTATCTTTCTTTCTCTCCGTTCATCCTGTTTTATACATGTTTCTCTACCCTCCTGCCTGCCTGCGTCTCTGCCTCACAGCTTCCCTTCATCCTCCCTTCCATGCCAGCCTCACTTGACCCTCGCTCGCTCGGTGCCGTCGGCTGGACAACACTCGACCTGTTGACGCTTCAGGCTTCCCCGAGATCAAAAGAAAAATTTATATCGCCAAGTCTGACCAAGTATGATTCACTCTTACATGAAGCAATCGGGGTCCTGAGAGGTCACCCGTCTGCAAAGGGCAAAGTTTCCTTATTCTTTCTTAGTTGTGACGTTTTTAGTTCTCTCTCTCTCTCTCTCTCTCTCTCTCTCTCTCTCTCTCTCTCGCACTCGCACACACACACACGCACACACACACACAACTTCATTACATATAGACGCTTACTCCTTACTGATTTCAATACTCTCCTGCATCTTACGCTTTAATGTTTCGTACGCTCATCACTATTTTAAGGTTACCATGAATAAAGAAGGAGGGAAGTCCGGGAATACGTCGATGAAGTCAAACAAACAAACAAAAAAATAGGAGGAGGAAGAAATATCGTGAATGATCTTAGTGTGAATACAACCCAGAAAATTTGTCGACCTGTGGTACAACTCAGGCGGCGGTCGGAGCGTATTGGTGTGTGTGTGTGTGTGTGTGCGTGTGCGTGCGCGTGGAGGCGGATGAAGCATGGCTGAGGTGCGTGCTGGAGTTTTGTTTATTTTCTTCATTATTTATGGAGTGAGGTGCATGTCGGGTGAACCTGGCTACCTGGTGTGTGTGTTTGTGTTTGTTTGTGTGTGTCTGTGTGTGTGTGTGTGTGTGTGTGTGTGTTTGTGTAGAGAGAGAGAGAGAGAGAGAGAGAGAGAGAGAGAGAGAGAGAGAGAGAGAGAGAGAGAGAGAGAGAGAGAGAGAGAGAGAGAGAGAGAGAGAGAGAGAGAGAGAGAGAGAGAGAGAGAGAGACTGGCGTTTACTATTTGCTCTCCCTTTCACTCCCGTAAATGTTTCGTATCTGATTCATATTTCCACCCCAACACAAGATCTACATGATAAGCCGTGTTTGCAGTACTTTAATATTTTACTTTGTGTGCCCGGGACTAAATTATATCAAGTTCAGGCAATTTAACTCCACCCAAAAGAGCTCCGGAGGCACTAAGGCATTTAACATAGTATTCCGACGTGCGTATATCTACCTTGGTAAAGTTTAAATAATTAACTTTTGCTGTATGACCAGTTGACGTTTCCGCTGTAGATCATGCCTCTTTTTGCTGTTCTATCCTCACGCCACTTAGCGAGGCTCACCTTCGTGTTTCCCTTCAGTATTCGTTTACCTGGGAGTAATGGGATTGTATTTTATCACCTGGCTTTGGCGCCGTGCTGCAAATTGGCGAAAACTGAGCCGTAACAAAGGCATGGAAGAGGAGACAAAAATTAAGCCTCAGAGGAAACTGTAAAGAACATGTTATCCCCAATGTCCCCTCCCCCCTCTTTAGATCAAATATTGTTTCTCTCTCTGGTTGCATTTTCAGTTTAGAGAATTTTAGAGCAAATCAGAATATACTTTTTTTTCAGTTTCATTATTTTCCCCCGTGATTCACACACTGTAGCACTAAAAGCGAGGATACGTACATAAATACCGGTTAATTCCCGCTGCCTAACCCACTCACACACACACGTACACATTTAATTTTCAAAACAATTGCGTTAGTTTGAGAGTAAACGGACCTGAAAGAGTGATGTGAGGCACGCTGGGGGAGGGAGCGGAATTTAGAAGAAGGGAGAGAATAAGGAAAAAGAAACAGTTGAAGTGGGGAGGTAAAGACGGGAAAAGGTAGGGTACGTGAAGAAAGGATAAAGAAAAAGGAATTGGGGAGAGAGAGAATAGGGAGAAAGAAACAGTTGAAGAGGGGAGGTAAAGACGGGAAAGGGTAGGGTAGGTGAAGGAGGGATAAAAAAGAATGAAGTGGGGAGAGAGAGAATAGGGAGAATTAATGTTAATGAGGGGAGGCAAAGGCGGGAAAAGGTACGGGGGCTGGAGAGAGAGAGAGAGAGAGAGAGAGAGAGAGAGAGCAAAGGAGAAAAGAAGGTAATTCAGTCACACCACAAAATCTGCGCTGAGGGGGGTCTCTCTCTCTCTCTCTCTCTCTCTCTCTCTCTCTCTCGCTCGTGTTCCAATATCCACTTGATTCAAAAGAAATCAAAGAGGCGACTTATTTTTGGGGCGTGAAAAAGATTAATACAAATCGCCTGTAATTGTCCGTGTGTGGGGCGCTCGCCGGGCTTCATAAATACGTGCAATGATGGATGTTCAACCGCCTAATGACAGTAATTCATTTCCCTTTTTATCTACATGAATTAGGAAAACCTTTGACACGAAAAAAAAAAAAACTGCAAGAGGAGATCACACGCACGTAAAAAAAGAAAAAAAAAGAAAATCCAGAATCATAGGTTTGGTAAGAAAAAGTATTGTCATTTGAACTTTTTTTCTTTTTTTGCATTGGAGTGAGGATGGCCTTTGTTGTATGATTAATTTCGTTTTTGCTCTTCTTTGACGTCTGCCATTAGATCCACTGAAGTGATCTAATGATAATTAACTGAAAAGAAAACTGGATATTAATTTTATTGGAAAAGATGAAACGTATTGAATGTCAGTCCTCTCTTTGAACGTCAAGGTTTTATTCGGCAGAGGGTGAGAGGCTCGCTTTTATATCTAGCCATCATTCGCTATCACACTTTGCACTTCTATTACAACCCTTTCCACTACCACCACCACCAACACTATTTCCACCACATCCGTTTATCGTACTCATCTTCGCAATGCCATCACCTTGCAACACCATCACCACCATCACCACCATTACCACCACAACCGTTTATCACACTCATCTCCGCATTGCCATAACCTTGCACCACCATCACAACCACCACCACCACTACAACCACAACCGTAAACCTCCTCCTTGCTCTGTCAAGGCCTTGCTTCTCGTATCTCCTCAGCGGCTCAGCCTTCACAGTGCTATTCACAAGCCCGAGCTTTCTATACCCCTCACGCTCGCCTTGAACCCTTGTGTCCTCGGCTCCAGGGGCTGAGGACTCGACAGTGTCTTGGCTGGTGAGTCGCGAGGCGCAGCGAACACAAGGGTCATCTTGTTCAAGGGCCACTCACGCCAAGGCCTCTGCGTCCTCCTCGCTGTCCCCCGCCGAGCCAGCAGAAGTCCCGTGTGCTGCAGGATAAGGTGAAGGTGGGGGCGACGCTGCACGGTGGAAGGAAAATGGAAAGAAAAGAACATGAAGGAGCAAGTGAAAAAGGGACCCATCCAGACAGCCATGCAGTTACACAGAAGAGCAGCCTGTCTGTCAATCAGTCGGTCAGGCAGTCAGTTATCCTGTCAGTTAGTCACACGATCAGTCAGTCAGTCAGTTGGTCACCTACTCAGTCAGTCAGTCAATACATTCATGCAGTCAGTTAGTTATAACCAGTTAGTCAGTCAGCCGGTCGGTCAGTGAGTTAGTCGGTCACTTACTTCCATCCCCTGCCCAGCAAACACCAACAAAGGCTGTGTGTGTAATTTCGCCGTCTTTCCTTAGAACCGCCTCTGCATGAAGACTTCCCACACGCACACACATACAATTTCGTCACGAGCCGCCTCTTCTATTGTTACAAACACACACACACACACACACACACACACACACACACACACAAATTTGTCTTAACTTTCGAGACATCATTGCTATACACATGTAATATTTCTTTAATGAGTTTTTAATATCTGGATATCTCCAAAATTGTATCCGACAGATTTTTTTGAGTTTGGATCATAGATTTTTTTTTTTCTTATCCATATTGTATATTTTTAAGTTATTTTTAGCGCTGTAGGTCATATTGACCTTCTGTTTGTAGCATATTCTGCTGTTTTGTTGTTTCTCGTATGTGAGGGCGGCGTTGATGCTGCCCACACACGCATTTCTCGCAACTGGAGATTTTGTACAACAACGGTAAAGGAGCTTCTCTCGACTGTGATCAGATAAACATTAAAACATGGGAGAACAGGCAACGGAAAGCCTATTGACCTGCATAACAGATTACATTACATGCTGTGCGCGTGTGAGACCGTTCAGCTTTCTCCTCACATAAAACAGTAACGATAGATGTGTTTTATTTATGGTTGATTGTTTTCGGATTGAGTACTGCCATAATAAGGACTACATGGTTTGAGAAAAGAAAAAAAAAATAGGTTACGTCGCCTCGCTCGAATTGTTTGACTGTTTGTGCAAGTTCTCGGGTTAGTTAGCTTGGAGAGGTAGAAAGTTACTAAACTTGTTTATGTACATAGATACCTGACCTCCGTAATCTGTTCTGACGCAAAGCTGTTAAGTCCTTGGCACCGTTGTTGATGTAGCGTTGGAGGAGAAGGATGAATTAAAGAATGATCAAGTGCACGAGGAGAGGTATAAACTAAGAGAGGAAGGATGAGAAGACTAGAAGATAGAAAAATTTCAAGGTTAAGAAACAGGTTTGTGAAAAGGGAGAAATAGGAGGGAATCAAGACAACGGAGGAGAAGGATTAAATGGAGGAGAAGGGAAGAATGGCGAACAAAAAAAAAGAAAAAGAAACGGGAAGAAGAAATAATGGAAAAAACATGAAGAAAAAAAATGTTGAAAGAAGAATGTATAGATAGATCAAGCAAATATAAAAGGTGTGTTAGAGAAAGTGGAGAAAAGGAAAATATTGTAATCGAGGCCGTTAAGAAAGTGGAGGAAGAAGAAAGAATCTGTGTATCAAGATAGTGCTGAGAATGAAGGAGGAAACATTTTATTGCCTTGAGATTGTTTGAAATAAAAGAAACTGAAACATTTTTGATAAGTATTTGTGATAGTTTTTGTGCGTGTGCGTGAAAATCTTTACCTTTGTCTTCTCCTGGCAATGTAAAACGAAAGAGCTGACCGAAGTTAAAGCCGTGAAACTACAAAGCTGCTCTAGTCTTCTGCTTTTACACAACACAAAATGCACACAACAGAACATTCAATCATGACGGAATTACAAAATGTAATAATGAAATATTCTGCTTCATCTCCGAGGTGACACAACCGCTGAGGCACAGGAGCGACGCGTACTAATGTGCTTGTAGGCGGCCGCTCAGCTTCATTGCATTTCCTGACGTGGCGTGAAGGGCGCTGCTAATCCTGATAATGTTTCATTAAGCAACGCCGCCCGCCGGCTGAATATTCATCACCGGGTAACCCAGGAACCAATCCCGGGTGTGGCGCGCGCCTGGGAATGATTTGTGAATAATAACAAGCGTGACGAGGAGGGGCGACTGTTGAGGGACTGGGGGGTGCAGGGGCGGGCAGTGATGGCATTGTAATCACCGTCTAATTGTTCTTCATTCTAGTGGCGAGTTCTTGCACAATGGCTGTCATGTAGGGAAGCTGAGCCGCAACGTTGCCAGATTGTCGTACTCAGACGCTTATATTTCCCGACTTCCTACCCCAAAACTGTCTTCTGGGCTCCGAGAACGAAACTCATTTATAGTCATCGTTAAAAGAGTTAGATCCTGATGTTCCTTGGCAATAGTTAGGCGTCAGAAACCGGTAAATACTATGCTCTGAGTTCGATAATCTGGCAACGGTAGCTGAGGGTGTGGAGGGAAGGACGATTGCTAAATTATGCTAATTTTTTACTGTTTCTAGACGTAACGAGTGTGTGCGTGTCGTGTTTCATTTGTGAGAGGGAGCCCGAACCGTACGTTGTGTAGTTTCATGTTGTTTGTGATATTTTTTTTCTCTCATGCAAGCTTTTATTTTCTTCCTTCAGGGAATAAAATGTCATCTAAGTGGTGCCGACGCTCAGGCGTCTTTTAGTATTCAAGGAAATTCTCTTTCCATTGGATGAACGACACTAAAAACACTTCTTTTTAAATTTTCTTAAACTTTCTTTTATATATATGAGAACCAGAAGGCGTTGCCGGCTTTCATATCTTTGTAACTTTTTCTCTTTGTGCCAGTGTGTGTGTGTGTGTGTGTGTGTGTGTGTGTCGTTTTGCGCTCGTGTGCATGCCTCTCTCCTTTTCTTTCTCTTTCCCTCTTCATCCCCTTCTTCCTCCTTTCTCGTTCTTGCTCCCATCTCCCCTCCTCCGCTGTGTTTATTTACGCCTGTCAGTCTAAGGAGGAGTGTTCCTTGGGCCAAATTAGCCTCGCTTTGTCACGGCCAACATATTATCATCACAAAACACAGGCTCTCGGAAATACATGTCACAGGACGAACTCACTGTATTTCTTCAGCTGACAACGTAAATTCCCTCTGCTTTAAGCCTGTGCGCTCCCTTCCCAGCCAGCCAAGCAGCCAGCCAGCCAACCCCTCCCTTCCAGCCACCATCCCTCCCCCCTTCCCCAACAAAAGGCCTTTCTGGTGTATGCAAATGAGCGCCGGTGAATATTCATAAAAGAAAGTCTTGTTTGTAGCAGTTGAAGAGAAACAGTGTCCCAAAGAGAAGAAAAAATGAGTGTCGTTTGGGTAAGTTTGGGGAGAGCCGCCGCTGTCTCCCTGCCGCCCTTGTACGACGTTGTGCCCTCAGGTGGCATCGCGGGGCTGTTAGAGGCGCTCATAAACGGGTGAACACACACACACACACACACACACACACACACACTTCCATGACTCCCCCCCCCCCCACACACACACATACACTTACGTCCATCCCCACACAAACACCTTTACATTCTCCCCCAAACACACACACACACACACACACACACACGTACAACAACAAACACATCTATTATTCGCATAAATTTGAAACTTTAAAAAGGTATCTAGTTTTATTGGCCAGCAAAGTGTCCCTTTAACATTATATTACGTGTAGCCTGCAAATATTGAGTAACAGAATTCTTGTTTGACCTCCCGTTCCAATCAAACCTGCAACGCCGAATCCCCCTTAAGGTCAATTGCATAGAGAAGCAATTCTATTAATAAAGAAGTATTTTATCGTATGTAAGCAGGCTGAGTCGTTACATATATTTCGCTGTGCACGTTTTTATATTAGTCATTATGGAAGAAAGACGATTTTGAGACGAATACTGACTGATTAGTGACGCCTACCACTAGACTTCTGCTCATACCTCTAGCCTGTGTTTGCCTGTCTGTGGCCTTCTTTTCCTTCCTCGTCTTCATCATCATCTTGCTCTTGTTCTTCTTGTTCTTGTTTTACTTCTTCCCCTTCGTAATCATCCTCATCCTCCCAATCCTCTTTCTTCCCTTGCGTTACGTCGTCGTCCTCGTCCCTGTCCTCCTCGTCCTCTTTTGAGCCCAACACGGCGCTTCATTAGCTCTGGCGAATCCGGAGATGATATCTTTTGGAGCATTTTAGGTAACGACCTTAGAGAAGACTGTGACTTAAACTTTTGAGGCGTATGTTTTGTGTGTGTGTGGGGGGGGGGGGTTGTTTGTCTGCCCTAGAATGTGTCAGAAAAACTTAAATAAGTATAAAACCAAAACTCGTTTATATAATGACACTTTTACCCTGAGTTTATTAATTTTATTTGGCACCGTATATGTATTGCATAACACATTGTTCATATGACAATAATAATAATAATAATAATAATAATAATAATAATAATAATAATAATAATAATAATAATAATAACTCACTCTGAGGGATATGATAAAAAGGAATGCAGAAAAAATATAAACGTAATATGTGCAGAGATATGATGCTACACTCACTTAATTGTGATACTAAATCTAAGTGATTTTTTAAAGCTACAGTTTGTGAACAATTTATAGGAAGAGCCACTCTCGTCGCACTGACCCACATACTTATGGGCAGCTCTGTCTGATGGAGGTGATGGTGGAGTTCTCAGACGCTCCGCCCATGCTGTCCGTGGCGTGGCGGCGCGGTGCAGCCAGACAGTTCTCAAGAACCTTTGGTGATTACATACCAATCCATTTTTTCTTTAGGTATTTTAGTAAAGGGTAAATGAACATACTGGTAAACTGATGATCATAATAATAATAATAATAATAATAATAATAATAATAATAATAATAATAATAGTAGTAATAATCATAATAATCATGATAATCCTAATAAAAATAATAATAATAAAAATAATGAATGATATTAATAGTAGGAAATGTTTCTTGTGCAGTTCAGCTTGATTCTAAAGACTCAATCCCCTGCGGACAGAAAGGATGATAATCTGAAAAACCGAAGTAAAAAGGGAAAACAAATTAAAAGTTTGAACAGTTTATAAACACGGCCGAATAAAAGACAATAAGGTTTTATATATGTATTTCGCAGCGTGAGGGAGAAAAAGCAAAGCGTGAAACGTGTTGAGTATTGTAAAGAAAACTGAGGTGTTTTCAAAAGTTAATTAATTAGTAAGCCCCACAGTAGGAACGTAAAACCTTTTTATATATATGTATATATATATATATATATATATATATATATATATATATATATATATATATATATATATATATATATATATATATATATATATATATGTAAACTGTGTGGTGATATTTTTTTGTTGTTGTTTTGTTATTTCAGATACTAGAGATGCAATGTGTGTGTGTGTGTGTGTGTGTGTAATTCACCTCTAGGTCTGCTGCGGGTCTCTCTCAGACAGCCAGCCGTTCCCCTACGGAAGAGCACATAGCTCATAGTACCGATCTTTGGGTAGGACTGAGACCACTCACACACAACACACCGCGACAACGAGGTCACAACTCCTTGCCTTACGTCGCGTACCTACTCACTGCTAGGTGAACAGGGGCTACACGTGAAAGAAGATAAACCCAACTTATCTTCACCCGGCCGGGGAATCGAACCCTGATCCTTCTGGTTGTGAGGCCGACGGTCTATCCACTGAGCTACCGGGCCGTGTGTGTGTGTGTGTGTGTGTAAGAGAGAGAGAGAGAGAGAGAGAGAGAGAGAGAGAGAGAGAGCATTCATGCCAGTAAGTAAAACATTCAAGAACATAGATGTACCTCTCTCTCTCTCTCTCTCTCTCTCTCTCTCTCTCTCTCTCTCTCTCTCTCTCTCTCTCTCACACACACACACACACACACACACACACACACACTCACACACACTCACACGCGCGCGCACACGCACACGCACACGCGCACACACGTTCTGCATTGGTCCAAACCACAATGCTTCAGATGAAAGTCTTAAGAAAGCGGGTCCCTTAATTACAATGATTTGCTAGTGCTGGAAAATAGCTGCGGAAACTTGTGAAATAAGAGAAGGAAAGATTCGATGTGTTGATGAATTTTCGCTTGCAAAGTCTGCGTGCTAATGAGCTTAAATAATGAAAAACAAAAGGCGAAGAGAGAAATGTAAATGGTTTTGACGCCTCAGGGAACACTTTCAGGCCGGGACGATAAAAGACGGACGGAAAAAAAAAGAAAAGGTAAAATGATGCTGTGAAATAAAACTCGATACAATTAGTGTTTCACCCGAATGGTTAAAAAATTCCTGCGCGAGTTTTTTTATTTTTTCTCTTTGTTGACGCCTTTTGTTTTGTGAATGTATTATATTGCCTGTAACTTGTGCCGACTAATTTAATATGAGCATATATTTTGCGAGGCGTCTCCGTTTTTAATGGCATGCCTGTTTTTAACTCCACACACTTTTATATTCAGGCATTAGAGGCATTTATTTTCTTCTCGGAAATTGTCGTTTAACTCAGAATAATTATTGTAATACTGACTTGTTTCTGGAGCAACCAATTGACGTGGTAAACAGGTGTGCGAATAACAGTTATCTAATAGGGCAGGACAGAAAGCGATAACCAGACAGAGTGCTTCCCAAACTCTACGCACTAGTAAAAGCAGACAAATAATAAAATACAAATAATAGAAAAGAATAAAAAGAAAAACAAGTACAGCCGTGAAGAGTAAACATGGTGTGGTGTTACGTTTAAAGAACAGGGAAACAACAAAATAAAATGTGTGGTATTAGTTTTACGGTACGAGGGAAAGATTCGCCGAGCATCATGGCGAGTGTGGGTTCCGGTATCGAGTTTCAGGTACTAATGAGGTCCTATAGATGGTATTTTCTTTCCAAACTTTTCCCATTTTTGTCTGAGGGGAGCGTTGTGTTTCTGGCGCCTGATTGCACTTCTGCCGCACGAAAATAACTATAGTCAAGATATTTTAAGCATTTGCTCTTGTGTATCAACTTTCATGATGCTGCAGAGTGCGATTGGGTGACGTAAAGACCTATAGAGGAGTTCGTTTTCTTGTCTAGTGTTTTGTGGCGTTATGGCGCGCGTTGTGGCGTGATTTAAGTATTTGTTTGTGTTTTCTTACTTCTTTGGTGATGTGTGACTCAAAACCCTATAGATGAGCTGTTCGCTTGTTTTCTAGTGTTTTGTGGCCCACTGGAGTGCGTTGTGGCGTGAACCAATACTCTTGTTCAGTGAAACCTATACTTGAGATGTTTCTGTCTTGTTATTTAGGTCTGGCTTCCTCACGCGCTGGGCTTCAAGTGTAGGCAAGAATAATCCGTGCCAGATCCACTACGCGTGCTAGAGATGATCTCGAAAGGAATCACGGATAGGAAAATATAGGGCACCTTGTTTTTCTTAGCGATGCTCACCTCTTTTTCTCGGTACCCTCACCAAACAGCCTTCACCTGCCCCAGTTGACGCATCCATTTACAGATCAGTTCCACACATCAGTATTCAGCCGTAACTTCGCTTCCCTCCCTCCTCGTGAGAGAAGAGAAAAAAGTAGCGAGAGGGAGAGGGGAAGAGTAAGGTAAGGGAAATGTGATAGGTTGATAGGAACGGGATAGGCTGAGCTCGTGGGGTTAAACGAAACTGAATTCCATGGCTGTGGTTTCCGTTTTGTATATACTATGCGTTCTTAACTATTGATAAGTGGAATTCGGATGTACTATAGCGTCTCAGTTGTCTTTGAAAGCTTGGTATTTTTGTGTTGCCCTGAGTTTGCCTCTATGTTAGTTTTCCTTGTGTATTTATTTGTATTTGTGTGTGGCTTATTTTTTTGCCTTCGTTTTGTGTATGTCTTTTATTGTTGTTGTTGTTTCTCTCTCTCTCTCTCTCTCTCTCTCTCTCTCTCTCTCTCTCTCTCTCTCTCTCTCTCTCTCTCTCTCTCTCTCTCTCTCTCTCTCTCTCTCTCTCTCTCTCTCTCTCTCTCTCTCTCTCTCTCTCTCTCTCTCTCTCTCTCTCTCTCTCTCTCTCTCGCCGGCAACTCATCTATCTTTCTCTGTCCTCCAGCTGGTTCCTTTGTCATTGTCTCTGTAATGCGTTTATTTTTGCCTGCCCTCACTGCCAGACACACACACACACACACACACACACGCACACGCACACACATCACAAACGCTCAACACGTTTTGCTAAGTTTCCAAGAGCTGCCCAAGTCCTGGAAGCAGCCGGGAAGGGGATAGGAGGAAATTTCTCTTCATGTAATATTTTTAAACAAGTCCTGAGGTGCTCTAATACCTTAATTAAAGTTTAAGGTAGCCGGCTTGGAGCAAAGAAAGAAAGGAGATAATGAAGTGGGGAGGAAGGGAGAGTGGATACTGAGTGGAAGGTTGGTTTCTTCTAGTTCTCAGTATTTTTTTTTTTTTTGGCGAAGTTATAGAGTTCAATGAGAGCCGTGAAGTATATTTTCACTGTCCGACTCCCCTTTATTTTTAGCGTTATTATTATTTTTATTATTATTATTTTTTTTTTTTATGTTGTAGAGTGTAGACCATACCGCCCATACGCTGCTTTGGGCGACACTGACCATCTACAACCTGTTCTGTCACGGATGTACTTCTTAAAGTCACGCCTTTTGCTCCTTGCACTTTAATGTACCTCAAAAAACATGTTAAAATGTAAATGAAACTATGCATGAAACGGGTAAAATGATAGCTTCGTGCGTGTGTGAATTGCAACGTTCAAAGGGTGGAGTAGGAGGGGGAGAAGGATACTAAAGGAGGAGGAGGAGAAAGAGGAGGAGGAGGAGAAGGAGGAGAAGGAAAAGGAAAAGGAAAAGGAAAAGGAAAAGGAAAAGGAAAAGGAAAAGAGGAAGAGGAAGAAGAAGAAGAGGAAGAGGAAGAGGAAGGGGAGGAGGAGGAGGAGAAAAGAGGGGAGAGGTGGAAAAGGAAAAGTAGAATGATAGAGTAGCAGAACATGTATTAATATAAATGAAGGATGTACGCCACAAGGAAAACGAAAAAGGTCCGGAAGAGAGATGGAGTGAAAGATGAAGAGGCAGAAAAGGAGACGGAGGAGCAAGAAGAGATAATAAAGAAGCAGATGGAATATTGTTGCGAGGCTTTAATGGAAAGTAATTCCTTTGTAATGTATGCAATCTTTTCATTTAGACGGATAAACTTTAGATAGTAATTCGGGTACATATACCAGTAAATCTTCTAATGGCTGTATTCCTGCTCTCCCTTACTTTTTATTTTTTTTAGGTATTACCAACTCAAAAACAACGGGTACCTCCTAACAGTTTTACGACTTCTTTGAATTTCTTAATTCACTTTGTTGCTTTTCTTCTTGGTGTACTTGTACTAGCAATTAGTAACAAGAAAATTAATACGTAAGATGTACCCACTAACCCAATAAGTGCTTCATAGAAAGCTCATTGGTAACGGTGTCTGGAAAATTAAAATTGCTGAAAATTATTTCAATGGAATGACTTGAGAAGCGAGAGCTTGTACTATGAGTGCAAAGCAACGCATAAAAAAAGCTATTCTTCGTTTTACATAAGCATTGTTTAGTGTGGCAAATATATATATATATTTTTTTTTGTTAAACTTTGTACGTACACACATAAAATGACAAATACAACGTTTTACTTTACACAGAGCACGAACAGCTTAGAGCAACAAGGAGGAAATATTTTTTCCAACACAGAATACCGAAAAAGACAGAAATGTACAGATCCTTTTGCCGTGCTCTGAACAGAGAAAGCTTCGAGCATAAAGGATTGTTTCTTTTACACAGAATGCTCACACAAAAAAATATACTGAGCATTTTACCTGAAATTTCATAATCTTGTCCAGAACGTGAATGAAACGAGCAGCAGAAGTCCCCCCCGGCGTGCACTCCACGCCCGAGGGAGGCGAGTGCGTGCGTGGCAATAATATCTCATCGTCCGTCCTCATTACAAGGACAACCACGGCCCGGGGCTGTAATAACAGAGCTGTACTTAAGCCATCCACTGCCCTCCCTTACAGACAGAGAACAGCGTTGGCCAGCAAGTCATGGGGAGGTGTGAAGGCAAGGTAGAAAGAGGAGGGGTATTTTTTTTTACAGCAAAGAAGACAGCATAAGGGCACAAAAAAAGGAAATAATAAAAATAAACCCGCTACTCGCTGCTCCTGTAAAGAATCCGAAGAGGTGGCCGAAAGAGCAGTCAATTACGTGAGAAGAGGTGTCCTGATACCTTCCTCTTGAAAAAATGAAAAGGATGAAGAAGTGTGGATAAAGTAGTAGTGGGTGTTGATCACTGGGGCATTAGGAATGTCTCATGATGTTGGACAGGTTGTTAATCAAAACCTCTTCAACAACTGTCGCTTAATTGGCATACACTTACCTGTCTGACCCCCCCCCCCATCCTTTGTCTCTTTCTCTCTCTCACACACACACACACACACACACACACACCACACCACACCACACCACACCACACCACACCACACCAAACTACCCCCCCCACACACACAGCACCACACCACACCACACCAAACTACCCCCCTCATACACATCACCACACCGCACGTCACCACACCAAACCACCCCAGTCAACACCACCACCACCAGCAATAAGCACAGGTATGTACATATTCACCTTTTTTTTTCACTCGCTTCGATTTATATTGGCGTATAGAACAGCTCCCTCGTGCACCATTAACAGCTCCATAACTTAAGACACCATACTATTACTGGATCACGGACACCGCAGAACACTCTTCCTCTCTTCCTTCCCCTCCCCTTGTAATTCTTGCTCTTCCCTTCCTCTCCTCTCACCCTCTTCTTTCCCTTTCTCCTTCCTTCCCTCCTTCACTCCACACCTGGGACACAGCTCCTCCCAAATGTACTTCATCGACACCTCAAGACACCCTTTACCTCGTTCTTTCCTTCCCCTTTTCTTACTTGACTTTCCCTTCCTTTATCTCTCCTTCCCTTTCCTCTCTTTCTCCTCCTCCCTCCATCCCTGCCTCACGCCACACCCGGGACACAGCTCTTCCCAAATGTAGTTCATCGGCACCTCAGGACACCCTTTCCCTTTTCCATCCCATCCCCTTGTCTTTCCTGATATTCCGTCCCTTTCCCTCTCCTTCCCTTTCCTCCCTTTCTCTTCTCCCTCCTTCCCTGCCTCACGCCACACCCGGGACAGCTCCTCCCAAATATAGTTCCTCGCCTGGCTTCCACACCATTAGCATTTTTCACGGGTATGTAATTCACACACTCGTAATATATTGCTCCTTTCATTACCGCCTCGAAATTTATCTAAAGAGGTGGTGTTTTCGCTTTTTTTTCCCCTCCTTTACCTGCCGGCGTCATAAATACACTAATTGGATTACTTGTTTACTCGGTGTTTCTTAAATGCTGTATACTGTTTTTCATTCAAACGGTTCGACCACTATAGACCATTCATCAACACCACCAGCAGCACCTCCATCACCTTGACCCGAGTTATTTTCGGGTTAAGTCATCACCACCGTCAGTCATCAGCGTCATCATCAGGTGAGCAACACGACGCATTTGTCGCCCCACGCCATCACCATTCATCCCTCGTAACACATTAGAGCATTGCCTTTGTTATTAATGTCCCGACGCGGATTCAGGCACAAATCTTGGTACGGGGCAGGAAGGGGCAGCGGGGTGGGGAGGGATGGAGCAGGGCAAGAGCAGGGCAGGGGGTGAAAAGGACGGGAAGGGGCACCAACGGGAAGGAAGGGGAGGAGCGCATCAAGGTGTGGGGTGCGGGTGTGAGTGGGGTTGAGGCAGCGTTGTCGAATTGTCGTACTCTGAGCATTGCATTTATCATTTTTAGTTTCCAAGACCGTCGTAACCACATAAGGAACGATAGAAAATTAAAGTTATCGTTGAAACTGTTAAA